>NC_090921.1:1221304031-1221611655 GCF_040938575.1 Ambystoma mexicanum | reverse complement strand
CCTTTCAGCCCAAATTTGATGACTCACTTAAAACCAGATCAAAAGATAGTACACCCATCACCTCACCAGGGAGTTCAGATATAGAATCAGATGGGAAATCGATACAGACAGGAACAGCCCAAGCCTCTATGAATTCTACAGTGCAGAAGAAAGGATTTTTTAGAGGAAATCCACAGATACAGTCGTATAGGATGATTTCAAGAAGGATAACCTAGTCAATAAGTTACTAACCCTGGACTGAGCAACCATATTTTGAAAATGCTTCAAGCAGAATAGAATATAAACAGACACTCTAACGGCTCTCAAGAACCTTGGTAAAACATTCTAATGACCTGTACATCATAATAACAAATGGTACTCATATACCCAAAGGAATATCTCAAGGAACAGTATTTCATACAGCCCAGAAATTGAGCATGAGTCGAAACTTCTGTCGTGCTCTGGCTATGAAAATTAAATTCAATACATTACTCTACATTCATAATGCGTACTAGATTAATCATGACAAACAACTTACCTTGACAATATCTAAATTCATGATGAACACAGTATACTGGCTTATCTCATAACTTGTTAGTCACAATGTATATGCCATGCTGTCCTGCACTACATCTACATACTTTCAATGGATCTCTATTGTGATAGCAGTCTTTATTTAAATGGATCTCTATTCTGATAGCAGTCTTTATTTATCTAGAGCCATGCTCAGTTTCTCTTTAATGAAGATACCTGTATGGATATAGCAATTTCCCACTCTTTGACCCTCAGTGCATCTTTCATGACATCCATTTGGATTCACTGTATGGTGAACATTTTTGCCACTTCCTAATGGATCTGTGTGCACGGGCTGACTGGATCACACAGGACTCCACCATCTCAAGCCTTTCACTGCAGGACTCGCTGCAGGACATTGACATTCACTGCAAGTGTTCATACATGGTCTGTTTTGAACTGCATTCAATGCCTGAGCACTTGTGATATCAGTCATAACTATGAAACAATCTTTGAAAGATCCACCAAATATTTGGCTTTCAGAGCCCTTTGGCTCACGCTTTAGGCGTGCCACCCTGGTTCCTCTGGCATGCAGTCTAATTAGTTTAAACTGGCCACTTGGAGCTCAACCTACAAAGGTGATAGTGCACTCAGAAAAGGATGTATCTTCCTATATTTATTTTTATTTGTTTTATTTTTGCATTCATAGCAGCATGCCAAACCCTCGGGCATCAAGGCCATAGTTACAGAGAAGTGCGAGGTAACATACTTTGAAGTGCAAGACCCTGCATACATGTCACAGCATACGGGTGTTTCTTAAAAGCATAATCTGGAAAAGCCATGCCTCATGGAACGGGGTCAACATCAGGTATACAGATACATAGGACAAGATAAGGGTATATGCACAGTCTGGCAAAGCCACAACTCATGGTATGGGGAGCTATGTCAGGTATACAGATACATAGGGCAAGGTAGGGGTATATTCACAGTCTGGCAAAGCCGCGCCTCATGGTACAGAGCGCAGGCTATGTAAATTGCATTGGCAGCAGGGTACTGCCAAAGTCACAATCGGTTGTTGTAAGATACATTAAGTGCATCAGGATGCTGCTCACATCAAGATCGGTGAAATGCATGAAAGACAGGATAGGTGTATGTATACAGACTGGCAAAGCCACGCTTCGTAGTGCGGGGGCACCTTCAGACGTGCAGACAGGTATATGAAGGGGATAGCTGGGTTAATTCAGAGCAGAACAGGCTCCAAAGGGTTCAGTACGAAGTGCAGGTTACATTACAAACAGTATCACAGAACTGATAGTCAAAGCAGAGAGAACATGTATATGCATGAATTGATTGATTATAGATTTGGGCCGGGAAAGTCACATCCAGGTGACTGGGGGCTATGTTGGGCAGGGAGCGCAAGTACAAACATCAGGGTTAACATAGGCAGCCAGAGCCTTACCTTTCATGTGATGTACTGAAGGCATTATAGAGGAGCAGCTGTAGGTTTGGTCTGAATGGATATCACCCATGCTGGACTGGGGAGAAACATATGTTGTTGAATCATCATATTATATCTCCTACTCAGGATAAGAGGATGTATGTGCTGCTGGGTGCTCAAGTGAGGTAGAGAGGGGTTGGGCATCCCACGGCGTCGCCGGCAGAGCCCGGCAGAAACGAGTGAACATGGCCTTAACTTCTAGCATTGTCTTATGGCCAGCTCCTCCTCCCAGCTTGGTCACGTTGTTGGTGATGATGCGGCCATCAGCCAATCGCCTTACTCAATGGCCTGGCCAGACTGGGAGCAGGATGTAGGCTCTGAAATGGCGGCCGTCTTAGTAGGGTCCAGGGTCATCAAGTCAGAAATGGGGGTGACATCAGATTCGCATCTAGGTGGAACCATGGTGCCGGTCCCAAGGTGGAATAAGGGACCGGCAGAGATGAGTGAACAGGGCCTTAACGTCTGGCCTTGCCTTATGGCCGACTGTTGGAGTATAGTTGGTTAAACCTTATGGAAAGCAATCTAGGAATAATTCTCGTATATTTTTAATATTGCCTTTATTCCACTCTCTTGAAATTCCATCCCACTTTATTGCCGCCTTTAAAAAACAGAAAGCTTCAAATGTGGAAACCTATACTGGCACGGGAGTCACACTATATCACTGCAAATTATAATGCAGCAAATCATTCAAATACGGTTGTGTTCCTAGTGTTTTAAACTTTTTAAATGCGGAGTGTACTCAAATGCGCAAAATAGACCTAAATTACAGTAAGCAATTGTGTAAAATCAATTTTTAGATCCATCGTGCCCTCCGAATCATATTAATGGATAAAGCCATTGAGTATGTGAGAAAGTAATTTAATCCAAATACAAATACAGCCGACACGTGTTTCGACCACTGGGTCGTGATCAAGGCCTGATAGGCAAATAATTCCTGAATAGAAAAGATAAGTGGAGTGCTGCAAGAAACGTTCCTCATTCATCTAGATTCACCGCAAAAGTGCCTGAAAGGATAATAAATGTTGGCACAATGGCCAGTCAGTCAAATTCGAACTTCCTTATTATTAGAGGAGTTTCTAGTCTTCACCTTTGTACTCATTTGAAGACAATGGGCTTAATTACGAGGTTGACGGTAGCCCGCTGGTGTCACTGGTGAGTTGCCACCAACCCCGTAACACTAAATCAGCGCCTGACTTCCCGGTGCCACCAGCACATTACAAGTCCCAGCGGCACAGGAAGTAATGCACCAAATTTTGTAAGTCCCAATTCCCATGGAGTCCGATATGGGAGTGGGGAGATGGAAGCACCGGCACCGTGGCTAACAGTGCCGGTGCTTTCGTGACGAATCTGCCTACCGGGGCCACTGTGCCCACCACGGTCAGGCCTGTGGGGCGGAGCAGCCCCGGCGGCAGACTTGCAGTGTAGCGATCCGGAAACAATGGTGCTGATAACCTTACTGGCACCCTTGTTTCCGGGACCGCCACACTTGTAATGTGGCCCAATGTGTACACACACTATTATGTGTATGCATATGTTGAAATAGTATTTTGTGAACGCAGGCGGGGTCTAAAACCGTCAAAACATCCATCTCATTTCCAGCAATCCAATTCACACGGTTTTTATTTTATGTCATAGAAACCAATAAAGCTGTTTGATTTTGAAATGTAAAAAGTAATACGCAATATTCATTGATCCTGAACAAAGCGGCGTGCCAAGCCACGTAAATAGGGGGAAATCTCATAAAGATAGTTAGTTGGTACTTGGCACCTCACTGTCATGCCATAATGATATGTACTTTAAGAAGTGACCTGTGTGTGGCCACTGAGTAGAATAGCCACAAGACATCTCAAATCCTTCTCATCCGAGGAAGGTAATCATCAGTTACTTACCGCATTGCATCTCCGTTCTCCAGTCAGGCAATGGCACACCATGAGCCGTGCACATAAGCGCGTAGGAGTTGACAGCAATGCAAAGCATGTCTTTGGTGTACCCGTGAGTGCATAGGTCATACACACAGGAGCTGTAGTGTGCTAGTGGATCTGTGTACCAGTGGCACTCAGCAAATGGCCCAAGCGGGTCACTAATTATGCGACATAGCTCCTCCATGACTAGAAGATCCGGGCATGACTGGTCCACGCCCCCATCATCCTGACACCTGGAAGAAAATTCAGAAACTTTAAATAAATGCATTTTCTGTAGAACTTTGATACTTCCATTGACATGCAGAACGGGCTAGTCACTTCTAAATTAAAATGGTAATTGCTCAATCAATCCCTTCATTATGAATGTAACATTGAATAGAAAAGATATCACTGTAAAATGATACAACAGTAACTGGATGTGGCAATGGGTCTTGCACCCATTAATACCAGTTGTATTGGATAGATGTATTCTGCTATTAAAGACAAACATGATTTTGACTTAATTAGCTCTATCTACATGAAATAGTCCTCCAAAATGTGTTTTCAGCAAAGGTAAAATTACATTAGGCGCAGCTTAGTAAGAGGGCCATACATATAGTGCACACTCAGAATGCAAGTGTTATCGCTGTAAGACCAGCAGGGCTTTCACCCTCAGTGGTTATACTATAAAAGGATCTTTTTTCCCCATAGAAAGAATGAATCAAACAGCAAAGGAACATCTGGCAAATTAGAAAGGAGAGTGATCCTTTTTCAAAGTCATTTCACAGGAGGTATGGAGGGTGAGTGTGGTGTGCTGGGGAGAATGTTCGTGTTGAGCGTAGGTGGAGGCGGGTGTGTGAAGAGGTCAAAAAGGACAGCAGTGACGTGTCAGGAGGCA
The DNA here is from genome assembly GCF_040938575.1 of Ambystoma mexicanum. Lineage (NCBI taxonomy): Eukaryota > Metazoa > Chordata > Amphibia > Caudata > Ambystomatidae > Ambystoma > Ambystoma mexicanum. The sequence goes on along the minus strand of NC_090921.1, from coordinate 1,221,606,866 downwards.
GAATTCAAGGGCAATTTAGTTATTTATTCATTTTGGAGTTTCATAATTTAATTACTTGTGGGGGTGACACTTTGAGCCTGGGGAAAACAAAACAGGACATTGGGGACAATCCAGAGGTGTGGCATATATACAAACAAGCATGGGATGAGGTCACATGTTCTAGTCTGCTTAGTTAGAATCTGAGCTGACAGTTGGGCTACGCAGGCCGATTCAGAGGACGTAGAACATACTGGGCAGAAAGCTGACGAGCTACACGCCTAATCCTTTCACCTCCATTCTGAGATTGAGGTTGGAATGGCGGAGAGGTGTGACAGGAGCCTGATAAATTAACGTAAAGTGAGTGCAGAAGCTGCGCTGCTCGATCAAGACAATTAAGGACACATTTTATATTAACAAAAGTGTGGTTCAGTCTGCAGATCCTCAGCAGCACTTGCCCTAATGTAGAACTGTGACAAACGGCTAAAGACATCATGGTTATACTGTACTTTTGGTAACAGTAACATGTCTTTAATTTTCTGCACCGCCTTATTTTGATCTATTGTTACAGGGCCCCTAAATGAATTGGGGCCCATAGGCCGGTGCCTACTTCGCCCAATGGATAATTCGGCACTAGCACCAACGCACAGGCCCCAGTGCAGTGGCCCTGTGCGGCAGTGCCACTCTCGGTCCAGTTGCCTGAACTACTAAAAGGACTGCTGTGTGCGGGCCAATTTAAATGGGGGGAATGCGTCAAAAGAAACCAAGTCCACTTTAGAATTCCGCTTGATAGATTTTGTTTCTGCTCAAACTGTACCTACATGAGAAGGCATAGCCATTTGATCTCAAACTTGACGCTAACCTCATTCTACTCGATCTCTCTTGTGCTTTTGATTCTGTCATCCATGCCATCCTGCGCAACCCGCTCTGTGATAACTTGGGTATCACTGATCAGGCCCTGGCCTTGAAGACCTCCTTTCTCTCTGAACGACCCGTGCAGGGCCAACTTGGGTCTTTCCTCACCTATATCTCTCTCTCTACCTGTGGTGTTCCCCAGGGGTCTAATCTTTCTCCTTGGCTGTTCAATCAACACCTGTAACCTCTCACCCACTGCATAGCTGCTCTCTGCTCCAACTTTGAGTGCTATGCGGATGACACTCAGCTCGCTTTATGGCTCCCATGTTCTCCCTCTCTCATCCCGGATTGTCTGTCCACAATCCAGCAATGGTGTGTTGCCAATGATCTCTGCCTTAATGCCAGTAAGATAGAGATTGTCTTCATTGGCTCACCAGCACCTTCCTTTCCTGTGACTCCCTGGCCGCCCACTCAGGACCTCTTTCCTGTTCATAGCTGTGAGGCCAAGAACAAAAGGGTCATCTTCAACTCCACACTCTCCTTCTCTCCTCACATCTCTGACGTCTATAAGAAGTCAAACTACCTGCTGCACCTCCTCAGAGGTATTCTTCCTTTCTTCACTTTCCCCCAGAAGCTCACTGATCTAGAGCTCTGGTTCTCTCTAGGCTGGACTACTGGAACAGCCTCTTTCTTAATCAACCTGTCTCTACTCTCCGTCATTTACAACTCATTCAGAACAGGAGTGCAAGACTTGTACTTGGCCTCAAGCCCATGGATCGTATCTCTCCAGGACTGCAATCTCTCCATTGGGTGCCTGTAGCGGCAAGGATCAAGTTCAAGACCCTCTGCATTGTCCACAAGGCTTTCTGGGGCCTGGGACCGCAATACTTCCAATTCTCTCTACTGAAATATCTTCCTAATCAAGCTCTTTGCTCTTCCACCTCCAACTCCTTGAGGGTCAGTCGCCTCTCCAAGCAACGAGTTGGGTGCAGATCTCTTTCTTCGGCTGCTGCCTCCCTCTGGATAAGCCTCCCTGCTTCTCTGAAACGTCCGGAATCATCTCAATACATTTCTCTTTGCTTCTGCCTTCTCTCTTCCTCTACCCTGCTGATCTTCTGTCTGATGCATGCACTGGTCACCTGGCATCCATCTGAATACGGCTGCAGGTTCCTGCCTGTCCAGCTGCATACCCGCACTGTCTCTTGGCACCCCCTGCACTTGTGGCCTGTATCTATAACCCTACATTCCCCTATCCTGCACTAATTAGACATTTGTTGTCTGCACTCCTAACACTTGTACTTCCCACCTGTTGGCTGCATTACTTGTTGTTTCCTGATTCCTTGTCCTGCACTTGTCCATCCTCCCCCCCCTTTTCCCCTGCACTTGCGTGATCTGAATGTCACTACGCCTAGTAAGATCATTGTTTTTGTCCTCCCTCTGTTTCCCCTCCCTTGTTTTTTCGCGTCTTGAAAACCTGTGCATAAGTGCGTCAGAAATGCCATGTCATATCATATCATATCATATCATATCATATCATATCATATGATGTATGTAAAATATCTGTGCTTCATTTTCTTTTCTTTTTACACTAGAGTGCCAACTTGTTGCCTAAGCAGGAAATCATTTTGATGGAAAGGCATTTGTAAATTTACAGGCAATGAAGTTTGCTTAATTTCTTCCTTAACAACACCTCATGGGTGCCATACTTTAGCACCTACTTTATAGGTGCAAATGAGGTCCTGGGTGAGCAGAACAGGCATGCACTGGATTCTCAGAGTTTGGTGAGGTCAATAGGCCCTTAGCAAAGCCATACATTGAGGACTTGGATTGGTGAACAGAAGTGTCAGATTACACAGCATTCCATGACTTAGGCATTCCAAGTGAATCTGGTGCAGTGTAGAGAAGGTGCCTTCTCCAAGGGAGGACATTTTCCTATTGTTGCATGCACCTCAGAATCTGGCCCATTGTGTGGTTGCTGTTTTTGCTAAAACACCATTGCTCACATTCATTCTGGTGCTTACTAGTTGCTAATATAAAAACAAATATAACACAAATGGGCATTGGAACAAGTCCAGTAACCTTTAACAGGAGAATTTTGCTTGGCCAGGAAATAGCTTATTCTCTTCCCTCGCCATAGATGGGCCAAGGTTTACCCATGGATGATGGTGAGCAACGTCAAGAAGAACATTGAAACAGCAGAAAACCCTGTTCCTAATAAAACCTCAACAAGGGAGTGAGGTGGAAGCGGAGGAGGAGATGCCAGGCCCAGGGGGTACTTATTTGATTCTTATGAAGATATCTCAGGATGTGGTGCATGTGAAAACCTCGCTGTCTGACTTAACTTGAAAAGTCCAGCATCTGGCAGGCAGACTACGTAAGGTTGAGAAGGACTCAGAGAACATGGCTGAGGAAACTAACGGTAGCTTCAGTGCTGATAATGGTATGAAGTGGGAGCTTTCCAGGATGAGTCTTAGAAATGCTAAACTTGACATGAAATTAAGAAACCATAATTTACGCCTGGTAATTTACACCTGGTAATTTACACCTGGTAGGCTTGAAGGAATGATCGGAGCTGCGCTGTAATAATTCTTTTACACAAAAAGACAACTCCATATCCCCAGGCCCATAATGGCCCATTTATTGTCAGATTGTTCCTTTAAAATATTGTAAAGGTTATTTTGCACAGACTGACTGGATGCACCCGGGTTAAGGATATATTTGCTTCTGTACAACTAGGTTTTAAAAAAGGCCTTGATACCACAGCAAAATGAATGTCATATGCAGAAATGGCATTGTCAGTGAGGGGGCATCTAATGGCAGTGTGTTCCACGTGGGTGTTAGTGGACAATGCATATGGTAATGTTAGGTACATGGCCAGCACTTACATATGCACAAGGGGGCAGTTGTGGGTCCCATGCACCTGCAGTCAGTCGCCCTCCATTTGTTTAAGTCCACTCAGTGAACAAGGGGAACTGGGTGCAGCAAATAACAATGTGTGTGTGTCATTTTTCTCCACACATTCTGCTACTTGACATAGTTTGTCTAGTTTGGGCCTAGATGGTCAATGGCAGAAGACTCTCTAGTGCAACCTCTTCATCGGGCTTGTGGGATGTATTAACCCTCTTATGCTCTGCCCTGTGGCATCACTGTGTTCGGGTGGTGCCAGAATTGTCAAAATGGCCGCAAAACCCCTGTGCGCGCCAAAACCTATGGAAATCGCGCTTTACAACACGAAAAGATGGCTGCCAAATCTACCATAGATGTTTTCAGTGGTGGGACGGAGATCTCACTCCTGAAACATGTCACTGGGCTGCCCAACAAGTAAAAATGAAGACAGCATGAAAAGCAGTGCTTTGCTGAAAGAAATCCAGAATCTTGTTTTTAAATCGTTTCCTTGGTTGCTGAAACTGCAGAATGCCTGCACAAAACACCATCAAACATCCAATATTCTTTCTGGGTGTTACAAGTCACTTAGTTAAAGAAATCATTATGAACAGACAATGTCCTGAAAAGCTGAATTTGTCATCAAAATATTCACGCAAAAATGGGCCTGCCTGTGAAATCTGTCAAAATCTGGGCGCAGTACCCATGGCCGCCTGTATGACAGATGTCAGTAGATTGCATCATAAGGATTTAAACTTGTACAACTGAAATCTAATGTCTGAAAACTAAGTGACCTTTTATTGAGAGTAACCTAGGTTGTAACTATTTAAATCCCATGGTTTAGAAGCTGGAATAAGTGTTCTAGCTGCTAGTTTTGAAATTGCAAGTTTGTTTTAAACCAAGAAAAAAATGTACAGAATGTCATTGAATTTAAGACTGCCTCAAAGCATTTTAACCAGTCCAACAGCTTCCCCCACAGAGGCTAGGTATCTCTACTTTGCTCATTCCACCAGGAAATCACACCTCTGTGATGATTAGATTAGGGGAGGAGAATTTGGTCTGCCAGGGGAAGAAGACAATGGCTTCCTCCAGTCAAAGGAAGGCTAAGTGAGAAGGGTCGTAAATGGCCTGGGCCTCTGGAGGAAATGGGAGGAGACTGCTTCTAACTGCAGAGAGCCAGAAGGAGGCGGAGACAAACAGCCATTTGGGGCTGGACATTCACAAAGAAACATTTTGTTAAAGGGATATAACTTACCACTTAAAATTGTTTAAATTATAAAAATCACATATTTGTGTATCTAAATTCTGACTGTACATTTTAAGAGGCAGCAAAACCATGTCACATGTTCTAGATGGAAACGGCAGAAAAGGTGGTTTTACACCAAATGTATTTGTGCCAGAAGTATGAATCGTTATACCCTTATGCCCATGTTCAACGCACATATTTGTACAAATGTTCGGATAAACTGGATATTGTGTTCTGGGAAAAAAGGGCGAAATTCTGTCAAAAGCAGACACAAGATCCCACAGCGATAAGACTTGGAGGAGTATCTGCTGCACAAAATATATGTGATTTATATATGTTATTGTTCTAAAGATTGCACACATGTAAATATGTATTGTACCAAAAGTAGATTTTATGTTCAAAGGGACAAGGGGAGGATTCTCTGACTCACAAACTCACACCATCATGGTGACACCCTGTTTTCTCCTCCAATCAATGGAGAGAAGAGATTCCAGCCAATCGCCTGCCTGAAAGGGCGAGTTTAGGATAAACCAGCACACCCCCCCTTTATAATAAGCATAAATAGAGACGGCTGAGAACTTAGAAGGACACACAGATTCACCCACTAACCGATTGCTAGCGGAGCACCCTGCAAGAGGACCATCCATCTTCCTTGCTCCAGACTCCAGAAACTTGGCAAGCAGAAAGGCCCATTCCATTAGTTGAACCATTTTGAACTAGGCTTTGAATTTCCAGAACCAGAAAGAATCCCACAAAACATAAGGGGAACCAAAGAAACAGCCGGGCTGTACTGTAACTGCTTGCCTGCTAAATAATTATCTTCAGAACCAAGAAGGACAGATTAAACCCAATCCTGTGCCTTGCTGTGCTGTACTGTGCCGATCCTGTCCAGTCCTGTCGTACGGTGACCAGAGCGCCTGGCTGATTGCAGACCCAGTCCAATCCAGTGTGCCCAGCAGTCTGTCCCAGAACCAGAATCCCTGACCAGAATCCCTGACGGTTCCGTTTGAAACCCATATAGTGAGTATCCATAGATAGGACTGTGTCACTAGCATATGTACTGTCCATAGTAATCCCTATCTAAATACATCCCATCTTGTCTTTAGAACATGATATTGTTAGGAGTAGTTTCAATTGTCAGAGCGTTTCTTGTGCTACGTTTCTCTCATTTGTTTTCTAAAATCATAAATCAATAGTGTTGTGAATAAATAAATTGAATCCCAGAAAGAAATTGATTATCCACCACATGAAGGGTCCCTGGCCAGGATTGATGGAGATTCCTGTGTGGCATTCTCTTTTTCTATTGCCATAACCTAGTGTAAACAAAATCCCATTTGTGTTTGAAAAGTGCATCCTTGTTTTCCCATGCTTGCGCCTATCTCAGAAAAACGACCTCCACAAAAACATCCATAACTTTCTCTGCTAGAAACACAATTTCAACTTCTGCTTGTAGTTAACATCCTCAGCTTTCCATAGAACCAAGAATCTCATTCCAAGATCATATAGTTCTCCCGCGATCGGAAAAGTTTGCCACAAATTTTCATTTTGGCAAAATAGTACACGTGTGAAACAGCTTTTGATTGCACCCGACCTCAATTTTAAGATTTCACATTGCTTATTAGTATTGAATCATTGCTAGTGTTTGTCAGCAACTATCTAAAGCGGTTCCCATTAGAATTTTCAACAATTTCAGCAAATTAAACCCGATTTAGTGTTTTACCCAATCCATTCTGAGATAACTTTTAAAAACCATTTTGACAGCTTGCCAATCAATTCTGTTTCTCGCGTGTGTTGTTGGGGGGAAATTGGAATTGACATTTTTTTTAATTCTGCATTCCTGAATACCTGCTCTCTCTCCTACTATCTCTTTACATTTCCTATTGGGGGGCTTGAGGGGTGTGCAGGGAGAAATAGTAACCACATTGCTATTTGATCTGAACACACACCAAAGTATTATTTCTGTGCTGAATTGTTTTGCTCACCTATTGGTGATTATTGTACATCCATTAAACATAGTGTGATTATATTGTGAACTACATAAATAAATATTTTAACTTTGCAAACCAGCCTGATTCCTGGCTCAGTGTGACCGGGGGGGGTTCCAAGAGAGGGGCGTGATATGAGTTGTACATCGTTCAGAATAAAAGAACTTTTAGACACAAAATAAATAAGGATTTCAGTTGTGCACTACACGCTAGGTGTTGACCTAGGTGAAGTGCCGGATTGAAATCACTTACAGGCTTCTTCCTCATAATGATCCATGTAATTTGCTTGACTGTACAGTATGTCCCACATTGCTCCTTACCCTTCCACAGTAATGTTGGCTTTCCAAGAGTTTCCATACTCTGCATCGTTGTGCGCTATGATTCCACTTGGCATGACTTTATCATCCCTCCAATCACTGTTATAGTTTCCACACATCCCTTGCAGTTGCTTCTGGTACTGGGGCCCAACACGGACCACCAAGGTACTGCGCCCATCGTACTGGATGCTCACAGAGAATGCCGTGTCCACACTTATCATGGTGGCAAGACGGGACACAGTTGCCATGGAGCCCAGTTGAACTGGTAATCCAGTCACTGCTCCATTAACCTAGAAGGGAATTAATGTTTTACAATTGATGACTTCAGCCCATATCAAACATATTTTTCACATTAAATATTTTTTTTTTAGTGCTTTCATTTTACAAAACACAAAAGAAAGGTGCAGTTAAAATGTCGTCTATATCAGGGAGAGGAATACAAATGTGAACCTGGCCTAATTGTAAATTGCTTCATCCAACTTTTCAGAGCTTCCCGTGCATAAGCAACTCCCTGGAATGACTTTGTTATAAAGACCAGTTTAAAGACGCAATTATATTACATATTAGAACTATTCAATGTGAACAATTGCACTTAAAAGGCAGAAGCTATACAACTGCGTCCATTTTGATAAAGAACATAGCTACGTACCATGTTAAATAAAAAACATCATGCAACACAAAATAGCCAAGTGAGCCTCTGTACAACATACAATAGTGACAGTTAAGATCTAATTTCCATGAAGCACACACGGGGGTCAGTGGGGAGAGGCAGCTATAATGTATTCAAGTGTTTATTATGTTGCCCTTACCAGCACTTGCTTTCCTTCCTCCAGAATGATATGGGCCCTGGCATCTGTACTTTCCAGCCAAATGTCCACCCGATAGACAAAGGACACTTGAGAGCCACCACGGTGTTGGTTGTTGGCGACGACACGGAAAGAAAATCCGGAGATGGCACCGGATGTCTGGCTGATCTCGTAGGCGCAGGTCCCTTGGAAGTCAGCCAGAGCTCCGTCATACGTGTAGTAGTGGGTGTCGCCGCTCACCATGCAGAGGGCCCAGTCCGTCTGGCAGCCAAGCTTCTCATTCTTGATGGCGCACTGCTGACCGTGAGGACAGCTGGAACTCTGGCAGCGGAAGGAACCGGGCAAATCACAGCGGCAGCGTTGCGTGCAACCGGAGAGCCAGACTAGGTCCCCAACCTAAACCAGGAGCAGGAAAAAAGAAGGAGAAGCAACTGAAATACCTTTGGACGTGAGCATGGAAACGAGTTTGGATCGCTGTAAGACAATTAGCATGTTGAAGTCGAGGTTTGCTTTAGACAAGCAGGCGAGAGGGATTGCATTGCACGTGTACAGATTAGCATGCTCCAAGTAGTACAGCGAGTCCGTAAGTGGTCGTTGCCAGGCTGCGCGACATATCAATGTGTACTGACAGTGGTCTGACTAGGAAGAGTATACGAGTGATCTTGCTCAGCAAGAAAAGCCTAATTATTTAAAGAATAAAGGAACCCAGACCATGATTGAAAACTCAGGGTGTTAAGAAAAACACTTAACACAACAAGCATCAAGGGTACATCCATGGAGATGTAGACTAAATATATTTTCCCAGGTTATGTCCCTAATGCGCCTCAAACCAATTTAGTAAAGATGTAATGTAAAGTAAAGATGTCACCCAAACCAATTGGACATGTACTACTGAGAAAATAAGCAAATTAATCACGGCGTAAAAGAACTCAGACTGACAGGGTAGCAATCGCTGCCATTCCATGATAATGCCAGTAAGCCATCCAGTACCTCTGTGATAAACCTACAGTACAAGAAGGTAGAACTGGAGAGGCAGCCTACCTCTGACAAGTTTCAAGAACTGCCCATACTCCCATCTATCATCATACTGCCTTATTTCCATTTAGAACAAACCCAGGAAGCTTTTTTGCCATCTACGTAATGTAACCAGCAACTATTTTTTCCTATGCACTGTAACTAGCGGCCAGATACCGCCGGGTTTGGCGCGCTCTACAAATTTAAATAAATAAATAAATACAAAATAAATATTACTTGCCCCCTAGCGATCTGGCCTTTACAGATACATCAAATCAGCGATTGCCATTTTGGGTTAATCAGGGATTGCCCAGTGGGCTTCTTGGCTAACCCGCTAACCCATTTGGATACCAAGTAGATAATGGCAAAGGGACACTGTCTATCCACCTATCATGTCGATTGTTTGGCTGAGTTCAATACTGATTCAAGAAAATTGCTGCAGCAAAAAAGAATGGGCTCACAGATTTACCAGGGAACCATTCAAGTAAGTAACATAGCTCTACTGGAATACACAGGCAACTGTGCAAAGAGCGGCAGCAAGAGCGGCAGCAGACACAACATGCCTGCTAAATATGGATGTCTGCAGGCTCCCGATAAGTATTGATTATTTGCTGACCCCCCAAAAGATGTGACTGCAGTTTATGCATTCCCTCCCTGAAACGATGTAAGCCCATATTCATTGCTAACGTGTATTGAGGACGGGTCCTTCTCTCATAAAGCACATCCATCTTGTAGAAATTGCTGAAGGCCTTGCACAATGTCTTGAAGAAACAGGAGCTAAACATAAGCAATAACAAGGAGAAGGACATGGTGTGTGGGGTATGTAATATTAAAGTCACAGGAAGTGTCACCTTAATGGCATGAACGTTGATACAGTGTCAGAGTTCACATATTTGATTTTGACTTTTGTGCCCAATAACTCCTTGCATGAGCACATGACCTTGTAATGTGACAAGACGGTCACACATCTCTGGCTTATCTCTCAATGTAATTCATTATACAGAGTATCTTCATTAAATGCATTAGGAATGCATGCAAGCTTTAGAAAGCAGACTGTGTTTGGGTCAGCCTCTTTGGCCCATTCAGGCTGTTGTGGAGGGCACATTTTGGAAAGGAAGTGTGAGAAGGGACTAACAAGGCAATATGTGTAGTTCTGCTCTGAGATAGATACTATTAGATGTGATGTGTCTGCCTACAGATATTTCGTGAATTCAGCATCTTGTTGTCTCTTCCTAAAATCTAAACCTCAAGAGGGATCCAACAGTTCCTACAGATGTTGCCAGGTATAATAGGGTAGATCTTGACATATGTTGTCCCAGAGGTAAACAAGTTGGCTTGCATAATTCAAAACAGTTCACCTGTCAATTGTATGCCAAGACAGATCCTGCCCAATGCTTTCAGTGGCCTATTCATCTAGGTCTCTAACAAGGGGCGTAGCCTATGTGGTGGGCATGGCCTAAATAGTGCTGAGTGTGCATTCCCACAAAAGGACAAATATACAGTAATATACAGAAATTGACTAGAGGTTTTCAGCTTCAGGAAATTGCTTTGCTTTTTAACTTAATCCATTGGAGCTCAGCCTGTTTTTTAAAGAAGTTGGAATACTGTGTTACCAAGATGACCATTAGAGCAAACCTCATCTCATTGAGATGCCCACTGTTTTAAATTGAACAAATATGTTTTGACCGGAAAATCATGGATGCCCACTAATTTGTAGAAATCGTTTCTGTTGGTAAATTAATGGCATCGAAACCCAGCAACCTGTGTTTTTTTAAAATCTTTAGTGCTTTAATAACTCTACACTGGTTCACTCACTTCATAGTACAGCCCATCATGCTGACAGCCACACTGCTCAACTTGCACGCATGCATCCCCACTTCTTATATAGCCGGCATCACAGACGCAACCTTCCGAGCATGTGGCACCGCAGTGTGGGAGAAGAGAGGTGGCGCTGCACGAGTCCAGGCACTGCTGTCCACATAGTTCATAGTGGCTATTTTCTGGGCACTGAATCCCTGTAGGAAGACAAACCAGAGAAAAGGAAAAAGACATTTCAGAAAGTGCTATCTTAATGAATGTGGTTGTTCGCGTTGTGATGTATGATTAATTGGAACTTCTCAAGAATGTTTTTAAGACACTTTTCATTTATTCAATAGCGAGTAAGCAGGAACGATGGGAGAAGGGGGTCCAGATCTATTCGTGAGCTTTACAAGTACAAGTCATAGCTTCGAGGTGCTCAGCTGCAGATTGTTGTATTGAAGTTCAACAAAACTACAATTGTCCTAATGCGTGTGTTTGTTGAATGGAAGCACAGTGAAGGAAAATAGGTGAACAGTTGCCATAGTGTAATATTGACATCGAGACAAGTTCTTAAGGAGGTCATATAGTTCTAGACCGAAACATTCTCTGATTAACACACAAAATACACTATTTATTTAAAACAGGCACTCTTTTAGTGAAGGACTGCACATCTTGACATCATTCTGAAGTTTTGCATTCTCTGGCTTAAAGACATGCAATAGTTAATTTGAAATGCCTACGCATTCTTTTACTTTTATATTTCGGCCAACATATTGAATTGTTCCAGAAATAATTCAAATATCTTCATGCGTAAAATGATCGAGCTGACTAATATCAAACGTCGTTGTTGCCGAATTGTCTCCACTGTTTTTTACCACAAACTTGCATTTGGTAAGTATGGATCTCTCTGTGTGCCTACTTTGGAAATGCTTCGAACAGGCGACAGGCAATGCATAGCTCCAGCCAGTGGTCCTGCACAGTAAGGCATCTAGGTGGACGCCCAGGGTCTTATGACCACGGGCACGCGAAGTGGTGCCATAATGCCCATGAAACTTTCTTTGCATTAGGCTTGGGTCCACGAGGGATTGGATTGATTTGGTATCTCCAATATGTCTGCGCTAATATTTAGAATCTAGTGTTGTCAATATCACCATAATACATTTTCATTTTATAAACTGTCTTCATCACAAATTTGAAGTCATTGTGAGCGCACCCTGTCTTGGGTGGTAGAGTGGAATGTGCTTCAGCTGGGAATACGCGCAAAGAGGGCCTGTTATAAAGTCGCAGATATTATCCCACTATAAAAAATGAAATTTTTGTTTAAATGCACTTATTTCAAATATATGGGTGGGGGGTTGGACAATGGTATTTATGTTATGGGGTGTGTTGGGAGGGCTGTGGGTGGTCTCCCCTGGCACATATATGTGAAAAATGTTAACAATAAAAGGAAAATAATTCAGCATGTTTAACCGCAGGATTTATTATGACAACCTTATTAAATGGAACCACACAGAGCTATCTATCATTGATGCAAATGAGGGAGGAGCTCCGTGACAAATGTCCTTGGTTTGCTGGGATTGGCCGAGTAGGGGTCACACAGAAATATATGAATGATGTGGCTATGTCTTTCCTGTCTGTTTATGGCTCCCACATAAACAGAATAGCTAGCCCAGGCCCGGCTGGCCAGTGAGCAGCAGAAGAACTGTAACCAAATTCAGTTTTGTGCACACGTTATCACTCTCTGGATGTGGTCAGAAAGCTCAAACTGGTCTATAATGTGTGATAGAGTAACTGGGAAGTCCTCGGCAAAGCAGTGTACTAAATCTGTGTGTCTGAACTTCACAATTTCACTCAGGGTGAGATAACTATTGTTAATAAAAATGGGTCCTACTTCATGTCTGGGATTCCTTGCCTCTCTGGCATTGTTAAGAATTGTATTGTGGACCTAGTTCCAATTTTAACTTAATTTGCTAATGACTCCTTGCATCACGGCTTTAGTCTGCCTGTCACCATACAATCATGGATAACACCCGTAGTGAAGAAAACAACTCAGGATCGGACATGCCATGTCATTTTTGACCTAATTCCAATATTTCATCTTTTCTAAACATTTTGAAAAAAGTCGCAACAACCCAGCTTCAATCTTTTGTTAAGACTCATAGAATTATTTGGTTTATCTGCATTATCTGGAACACAGTGAGGTTCCAGGGAACAGGGTGGCTTTCAGATATGCAGTCCTGGTCCAGCAATAGAGGTCACCCCCAATAGTCCCTTGGGAAGGTTAAGGGACTTACATCACCTCTGCTTTGGAACACCTGCCTTCACTGCACATATGGAGGATTCTGGCAAGGAATGCTCTCCCAGTAGGGCCCAATGAAATCTTCTTTCAGGATTGGAGTCCAGCGGATGATTCAAATAAGTGGTGTGATACCCCTTCTTTTAAAGGAACACAATCCACAGGTGACTGGACAAAAGTTAGCCTGCTTTAGAGGTCCAATCCCTGCTCTTAAAATGAGTGGATGTTGCCTTTCTGACATCACTCCCAAAGTATTTTCTGGTACAGCATGTGGAGGGGACAGGAAAGCGAAAGAGAGACAGAGAGAGACAAGATGGCCGAAGTTTCCAGAACTTGCACAGAACTCCTTCTGCCTACACTATCCCCATCCACTTCCCTTCTCAATAGAATCAAAGGCCCTTAGATATGCAGCACCCGTGTGTGGGTTCTAGCTCTAGGTGAATGAGTGTGCCCTTTGATTCCTGTTCCAAGGCCGGCTTCCTGTAGATTGGCTGTCTCTGGGGAAAGGGTATTACCTGCCCTTACAAAGGAACAAAGAGAGGAAATTCTGCAAGGCTACAGTCCTGCTGGTGGGTAGGGTGGTGCTTGTCCGGAATAAACACACATAACCCTTCCACAGCAGAACAGGTTGACACATGTGCAATATCACTTGATGTGGTAGGCATAATTATGAGAGATGCTGGCCACCATATCGAAACTCATCTATGGCTTATATTTACAGTTTACTGTGTCACCAAGCCAAGATCCCCCGAGTTATGCAGGTTTTGGAACAGCTGCTGCACGGCAGTAGCTTAGCTGTCACTGATGCTGTTAAAAGGACACCTGTGACCTCTGAACCTGCTCTATGCCACTGTTAGAGCACCTGCTGCGAATGAAGAAACTGATGCAGCAGGGCACAAGTACAGGTAGGCTTTTGGCATAGTAGCTTATGAAAGTGGAATCGGATCAGCAGATTTCCCTTTTAGAGATGGAATTACTCTCATAATTGCATTATGTAATACAAATGAAATAATCCAGGGCTCCTACACCCTTGCCAAGTGGAAATTCCTCAAAATCTTCTAGACACATTGAATTTGGACATTCACTGTTATGAAATGCTGATGATTCCTAGTTAATTTTTGATCTGACTGTGCATCTTCAGAACATTAACAAATGAGTGGAGCCCATCTTCGGATTCATCCAAGATAGGATGCTGTAGATTTAGAAGAGTTTAAATAGTAGCAAAACAAAGCTCACCTTGATAGAGTCCCGCACCACTGACAAAGCTGCAAAGCCAGAATATTCCTCCCTACTACTTGAATCTAAGCCTATTTGAACCCCCTCCTAAAGTAAAGTGTCTGGGGATAGACTTTGGCCCCATCTACATATGATGCCACAGATAAACCCAGTGTGTGGTAGTAGTTGGTATTAGATGAGATTATTTGAATGAGTCAAGCCATATCTCAATGATGAACACCTTGGTATCGTTGCTTGGGCAATCATAGTAACCAAGCATCATCTTTCAAATGCAATCTACTTGTGTACTTCTACATTTATAATTCAATGACGTCAGTGCCTTTAAAACTGTGTTGCAAAAATATGAACTAACACGACATATGGTCATTGAACACCTCCCATTCTCTACTGGCTTCACTGCCTCCGGCTGAAGCCAGAATACTATTTAATGTGGCCACCATGGTCTACACATTTCTGCACCATGTGGCACCACACATTTAACCTCTATGATTCATAAAACATACCTACCTTTTTTACCACTGCTGATACACCCAGATTTACTTTGATATCTGCAGGTGGTAGATCTTTCTTAGCGCAACGGGCAAAGTCTGAAATACACTTCTAAACAACTAAAACATTTTCATTTCACTTACATCTATCACCTTGAACCCAATGTCTCTTGTTGTGGAAGTATTCTTTATTTGATTGGCTAATCAGCACTTTTATGCCTTATGGTTTTAGTGCTGTAGAAGAATTATTGACAATACATAATAACAGAGGTGCACAATATCCTGAACAAATTAGTACAGAGGTGCATAGGTCCTCATTCATCCTCATACATTAAGTGACATGACTGCTTTCATTTTGCCCCCCTCCCCACCCGTCCACCACAAAGTAACTGGTAGATGCTGCACTAACTCTCTCATTGTTTGTTTGTTTGTTTGTTTAGTATTTATTATGCGCACCGGACCCTGGGGTATAAGGGCGCAGAAAGTAAGAATATGTACAGCTTAGAGCATAAGTTACAGGTTACAGTTACAAGTTACAGAAATTACCAGTTACAGGTGCAAGTTTACAATACAAGTTTACAATCGTATGGTGCAGATGCTGTGTAGCAAACAGGCGTAAGCATTATCATAGGTTCAATTAGCAGTTACTGTCGTTAGCCAGTTAATTACAATTTGCCTGAATTTGGAAAAAGAGTGTTCTAGCCTCGCGGTAGTGGGTAATTCGTTCCACAATTGAGCAGCTTTGACTGGGAAGCTAGCTCCGCCTATGGTGGTCAGTTTAAAGCGTGGTACTTGTAGGCGATTGGTGTAGGCAAGTCTGGTTTGTCTTGTGGGGTGTGATCTGGTGAATCTGTCCTTTAGGTATTGAGGGGCTTTGTTATGTAGAGATTTGTGTGTGAGAGATGCAGTTTTGAGTCTGATTTTCTCATGGGTGGAGAGCCATTTGTGTTTCCTTCTTATTGCTGTAATGTGTTCTCTCCTGGGGATGTTCAATGCCGCTCGGAGGGCCTTATTTTGCTGTATCTGGATTTTGTTGATGATGGATTTAGTGGCTCCTATGTATAGTGCGTTACAATAATCTAGTTTAGAGATGATAAGGGCTCTGGCTAGTGTTAGACAACTGTGCTGGGAGAGGAATTGTTTCCCTGCTCTAATGAGCTTACAAGTGTAGGCTGTTGAGGAAGCTAGGGAGTTTACCTGTTTGGAGAATGATAAGGTAGAATCAAGGTAGATCCCTAATGTTTTAACTTCTTTTGCAACTTGTATGCAGTTCCCATCTATGATAAAGGAAGAGTAATTTGTGCTTAGTTTATTGATGAGGGGTGCGGTGCCTAGGATAAGAAGCTCAGTTTTATCATCGTTCAGGCATAGGCCATGGGTTGCCATCCATGCCTGAACGATGCTGTATATTTTGTTCACCATAGCTAGGGGGGGTTAAGGGGGCTATAGCCCCAATTCTTTTGGTTGTAGCCCCGGATAGAATCTCAGGGGCTACATCCAAAAGACTAGCTAGCCCCGAGTCCCGACAGTCCCCACATTAGCCTAGTCCCCGATCATTTCCAGAGCTAGCAACACCCCTGTGGATCACACATTATGTATCAACTCACACGCTTATATAATTGGCCCCTCAGTTTAGCACACCCACTCTCATTTTCTCAGTACAAAGCATAGTACACAATTAATGCCACATGGATCTCCTCATTCCCTTTCAGTACAGTACTGTATGGGTAGACTCTACTGTTGTCCTCACATTGGTCCATCAGTGCAGCACAAAGTATTTGTAAGATGGTGATTTGGTCCTTAGATTCACCCCCTCTATTTAGCACACTATGGGACAGATGCTGCACTTACCCTTACAATTTCCCCCCATTGACCCCCTACGTGTGGCAGTGAGCATGGCATGCCGTTGCACCTTTTGGGTCGCCAGGATGGGAAAAATCCCATATTGTTGTCATGGTAGGTGAGAGCGCATTGAAATGTATGGACACATTTGGGTTGGTCGTAAATGTTAATTGAGCCCCCGACAGGTGACTCTTACCAAATGCTGGTGAGCTGGCAGGTATGGAATATGAGAGATGCTGCTCCGACCCTCGCCTTGGGCTCATATAGCCGACAGTAACGGACAGTATTTTCTATGGAACATTTAACAGAGAGCGGAAGTGCAATTACAGAGAGGCAGTGATCAGAAGTCCAATCATCAAGAGCACCCAGAGGAAAAAATGATATCTTCATCAGCTAAAGTCGGAAATCTAGAGTCCAGCAGTTCAAAGAGAATCATCTACATCCAGGTTTCTAAGTTCAACATGGCCTGCAGGAGTGGGGTGGCAAGGGCAGTGATGGTAAGACAAAAAAGTCATTAAGTACAATGGAGATCAGAACTTGCTGTCAAATAAGGCAAATGTGTGGCAGCTGGTGTGTAGGGTTGACCATGAATTGTTTGAAAACAAAATGTCTGAAGGAGAAAAGACCGAAAGTTATTTGAACAAAATTAACTTTTGGTTTTATCTGCCACAGACATTTCCGACAACCCGTTCCCCCACCCCCTTACTTACCTTCAGTGTGTGCCGCCACCTGCGCCATCCCTCAGCAATGCTAGTTCCCTTCAGTTTTGTGCATGGGAACCAGTGCTGCAGAGTCCCCTTTTTCTATTCTTAACTTTATTATGTAGGTCGTGGGGGACAACCCTGCAACCCCTGATGTGATTACAGTGAACATGGGTGCGGGGGGCACCCCCACAAACCCTGAGCATCTTGTTCACTGTAATCTCACTGAATGGTACATTATCGGCAGTATGTACAGCCAAAATTCTAAAAAATCTACCATTCTGAATTTTATTTTCGATCTTTACTATGGATACCGGTGGGCATGTGGGCAGCCCTGAACAAGTCGGTCAATGTCGTAGACACCCTAGTGCGAGAGTTTGGAGGGGCAAAGGTCAACCTGTTTGTAAGAGGCTTACATAGACTGGACTTGTCTAGAAACCTCCTTAGGTGTGACTGGGGAGAGGGTGGAGAGAAGAGGGGGCATTATGGGGGTGGCCAAAGGGGGAAGCCTGGGTGTGGAGGAGAGAGAGGACAGGATGTCCTGTGTTTTGGCTGTGAAATGTGCTTCAAGGGCCCCACAGAGGGACTCGGTGGGCGCAATAGAGGATGAGGCTGCAGTACGGTTGCCCAGCTCCTTACCATCTCCTTACAGAAGATGTAATAACAACTTCATTCACATTAATGTGCCCAATGATTTTTTGCTGACTGCAAACAACATTGCTCTTTCAGAACTTGAAGCAAAAGCAGAGATATTTGCAATTTTACAAATGTATGTATTCTGGCACTTTCAATTATTTCACAAAACATTCAAAATACTTCAATACCCCGTTTTTATAATTGAGCCCTTATCTGCTTTCATGTGTCCACAGATATCATTAACACAAATAATATGATTGCATGAACAGTGCAGTCTAAATTCATGGATGTGTAATTAAGTTCTCTTCATGAAAAGTTACTCTTACCACAGAAGCTGTTGGTCCTCCAGCTGGCGATGGTCACATTGGCTGCCTGGCAGGTGGCTGCGTAGGTCTGAATGGCCTGGCACAGCACTGTGTTGTTCCCCTCAGTGAGGCAGTGGTCGTAGACACAGTCAGAGAAGTAGTGTGCTGGGTCCACCTTCGCGTGGCAGGAGGAGAAGGGCCCTCTGGGGTTCTGGATGATCCAGCAGGCGGATTTAGATGGCATGAGTTTTTCTGCACTACAGATGGGGCAGTTGTCTGAGCAGCCGTGGTCACAACCGGTGCTGCCCGTTGACATCCAGCTTGTACCAAAGGTAAAGGCATTGTTCACAAGAGAGCCACTCGGGGTGGTGAAGTCATCTGAGGTCTTGCCATTGAAGTTGCCACACAGGCCACCAGTCCGTCCTCGGTATCGGGCTGGTAAGGTGATAAATACACTATATACCATGTCATAGTTCACCGTTAAGCCAAAGTCCATTTTCAACACTGTATAGGCTCCACTCTTGTAGATTACAATTTTTCCATTGCCGAGATTCACAGGCAGCGTCTGACTAATGCCATTAATCTAATCAAGAGAAAGATAGAAGCATTTGTTTCTAATAGGCTAACATAATGTAAGTGAATGTGTAAATACTCAACCGATGAACCAACCCAGCATCTATTTATGTATTTAGTTGCATTTGTACAGCGCGCGCAAGCCCTCAGGCATCAGGGCGCTGTGGGGAACAGGTTACATGAGGCCATGTAGGCCCGGAAGGCGGTCACAGATTTCATTAATGCATTGAATACACAGCTGCATATAGTCAAGTAAAGTAAAACAGTGCATACATATTGCTTCAAGGATCCGGAAATAGAAGGTAGCCAAAGGACACTTTTATGTTAATCCTTTCTAATTCTTGTTACCTAATTTCTCCAAGGTTTCACAGAGGTTTGTCAGCATGGGACCATCTTTTTGAATGGCCCCTTTAACACTCATTTAAAGTCAGCACAGCACCATGCTCTCAGGAAAGGTCATAATTACATGTCTTTGAAAGGGCAGTGCAGATGTTTTCATGCCTATCACTTTCGAAGCCTTCAACCCTAGCTATGTGTCATGATTTTGAGAAAGAGGGCTCATTGCTAAAACTGGGGATGTTAAAGTCTTTGAGAACCTGGTATTTTCTAAACAAACTTTTACTTCACCAGGTCTCTCTTTGAGACTTAGGGAAATGGAAAATGAAATGTCATGTTATGTTGGTGGGAGGTATAGGGCGCACCGTTGCCATTTAATTACCTCGATTTCAAGGCTAAGGGCCTTCAGCACAGAGCAATTCACAGATATTAAGTGATACATGGGTCGGTTAAAGCTATGAATTAGCAGGTAACTGTTTCATTTGACAATATTGAAATGCTATCAACGTAAATTATCGCACCTTTATGTATTAATGCTGCCCCTGGATACACATTATGGACATCTGAAAAACACAGCAGGATGTTAAAGCCATTCTTTGAGCCAGAAAGGTTGACTATTCAATTAATGTATTGTAGCAAATATGCTAATGCATTTATCATAGCTCTACTCATGCATATCGCGTCTCATCGACTATATCAGCGTGTCTATTGTTTGCAGCAGTTACCTTCTTAATTCTTTTTAACATATTTAAGCGTGTAGTGTAACCCTAATAATAACTATTGGAACCTCTTCAAGTACTGCATTGCATAGCTTTGCTATTAACATAATTAGTGTATTTGGATTATATTAAGATGGAGTGCTTTCCATGTGCAGTATTTTACTTATCACACTTGCCAATACTCCTGGACAATATGAAGTTACAAAGGGAATTGTGGTTTACTTTTGTGAGGTAAATTCTCACAACATTACACGACATCAGAGTTTAGTCTAGAAAGTTCTCCATTTCGGAATTAACCCCCCTCCCCGCCTACTTCCATACGTTTTATTTATTTATTTTTATTTCAGCTCACGGTATTTCACAACGCTAAAAAATGATGCTCAAAACCAACCCACGTGTCTACTTCAGACGGCTGGTCCCCTCATATTTTAAAATAGAAAAGCATCAACGGGTATTTTCCAAGGTTTAATGAAACTGTTCTGGCCAAACCTAGATTAATGACACATTCTCTCAAGTCCAAAAGTGCAACACAGTTTAGCTTAGTGCTTGCTCCCCATTTTCTCTTTCTCTGCAAGGTAATGAAGTTTAATGTTGCTATGGAACTCTGGACCTTCCTATACATATGTCTCCTCTTGGGCAGACAGTAATACGGATTCCATCCATCACGTCTTGTCTGCTATTCTCCACCATATAAACACACAAAATGAACAATACAATCATAAATAAATGTGATTCAACTTCTGTAGCCAGACGTTTCCGATAGGATAAGGACGGGGGTGGGGAGGGGGGGGCAGTTCAGATAAAAGTACAACAGTGTTGGCTGTCCAAGACATTATAACAGAGATTCTGATAGTTTCTTGGAACTTTAATGCAATTTTTCTGAGTAAAGGTTGAATGAAGATCGATTGATAAAAAGGGGTGGAAAGTGTATTAAGTCAAGTCTTGGTTGTAGTGAATGTTCGAGAATATTTGGCAGCAACAAAATAAAAAATCTAGAACACGCATTGTTAAACAAATGTGCATTAATCAAATGTATATTTTGTTAGGTTGTTTGTGTTCAAAGTCCCCTCATATTTTGCGTATTGGTGGCATTTGCAGAACTAATAGACTGCCAAATCGAACAACTGCCAAACATGTGGTTAACATGTGTAGTTTCCTGTGTGTACCCACTCATCAACACTTGCCTTTGTATTTGCTGACATAAGTGAAGACCAGATATTTTCGTTTTCGTTCCTTCTTGATTAATCAGGCAAGGGATATGATTAGCACCTCTCAATGGTATTTCGAAGATTAGATGATGAGCCAGACTTGTTTATTTATTGTATTTTTAATGATGGATATGGAGGTCATGGGGAAGGATCAGAACTCAAAACCTTTAGTGATGGGGAAGCAGCAGTGCTTTTGGAAGAGGAATATGATGGAAGACAGGTGATACTAAACTGAGGACGCCAGAAGAAATATTTCTGAAAGAGTGATCACATTCGATGATTACAAACTGGATTGTAAATATGAACATTGTTTCTAACAGAAAACTGTGTATTTACCTGAACTTGTCCACGCCTTCCTCTCTGGAGATGTACCTGGGTCTGATATACAGAAACAAAAACCTCTGCTGTGACTGCCACACGTAAGCTTTGCAGGTTTTCATTTTTCACCTCAATTCTGAAGGATGGCAGAGCTTCGTCCACACCGCTGAATTCGGACAAGATGTATTTGCAAGTGCCCTGGAAATCAAACCTTCTTCCATCAAAGCTGGCGTAATGTGGGTCACCTGAGCCTCGGCAGATGCCATCAGGCAGAACATGGCAGCCATAGACACCGTTTACAGAGGTGCAGGTCTCACTGGAAGAACAGGAGGAGCTTGAACACTGAACTGCCCCCGATATTCCATCGCAACGGCATAATGTGTGGCAATTGTCCCTTTTCCAGAAGGTGTCTCCAGACCGGTAGTATGTTCCATTCGCTGTGCACCCACATTGACTCTGTGTCACACAGTCAGTTCCGCTGAGGATAAACCCACTCTTGCATTGGCATCCCTCCATGCACGGTGTCTGACAGGTAGCAGGGATCTTGGAACACGTTCCTGGGCATGAGGTGCCACAGAGCTCATACTCCTGGTTACTGGAACAGGTAATTTCTAAATAGAGGAAATGGCACGTTTTTAAAATATGTGAATATTAGCAACGGTAATCGTACAGTGCTGCTTTTGATCACATTTTTTAAGAATATCACAGATGGTAGATATTTTTCTCAGTTTAAATTCCAAACTCAATAAGCATGCATTTATCACCATTCATTTAAAATGAACAACTCCTTGGCATTCACAAAACCCCAACATTGTCATATTTTGTGAACAAGTAAAGTATCCCTCCACCTAAAAATGTAGTGTCCCACATGGTTTGGTTGCCATAGACACATTTGCACAAGCATGAGGGGAATTCCTTCCTTTCACTTTTGGGAGAATAATATCCGTGCAGCTCCCACACTTATCATAAAGCCATTGCTAGGTGGAAGACATAACCCAGGGAGTTGGTTGTGGTGGGCAAATATGGTGGTTGCTTGGATTTTAGATAACACTTTGGGATGATATGTCATGGTAGAAGGTAGGAGATATTATAATGAAGGGTGTTGTGATTATTAGGAGAAATCGTCATCAATTATCAAAGGACAGTTGTCTGGCTTGTTTTGGTAATGTCGCGGAAACATTGTTTTTATTTAAATATCACTTAGACGTTTTCAACTCTCCCTATTCCAATACATAATCCTAATTTGGAAGGTCGTTTTTCTTAAAACTAAAAAAGAGGTACCATGGGTGAAGAACTCTCAATGTTTCTGTGTTGGGCGTATTCTACACCGTAAATGTAATATCTTCACCGACTGAAGGGTCCTGAAAAGGTACACCCCTATGCAAGGGGGAGGGGGGTGCATTGTCTATGGAATTAATTGAATGACCTTAGTCTACTGTGACTTTTCTGAGAATCATAATAAATCGCTGATGAAGAGGATTTGCAAAGACAGCACTCTGGAGCTGGTCTCATGACAGTCATAAACATGTGTTGTAACCTCATTCAATCAGAGTGTAAATGTGTCTATGGTGTGTGTGTGCTTGTGTAGACATATGCGTGGGGGGGGGGGGGTGTCTGTAATTTCAATTGTGCAATCTATTTATCGCAACTCAGTGGATCCAGGAACCACTGGATGCAATAGGTAAGAGTCTGGACTGGGTGCACCCACATTTGGTAAACTCTTTCAATCTTGTTCTGAGGTGCTAACATGGATATTTAGAACCAGCCCAGTAAGGCAGACTTCAGGAGCTATGTGGGTGGTGTGGTAGTACAGTTAACCTAGAATAATCACATGATACCAGCAACACTAAGTACACACATGTGATACTCAGGCCTTAAATATATAAGCCAGTAAAGTAGACGTCAAGCAGTTATTAATAAAACCCACTATCTTCACATATGTGTTCACAGTTGGTGATATCGAGGCGGGATATGCCACACTTTGCACTGAAGCACAGTATAAATCGTTGACATCAATGAAACAGGGAACACTATAAGAAGAAAAGTGAGAAATACAGTACATTAAAAACAGGAAGCATGTACCTTGCTTAGTAAAACACCTATACCTTAAGCAGTCCTTTCTTGCCAGGCACGAAGGCCTGTTGTTCCAGGTAAGTGACTGCCTTGGGAGCAGTACATATTATTTTTTCCTTAGGTCAGCCTTTTGCAAAGCGTATATGTTGCCCACATTTCCTGAATAAGGCACTTTTCAAGTTTAAAAGTTAATTAGAATGTTTTAGGAGTACTCTACCCATGCCAGCACACTAGAGATTTGTCTGGGGGATCCAGGAAAAACTCAATCACAACCAGGCAAGTGTGAGTTACAGAGAACAACTCACACCCATACCATGGCTTGGGCCGGAAAAGGTTATACAAATAGGTATGCAACCCACACCTGGAACACTAATCTTCTAAATGATCACCCTAACACATTCAGAATTTCTGGAGCCATTTACATCTGCTATTGGTTCAATTTCAGGGGTCCAGCGGCGTTGAGTGCAGTGCCTGAATTCGGTTCTAGATTATTTCCATCTAGGTGGTGCTTTGGCACTCTGATGGGGTGGTTCCAAGCATTCTCCAATAGAATGACTCAGGCACTTCAAGTCACAGCAGATTACATGGTGAGAGAAGGCCCCCAGGATGTGGCAGAGAAAGGTAGCAGCAAAGTTCACCCCAATCAGGGGCAGCAGGTGAGACACATGGTGGTGGGAAAGCACAGATACAGGACTCTTCAGCAGAGCGCATCTCTTCATCTGGGTCTCGGCTCCAATCCAGGAACTGGTGAACAGCTGGGGGCTGCCCAAGAAGTCTAATGCCAAAGACTCGCGGCATTCAAACATGTATCTGGCCTCACGTCTGCTGAGCAACAGACATCCCTTGGCTAGAATTTGGATTCAGGCAAATCTGTACTGTCCCCCAAATTCAGCCAAGCTACACTTATTTCTACTTTTGCTCAGAGTCCAAGCATTTTGCCAAAGCAAATGCCTTATATGGCAATTCCTGACTTGAGAAGGCATGAAAAAGGCCAAAGAACATTACTGAAGTACAGGGCCAAAAACCACATGGTTGTTTCCATTTTGAGTACATGGTCCTTAAAGTGGCATTATGCAGTAAAAAATAAATATGCATGAAGGTACCAAGAACAAATGATTAGAACTTCAACCGCTGCCACCAGCCCATCCCAAGGACATCATGAAGTTAACAAAAATGTTCCTAGAGTAAAGGAAAAGGGACACATAGTGCATCTCTTCGTCTGGGTCTCGGCACCAATCCAGGATTTAATGAACAGCTGTCTGACCCTCTTTCTTGTGACAAATTCAATCTGGGGGCTGCCCAAGATGTCCAATGGCAAGGCTATGCAGCATTCATACAGACTAGGGATATCTTATAATGGACAGCATCTGGCCTCAGATCTGTCAAACAACAGACATCTCTTGGCTGGAATGTGGATCCGGACAAGGCTGTCCCATCCCACATGTAAAGTGAATTTCCACTTATTTCCACTTTTGTTTGGAGTCCAAGCAGGATTCCGCCCATGGGAATGCCTTATATGGCAATTCCTAACTTGAGAAGGGGAGGAAGGCTGAAGAACAAGAAGACTGAGGTACAGGGCAAATTCCACATGCTGCTTCCATTTTGAGTACATGGTTTGTTCATAAAGTGACATTATGCTGTAAAAAAAACACATGCATGCGGATACCAAGTAAACATCAGTAGAACTTCTTCCGCATCCACCAGCTCATCATAGAAGCTTCATGAAGCTAACAAAAATGTGACTAGATGAAAATAAAGAGGGAGACATAGTGCCCTCAACGTATGCCACAGAGAAACAACACAAGAACCTCTCATAGGGGGTAGAGTCCACATGTGCTGGTAACCATAAGGGCTTACCAGTGTCCCCCAAAATAAAGTGAGTAGAACAAGGCTAGTAAAGTACCAAGGCTTCACTTACCTCCAGAGGCAGCCAGGGTTGAAGCCATACCTATTAGTTTGGGGTTGCATTGATGTCAATGTAAGATACATATCAAAAAGACAATCTTTCCTAACACCAATTTACATCAGATGATAGTATCAAATCCCAGATAAAAGAAGGCCGGCTCAGTTGCAAACACAATTGTTTTGCACCCACAACCTTAAGGCTTTTACAATTCAAACTGGTGTTGATCTGTGGTATATTGCAACCGTGTCATAGCCTAGATCTCCACATTATTGTTCAGTGAACAGAGAAAATCCACATATTTAATATTCAGTGAAACAGTGCAGACACATAGAACAATGGTGATAGTAAGACCTGTAGAGGAACTACGTTTGGACATTTAAATAATCACGGATTTATTGGCAGATGTTTAGGAAATTGGGTGCTGCGTTCATTGTCTTGCTATTGAAGGGTATCCTATAGCATCATGTTGCTGGTCAATTTCTTACCTCAAGAATCAAAATTCAACCTATCATGTTTACTAGCAGAAAATAATGTGACTTACCACATTCAGTCCCAGTGTGATTCCTCCATGGCCGGATTGAAATGCCGCGTTTTTGGCACTGATGTGCATAATTTTCAAGACTTTTGCAGAGAGTATGCCGGTCACTGTCTGTTGCACACATGTCAAAGACACAGTCCTTAAAGTACGATTCGGTGTCAGTGTTTGTGCAATCTCTAAAAGGCCCTGCAGGATCTTTCATGATCCCACACTGGTTCTGAGTGCTATACTGGGCCACCACACTTTCACCGCACACAGGTGGGTTGTCAGTGTCTACGCAGTGAAAATCAGAGTCATCGTTGTCTTCCCGCCAGCTGTTTCCAAACGTGACCGCGTTGCTCACCAGGGAGCCATCAGGAATCCTGAGATCATCACTCTTGTTTCCATTGAAGTTTCCACAAAGGCCGTCAAGAGAGCCAGAGTAAGCTGCTGGGACCTGGACAGATACATGGTAGGACCAGTCGAAGGACACAATAAGGCCGAAATCTGCCTTAACAACTGCAGAGGAGCCGCTGTAATACACATGCAGCTTTCCAGACTGCAGGGATATCGGAAGAAGAAACTGCGAGCCATTGATCTAAAAGGAGAAAAAAACATTTAAAACAGACATTCCATTTTGGAATAATTCCTTTAACACACTTTTCAAATTATTGAAGCGCATCCTGTAAAGTTTAGTTCTCAGATTTAAAGAAAATATTGCTCACGATGTGTTGTGACTACCTGACATTCTCTTCTCTGGCATAGTGGGGACCCCCGCAGCCCCTGCGGTGCCGCCCCAACAGCACATGTCCTTGGAGGGGGGCTCACTTGGAGAGAAACAAATATATATTGTTTCTCCCAAAAAAAATATTTTTTTCTTTTTGATTTCACTCTGCATTCATAACGAAATAATGTCTTTATGAAGGCAGAGTGACTAAAAAAATAAACTTTCTTTTTGAAGGCTGAGGGACCCCCCCAGCCCATGCCGTGGAAGACCATAGGCTGGAGGCCTCCATGTCAACCCCATGACGTGTGCCTGTGTGCGTGTATGGTGAAAGGGTGCACACTTAAATGTATGGATGGCTGGGTGTGCATGTGTGTATATGGTGAATGGTGTGTCTGCTTGCGTTCAGGGGTGCAACAAAACCTACATTTCGGTGGGGTTAACCCTTCAAATGTTGGGAGAGGCACTAACTTCATGGGCGGTGGGGGAGGGGTAGCTTATTTGTGTGGGGCATCTAATTTCTTTATGCATTTTAATGAGACTATTCTAGTGCAGCTTCAATGATACAAGCCGTTAACTCTCTTCTTTAAGGTTCAAAGCTCCCACTTATGGACTGCTGCGAGAATGAGTGGTCGCCTGTTCCCTATCTACCCATCCAATCACTCCCCTGGCATGCAAGTACTAAACCCACATCACGATTTCAATTGCCTAAAAAATGTGGCATTTTAATGCAGGTATTAAAAGTGAAATCATTTATGTTAGTACTTGCTGGGCTCTTGTTAACAGCAAAACCCAGGTGCCGTTTAACATCTGTGTCCTGTTCTGTCCGGCAACTGCTCTGAAGGACAGCCAGGTCAAGTCAACAAAGCCCAACGTTTCAGGGTGTGGGGGGCAGGGAGTGCTGAATCCCAGTAAATGCAATTGTGTTGCACCACTAATTGTGTTTATTGCCTTGATTACTTATTGGCAATCTTCATTACTCATGGCCATATTCTCCTTCGTCCCAGTACTTGTGTATGAGGCACTCTGCTTCATACACAAGTACTGGGATGAGGTAGAGGTACATGGAGGGAATGTTACTTAGCTACTTGCAATCTTCATTACTCCTAGTCCCACTCTTCCTCATCCCAGTACTTACCTGTGAGGCAAGTAGCCTCATACGTAAGCTCTGGGACAAGGAAAAGGGACGTGGAGGTAATTCTGGGCCAATGAGATGATTATGGAGGTTGGGGTAGAGGTGGGAGGGAGAGGGGATGTGTGTGGGGGATTGTGTGACAAATCATAATGGTTGTCCATGTCATGTAATTACCTGGCTAGACTGGCATTTGGGTGCTGCCAGACTAGCCTTTTCTTACTGCGTCATGGTATATTTTTCTGGGCATCTGTGATAAAATGATATGATACAAGTAATTTATAACGCGCTTGTACACAAGTGTTTCTAGCCGCGACAAGAGAAGGGAGGGAAGATAGAGGGAGGACAAGACAAATGATCTTACTAGCCCGTGTGTCATTCAGATTGTGCAGGTGCGAGAACGAGAAGTGCAAGAGGAAAGGGCGGGGGGAAGTGCAAGGGAGAGGGGAGGGAAAAACATGGCAGCAATGCTCTGAGTAAGTACAGCAAGGGCAGCGTGGCTCTGGCTAGTGCGAGGAGAACAAGGGACTGTAAGGTTACCGTTACAGACCCTAAGTGCCTGGTAGGCCCAGAGGCAGTGCAGGGGTGATGGATCAAGGAAGAGTCTGGACTCAGTGAGACTCAGAGGGTAGCCAAGCAACCAGTCAGTTCACTAGACAGATAGGCCAGCACGGGAGGGAGAGAGAGAAAGCAGAGGTGAAGAGGAAAGTTTTGAGCTGCTTCCGGATCTTCAGGTTGTCCGGCTCAAGTTTGAGAGGGGCAGGGAGGCCTTTCCAGAGGGAGGCACCTGCAGAGGAGAGAGATCTAATCCCCCCCCACTCTCTGCCTGGAGAAACGTCTAACCCTTAGAGAGTTGGAGGTAGCTGAGCAAAAGTCTTGAGAAGGAGGGTATTTTGGAAGAGAGTGTTGGATGTAGTGTAGGCCCGGGCCCAGAAAGCTTTGTGGACAATGCAAAGGGTCTTGAACTTGATCCTTGCAGCAACTGGGATCCAGTGGAGAGATTTCAGGGCTGGAGAGATACGATTCCTGGGCTTGCGGCAAAGGATAAGTCTCGTTGTCCTGTTCTGAATTAGTAACAGAGGGCGGAGAGTAGAGGAAGGCAGGTTGAGAAAGAGGCTGTTGCATTAGTCCAGCCTAGAGAGAACCAGGGCTCTGGAGACAGTGAGCTTCAGAGGGAATGTGAGAAAGGGAAGAGTGCCTTTGAGGAGGAGCAGCTGGTAGTGGGAATTCTTGGCAACGTCCGAGGAGCGAAAGAGAGAATGGAGCCGAAGATGATGACGTTTTTTGCCTCGCAGGAAGGCAAAGGAAAAGGGTCCAAGGCGGGCCACCAGAATGCGAGGGGCAAAGCCGTGGCAGGGGTCCCAATGAGAAGGATCTCCATCTTACTGGCATTAATGGAGAGATCGTTGGAGGCACACCAATACTGAATCACAGATAGACAGTCAGGAATGAGAGAGAGCGAGAGAGGAGAGGAGTCTTAGGGGAGCCTGAAGGGAAGCTGAGTGTCATCAGCATAAGAGTAGAAGGTAGAGATCAGTTGAGCAGAAGCAGCCAAGGAGAGGTTGAAATGCTAGGGTGAGAGGATGGAGCTCTGGGGAACACCACATGTATAGAGAGATGTGGCAGAGAGAAAGGAACCAAGTTGCACCTGGGAGGGGCGGACCAAGAGGAAGGAGGTCAGTCACTCAAGTGCCTTATCCATGCTGCCCAGGTTCTCATGGAGTCAATTGATTAGGATGGTGTGGTTGACCGTGTTGAAAGCAGAGGAAATAACAAGGAGGATGAGGACAGAAGGAATGCTGTAATCAAAGTTAGAGAGCAGATCTTCACAGGTGTTCAGGAAAGTAATTTCCGTGCTTCTGACAGCTCTGAAGCCAGACTGATGGTCATGGAGACAACCAACAGATTCAGTGTTTAGAGTAAGATGGGAGATGGCCAGTTTTTCTAACAGTTTGCCCAGGAAAGGGGTGATGGAGATTGGGTGATAGTTTGCCGGGCAGACAGGACAGGCAGGCGGCTTTGTGAGGAGTGGGTGCAAAACGGAGTGCTTAAGGGGATAGGGGAACGTTCCAGTGGTGAAAAAGTGATTACAGAAATCGGCCAAGGCTGGAGCGAGCGTGTCAATATGGTCCTTGATTGAGTAGGGGAGCACCTGTTTGGACAACACTTTCATAGATCGGACTTGTCTAGAAATCTCATCAGATATTGTCAGAGAGAAAGAGGGGAAAGGAGGAAGAGAAGTAGAGATGGCCAAAGGGGGGCCGAGAGAGGAAGAGGGAGAGGAAGAGGAGATGGAGGGAAGGATGTCCTGAGTTTTAGCAGAGAAGTGAGAGAAAAGAGCAATACAGAGGGCAAGGGAGGGAACAGGAGAGGTAAAGCCTGCAACAGAATTGACCAGTTACTTGCAGATTTTAAAGAATTTCGGCATGTTTTTAGACGCAACAGAAACGCGGCCTTAAATGTGTGTTCTCGTCTTGTTGAGAGTTATTGCTTCGACTGGCATATTGGTGCAACCTGTCTAGTTATGTCTAAATGTGGCCTGGCATGCTTTACTTTAATATTATTAAGTGTCTACAATGGTCTACATTGTGCAGCCAGTTGGACATGTTTTCATTGTTGCATGGCATTTTTAATAGCAAAGCATTAATGTTCCTGTGCACTGTTGGTGACTGGGAAGCCAGACTTCCTAGAACATTCAAACAGCAATCTGTGCTCAATTTCATATGGCCTGCAGGCTCATTGACCGGTACTGTTAGACCTACGCACAGCACTCTCTATTGTCATGATGCCTGCTTAACCTCTGCACACTCATTCATAGCTGGTGTGCTCCCACCATCTCTTACTCGTCCTTTGTGAGAGCCCTCATCTATATCTTTTTAAAAAAAATCTATTTATTAGTTCCAATTTCTTGGATCCCATGTGCTGCCTGGTCCATGCTACTACATAAGAACTACATATGAACAAATGTAAATAAACAGGGCCATAATGTAAGTTTCATAATCAAAGTATTCACCTGCCCAGCTTCAGAATTGAATTTTTAAAAAGTCCTGCGGGTGATCGTGGTCCTACTCCTCATATCATATTTCTTAATAACACATTTAATAAGAGGCAAGAAAAATTGCGTTATCATTGGATTATGGCGGCATTAAATATAATGGGACCAAAGATGTCATATCTGATTCTTACATGCGTGTGTGAGGATCTGAATAGTGGATGTGGGGTGTAGTTAAAGTCGAGTATCTACCCGTACTGGTGAATTCTGGTTCAGTTTTGACACAATTTGCTCAATGTCCCTTCCACAGACGTCTTTATGTCTTTAATATAGCACTGTATACTCACAGGTGGAAATTACTTCTCCACCCAACCTTTCATAATCAATTGTATTTTTCACACCATGGCCCTGATTCATAGAATTATTTGCGTGTAAAACAGGGTTTGTGTGCCATTCTGGCGCAAATCCCTGTTTGACGAATGGGGATTTGCTGGCAGCAGGGTATGCACATCCCTGTTTAACACGCCAATATTTCCATGAATCGGGCTGTAAGAATCACCACATTTGATCATGATTGGCACAAATGGAGAGAATGATTGTCAAACATGTACCCCTCACCTGAACTCTGCCGTAGTCTCCACTCTCTATGGAAATCTGCTCCCCATAGACATCTACTTCCACCAATCGTGTCCTAGCCACTGCAGGGGACCACCTGTGCTCATTCTGCACCATGACTCTAAAACTAATTAGGCTTTCGCTGGTGCTGCTGGTCTTGCTGAGGGTGTACTTGCAGGTCCCCTGGTAGTCGAAGGAGACTCCATCAAAGGTGTGGTAGTGCAGATCCCCGGAGGCCCAGCAGATGCCGCTGTCTACCGGGTAGCACTTCCTGATTCCATTCAAGACTTTGCACTCCTCCAGTGTGGCGCATGTGTGGGCTTCACACACCATCTGCTGGGCAATGCAGGTGCACTTCTGGCTGCAGGTGTCTGTTAGGAAGGCTTCGTCACCCAGGTTGTAGTACACTCCATTCATGGTGCAGCCGCACTGACTCACGGGTACACAGGAACCGGCCTGAAGTGCGTATCCTTCATCACAGAAGCATCCGTCTGCGTTTTCTGTTGTGCAGGTGGCATTTTGATGGAGGTTGGCACAGGTTCCAGGGCAGCCGGTGCCAAACAGCTCATAGTGACTATTCTCAGGGCAGTTGTCACCTGCGGGAATGAAAATAACATTATTGAATCATATGTTAACTATTGTTATGTATGTGTTCTGTGCACAGCTAGTGACACATGAGAACCCACATTGGCAAAGTCAATAGTTTGGGTTTTCGCAGTAGTTCATTCCATTATATTTTAATAAGCATGAATATATGTTGGCTGCATAAAGAAAAAGGCCCAGCTCAAAGGTCATGCAGGCAGAAAGACCCGTCACCACATCACTAATATGCATGAGCATTTCATCCCTCCTGACAGAAGTCAATGTTTCTAATAATTATAATCACTAACTGATGCGCAAAGCCTGCAATTTATAAAGCCTGCTATTAAGGTCCATACAACGGTTTTGATTTCTTAATCCTCCAGTACGGATCACCAATAATACTAAAAACAAAGCTTGGTCTCTCATTTACAGAAGGCCATAGTTTATTTTTTAAGACCTTAACAATCTGCTTACTACAAGGCCAAAGCACAGGTCTGTACCACTCTAAAATAGGATTCAGACATACTTAATACATGGAAGCGTGTGTAGGGGGGCGTGCACTTCTAGGGGGGCGTGCACGGCTTGACATCGATTGTGAGCAGCAAGGTGGGGATATTATGCTGGACCAGGGATCAGTTTGCCAGTCACGTCCATTGATAGAGAGCATCAACATTCACATGTACATGCTATTTATATCTGATGTAAGGATGATTCAAAGTTGTGAAGACTATGGGCCTCATAAGTGTGCCGGTCTGGAAACAACGGTGGCGGCAAGCTTACCGGCACTGTTGGTTCCGGACTGGCACACTACAATTCTGCCGTACCCACCCGCCCGGCAGCTAAGACCTGCTGGGTGGGAAAGCACCCGCCCGAAGAATTTTCATGGAAGCACCGTGCCGGTGCTTCGGTGGTCGCCATTCATTATGGTGACTTACAATTTACTGGTGTCTGACTTTCCGGTCCACCCGGGGTTGTTACCGGGAAGTCAGGCGCCAGTAAATATTTACGGGTCCGGCGGCAGCCCGCCGGTATCAATGGCACGGTTAGTGCGGACCCATAATGTGTCCCTATATGTCAATTTCTTGCTGAGAAATATTTGAGCAGCATTCATGACTTACTATTTAGGACATATTAAGCAGCTGCCTTTCTCCAATCATTGCCTGCAAGTTTCTTGATTAATTACAGAGATTTACTTCCATACATATCATCCAACCAAGCAGGGCTTTCAGTTGCAAGATATAGAAATACATGCAGATCCACGTGCAAGCTGAGGGGGTTCATGTTTCAACATAATGGAGTGAAAGTCTCATACATGCTTTTTAGCATCCTATGCCCTTATAAACTCTACATGAATTTGTGCCTGTGGGACAGGCTGACTAGGATGAAGCAATAGGACTAAAATGTAAGAAGCAGATAAGGTTGATGGACTAGGTGAAGGTGACGAACTACATAAATGAAAATGGCTAGAACTGAGGAATACACGATGAAGAGGGCTAGGATAAAGGAGTACTAGGACAAAGGAACAAGTACTTGACAAAAGAAGGGGCAACATTAAAGAGGATGTACAGGACTAAGCACTGGGATGAAGTATGAGACAGAGGATGAAGGACAAGGATGAACAACTATGATGAAGGTGAAAGACTAGGATGAAGAACAAGGACTTAGGATTGAGAAAAAGTAGAAGGACAATGAAAATCAACTAGGACACATGGGAATGACTAGGATGATGAAATAGGAAGAAGGAGAAGGACAAGAACCAGGACAACAAAAGAGAAGGACTAGATTGAAGAACTACCTCTAAGGGTTAGGATGAGGAACTCAAAATAATATGGAGGATTCGTAGTCTAGCGAAGGACTAAGAGAAAGAAGTAGGATGAACCAGACGGACTCAGTTAAGTAGAAGCATTAGGAAGAAGGAGGACTAGGACTAAGCATTTGCACCAAGTAGGAATAGTAAGAGGGTGATTGACTGTGACGAAGGACTAGGTTGAAGGACTAGATGACGGAGCAAGGACTATGACAAAGACATACGGATTTGGAGGAAGTAGAAGAAAGAATAGGACTAGAATAAATAACTATGTCAAGGATAATGAATAAGGGGAAGTATAAGGATCTTGAGGCAGAACATCTGCTAAAGGAGGAAGACTAGGATGAAGATGAAGTACTGGGATGCTGCAGAGTGACTTGAATAAAACAAATGCCAGGAAGAAAGACTTAATTAAATTATAAGGACTGGGGACAAGGGATGATGTGGAGGACTATGCCCAAGGGGAAGGTTTAAATGCAGGAGAAATATTAGCATGTACGTACATTAAATCTGTGTATATTTTAATGTAATACAGTCTTTCTCTATTACTTCTGCATATGCTATACCAATTTTAAAATAATAAAGACACAATCACAAAGGATACTGGCTATGATGAAGGACTATGAGAAAGGAAAACGATTATGGTGAAGTAGAAGGACAAAGGAGAGGGGCTATGATGATGGACTAAAACAAAGGACTAGACCGAAAAAGTTAAGTGGAAGGGCAAGTAAGGGGAAGGGCAAGCAAATAACAATCTGTGATGGTACCAAATAATGCTGATATTTCCAGTAACCATGTCATCCGAATTCAGTTTTTCAACACCACCTCTCTCTTCTCTCCTCCCTGTACAGGTGCATTGTGTTCTAGAGGGTGCTAAAGAGCAACATATGTGTAAAAAACAAAAAATGCTTGCCTTATGGTAGAATTAAAGGCTATTCTTTCTACCATTCAAGAGATAAATACCTTGCTTGATTACCTCATGTTTCTGAAGAGTCAATGGTTCTTACATTTTAAAATGGTTTTATTTACAAAGCCACAAAATAACAAAAAATACCTGAAATATATATTGAACGTTTGCCTTGGGTACAACTAATTTGAACTGATTCACAAAGGGAAAATTAAAACAGGAACATATTATGCACAGGTTTTTGGCCATGTGCAGTGCCATGCTAAATAAGTAATATGACACGTACATCACAACAGGTGGGGAGACACAGTGGATAGAGTTTGATTTTTTAGAATCTAAAAAAATATATGAGAAGATTCAGCATATTTCCATCATTCCCAAATGTGACGGTTTGAAGCAGATGCAAATAGAACACATTGGAATAGTGAGATGATGTTAATGGCCTTTTGTGTTGCGGCACCGTACTCATGGGACACATAGGAGGTGCTCTTTGGCAATGGTTCTATAAAAATTAAACGTTAACGCAGTGAAAAGCCTTTTTCAACCCCAGGTCTTTGGTCGAGCAGGCTGGTCTAGAGGTGATGCAGTTGCCTGTGAACGAAGCAGCTGGTTGCCATCAAATTGATCTTACCACCAGGCAGGGAGGCTTTCATGGAGCACAAATGGGTGGCCAAAGAAGTAGGGCCCCCTTTTGTTTCAAGAGTGAACATCGTGGATGTAGAGGCTGACAAGAAATGTCGGAAGCCAATTTCCCTGGTAGATGTGTCAAGTTCCCCTACTTCATCTCCCGGTGGGAGGACTGATTCAATATTTGTTTGACAATTGGTGAACTATCTCCACTGACCCCTGCATTTTAGGTAAGTCAAGGGGTTCCACAAAGAGTTTCCGGGAGCTCCTTTGTGGGACAAGCAGGGGTGGACTGGGTGCCAAAAGGAGCCCATGAAATAATGTTCAAATTAGCCCCATAGTACACATTTTTAGAGAACATTTGGAAAAACACACACAAAAGGGGCCTAGGGTGCAGAGGTCTACCAGGAAATCTCCAGAGTTCCCTGTAGGCCAGTCTATAATTTTGTTCAGCCACAAATGTGAACAGGTGGTCACCAGGGAGTGGGCGCTGTTGTGGGACAAGAGCGCTATAGAGCATTGCCATCCTCACCCATCCAATTTCCTCAGCAATATCTTTATGGTTTGCAAGAAAGATCACTCCTTCCATCTATTGTTCAATTTGTGCTCACTGCAACACTTTCGTGCTCTATCGACGCTTCACGATGGAGGCGATTGGACTGTTAAAAGACGGAATGAGGCCAGGCGACTGATTAGTTTGTTTAGATCTCAAGGATGCTTCCTTAACTATTCTTATTGCCCGCAATGACAGGCATTTTCTCTGTTTTCATGTTTCTTCTTTGCTATTTGGATTGTCTTCTGCACTTGGTTTTTTAAAAATGATTTCAGCCTATGCTCGGTTTTATGAGGTTACACAGTGTCAGGCAGTTGATCGACCTCGACTTTATCCTACCTATGGAACAGTTCAGAGAATTACTGAGGCAGGAGCTTCAGCTGATGGTCAATCTCTTGGTATCATTAGGCTTCCTGGTCAACAGGGAGAAATCCAAATGCACCCCCACTCACCAACCTCAGTTCCTCGATTTAATGATTGATTGTGTATTCGCTGCCCTATGCTTACCATAGACAAAGGTGCAGGGCCCCAGAGAGAGATTGGGCAGAACTTTCCTGACAGCATGGGTATCTATTTGGAGGATAGCCTGAATTATAGGCCTGCTGTTGGCCTCAATCCAGGCTATACATCTATCTCCCTTGCATTACAGGGCCCTGCAGCGATTGGTAAATCAAAAACTCTGCAAAGGTGCAGCATACGCCAGGTGGATGAGACATTATTCACATGCGTGATGAGTTGCATAGGTGACTACATCATTTCTATGCCTGGAATGGCTCAGCAATTTTCAATACTTCCCCTGGTCTTGTTTTAGAGTCCAATAAAAGCCTCATCAGGTGGGGTGCAAGCTGCTGTGGGGTTTCCACCGGAGGTTGTTGCTCCAAATCAGATTCTCTGTGGCATATGAACTGTTTAGAGATTCTTGCCAGATTGTATGGGTTTCGATACTTCATAAAAAGACAGATGGCGGTGCTCTATTAAGCTGTTCATGGAAAATCGGGCTGTGACTCAGCACATCACAATCTAGGGGGCACACATACCATAAGGCTTTTGGATCTGGCAAAGACCTTTTGGACGTTTTACCTTCCTCGCCAGCTCAAGGTGCACACAATGTTCATTCCTGGAACCTCCAACACTATGGTGGATTGGTGGTTATGGTATTGTCAGCATCCGACGGATTGGCAATAGGCACCTGCAGTATTCTGCAGCCTCATCCAACTGAAGGGCCCTCTTTGGGTTGATCTGTTTGCTTAACATCTTCAAGCTCATCTACTGCTGTTCTTCAATTGGAATCTTGAAATGGGGCACTGGCAACACATCCTTTCTCTCAAGCCTGGGGCCTGGACACACTGTATGGATTTCTGTCATTTGACATGTTGCCCAGAGCGTTGGTGCATGTACAGAACTAAGACTCCATGGTCATCTTGGTAACTCCATGGTGCCAGACCCAGGCTTAGTATACAATAGGCCTGCAACTCCTCCTCACTGCTCCCCAGCTGTTGCCAAACTTTTCCTGTATCCTCCAGAAACTACAAGGAGAGGGGCATCTGGAGAGATCCCTGCAGCTAATTGTCTGGTTGTTATCGGGAAGCATTGTGCACTGTAGTGCATTTTGGGTACAGCTTCAGGCCTCATTACTGCTTTTGGGCACCTAGCACATTGCACTCCTATAATCAGCCTTGTCGGCTTGGGTACACCGGCGTAGTGGATGGGATCTGAATCTCTGTCTGTCCACTGTAGCTTCCATTGTGATTTTCCCTGCAGAAGTGGCAGCCTCCACATCATATTGGTCAGTAAAACTGTACCATTTGGTATATCACAAGCTGGTGGGCTTTTTCCCAATGAGCAAACATACCCTGGTTTCCTGGCTTCTAAAAAGAATCTGGATCCAGGCACCGCCAGTCCTACAATACTCTCAGGTTTGGGAGGATAATCTAATTCTGTTTATTTGAGAAATGGCACTCAGTGCATGACTGTCTCTGAAACAGCTCTCTGCCAAATTAGTCACTTTGATGTGCCTCTTGGCATTTCGCAGAGTGGCAGATTTCTGGGGCTTGGCGATTAAAGGTATTTACTGCTATGATGTTTTCTTTTGTTTTACTAACAGCAACTAAATGCATTGGGTTTCCAGCCTCTCCGCGTACTAATAAATTATGTGTGGTTCAATATCTGAAGCAATGTGAACAGATTGCAGCTGCAATGAGGAAATCCATGGAGCCACTATTTCTATCATTCCAGAAAACCAATTCTCACTTTTCCTCTCGTTTACTGGATAGACGGGTGAAAGATGGAAAGAGGGAAGCAGGTGTAGATGCAGAATTGTTTAGGGCACATTCAGTTAGATGTGCCATGGCGACAAAGGCTTTTTGGTCAGTTGCATGGCTTGAAGATATACTTGAACCTTGCATAATAAGAGCATCCAGGCCATGCCTTAGAATTGTGATTATTCCCCGGAGTCAAGCGACAGTCGTGATTCTATCAATGGCACGGAGGTCAGTATTATCCCTCCCCACTTCCCCTTCATTGATTTCCACTTTTGTTTGTTTCCTCTCAATAGACCCTTAGGACGATGAAGGACAGACGTTTTATTGAATTATATAAAGTCTCCTTTCCTCGCCACCTTGTGTTTGGATGTCTTCCACGTTGTCTCACAGTCCTTGATTCAGTTATGGAGTCGCAGACACAACAGAGGACATTAATTAGGCAAAGTGGTTTTTAGAAACACAACGGACCGTCGACTCTTAGAACTAATTGGAATCATTTTTAGGGCTCACTACCAACAACAGAGACTCAGCTACATGCCCAGTCTTGGCCAATTCCCATATTTTGGATGTGGAAATTGGCAGTACTCAGTTTACTTTTTCCTCCTGCAAATTTCATTGCACTGATTTGTATATTTGTGAATGCACATTTCATGCAGTTGCAACCTGATGCAAATTGGATTCTGCCTCATAAGAATACAAAGGTGAGTAGGGGTGAATCAGACCACTCAGCCCTCAGACTTCTACAGACCAAAACACAACAAATCCTAAAGGTAAAACAGGGACAATTAAGGGATAAAACTCCTTTGCCTTTTGTGGTAAGGTTTGCTGAGGGAATACTTTACTCTTAAGCGGGATGTGAAGGTGAATGAGTAGTGACTCAAACAAAACAGTATCACAGTTGAAAATAAAGGGAATGACCAATCAAGGTACTACAGAAATATATGTAGTTTAATTAAACACACCATCTACCCGTAGAACGAAAAGTGATTACTATACAAAAAAAACACCCCAAAGGAAAGGCAGAGAAGATGCAACAGACTGGAGAAAGTAGCACTCTCAGCATAATTCCAGGGGTTGTAGGTAAGGTACTACTATACAAAAGATATTGCATTGAAAACAGAAGCGATATTAAGCTAACTAATCTCTTGGGTCCAAGGGAACCATGGGGACAGTTCAGTGTCAACAGTATCTGGATCCAGTTCTTCGTGGGCTGATGCATCAGACCAGGGTTTGAACATTGATGCAAGCTGATCAGGCTGATTTCGGTCATGTAGGATCATGGAAGCCTCAGCAGTAAGCAGGTGCTCTTCAAAGATGCAGGATGGGGCAGTCCAAGGAATGCTTCGCAGTTAACCAGACTAAGTCTAGCTTTAGCCACTTGAGGGTAGACGAGTGACGCTTCATCAGTTCAAGTCAGTGGGCAGCAGTCATCAAAGTGGTGATCGAGGGAACATTGATGTGCGATCAATGAGGCAGAATTTCAAGGACTAGCGGGCCGAGCCATGGTTCCAATCCCCGGTTAGAGTCAGCAAACAACTTTCCAGTGATTCGGTTCAGGTCCCGGAGATGAGCAGTCGCTTCGGGCCTAGCAGGTGACGTGTTTCACTAGGACCCGATACAGTGGCAAGCTAGTTTAGATACATCCAGAGTTTGGATGGTTGGACGAACACAGACAACAGCTCCAGTGCCTTTTATATGGATAAAGATGCAGGGATCAGAGAGCAACCGGTTCAGTACAAGAGTGTAGGGATCTTCAGCTGGTCTGGCCCTCTGGTTGCTGTAAGGTCTTTGCAAAGGACTCAAGGACAGGATGCTTCTGTTCAGGGTATGCTCTCCAAGCATAGGAGATCTATTGCACAGTGGTTGGTCCTGGTCCACAGCACTGGTCACTCCCAATTTGCCCTGGGAGTGGTTAGGGGACATATCTTCCTTCTGTCTTGGACAGCTTCTTTGTCACCTCAGGCTGAGGGCTTTGGACCATACCACCATACCAAAGGAAGTCCAGTGACATTCTTCAGAACATCTCTTCAGCCTAAAAGGATCCTTGTGGAACTCAGGGAATCTCGTGAAGGGGTGAGAGACCCCTTCTTTTAAAGGCACAAGTCTCCAGGTGATTGGTCTAAAGCTAACAAGGTTTAGGGGACCTATACCTGCTCCTGGCCGTAGTGGACTTTGCCCTGTTGATGTCACATCCAAAGTGCTTTGCTCCAGAGGAAGTGGAGGGGACAGGAGAGGGAAAGAGAGACAGTGAGAAACAAGTTGGTGGAAGGCTTCTTCCAGTGCCCAGATACCTCCTTCCTATCCTACCCCACCCTCTTCCCACAACTGACAACAAAGACCTTTAGAAATGCAGTATCGAGGCTGCTCCTTTATTTATTTTATTTTCAATAGGTTAATTATAACACGCTTAATAACCAGAGGTTTCTAAGCACTGAACCGGGGATCAAACCTGTGTTTCTCTGCATCATCTTGCTTCCAAGGCGAGCGTGTTGCCCCTAAGCTATCCTCCCGAGACAATGCTTTGATACCTGGACTCAGGACAGCTGCCTGCTGGCTGTCTCTGGGGGAGGATCTTACTCACCCTCCCAAAGGGGATCAAAGCAAGGCTGGATACTCTTAGTTTCTGTCCTGCACAATATCGTCCCATCTGACACAAATACATATTCCGTTGCACAACAGAGCTGACTCACAGGAGCTGGCTCATGTGCAATATCAATTTGGATGTGGAGGCCATAATCATACGTAGAGCTATGCACTATGCTTAAACTCAGGCATAGCTTATTTTTAGAGATTACCCCACCACCAGCACTCATGATATGTGTAGATTTTGTACAGGGGACATATCTTAAATGCCGCCCATGTGCCACATTGACTTTGCTGTCGCTGCGGCAGCCGAGTGCGCATCTTGACACCTGTAAACCAGCTCTCTGCCACGAGCAGAGTAGGTGCTGCGGATCAGACCACTGATGCAGCCGGACACAAATATCCAATGTTTTTTGCATGGGTTGGCGACAAAGGGTGATTTGGTTATCATATTAAACTTTGGGAGAAGATATGACCTGCATCATTTTTATTATTAACACACATTACACCTTCATTGGCAGATGGCAATTCCACACACACTCAACAATTCAGGTTGTAAAGTTAGCTATGTGGATCATCACAAAGGTCTCAGGGAATGACAAAATACCCCATGTAATAAAAAAAGAGCATATGACTTGCCACACTGCAGCTCTGGCCTCCAGTCTGGAATCACCAAGCTGTGAAGCTGGCAGACCGCCTCGTAGGATGCCACCGCCGTGCAGAGCATCCCCTTGTTGGTGCCGTAGTAGCAGAGATCATAGACACAGGAGGCGAAGAACGGATCTGCATCCTCGTACCAGTGACACTCATCGAAGGGACCCGATGGACGGGTGATGATCCGGCACAGCCCTTGGATGGCTCCCAAATTAGTGCAAGTGTCAGTGGTGTTGCTTTCTCCGGAATCAGCGACACACCTGAGAGGAATAGAGAGAAGATTACTTAATTGTAGCTCGAATCAATTGAAGCTGAATGGGACCTTTCATATATTAGTTATAAAATGCAGGAGTCTAGTGTGGTTTATCCCAAGTTTATCAGAATCCTTTGGGCCTGATTTACCAACATGTTTTCAATGGGACTTTCCTATGTTAAAACATTTTTGTAAATCAGGCCACTTTTCTTTAGACGTTGATGCTGTTTGATTCTGAATTGCCTTGCTCTTTTCTAATGATTAATCTTCAATGCTTCTGCCAAAACACGAGGAGGTTTCTTTTTTGGCCCCATTATCCTTGATAGCTCAGTTCCTCCCAGAACTGTTCTTGTCACTAACCTCAGCTCTTCCCTCCAGCGCAGAAGTACTTCAATGTAGGCAGTGAGGCTCATGACCCATATAGACATAACATGTGCCTTACCGTCCTAAGGTGAATTAGAGCTAGGGTCCTGCAAGATGTTTGCCATTATTCATGAGCTGCTGCTTGAAATATGTGTGCAGAAATGACTCAGCAAAACACACATGACAATGGACTCAGCTCAGCTCACTAGCATGCCACTGCCACCTTAGTGTGCAGAGGGGGAACATGTATGAGCAACCTCATTAAGACTCCTATAATGCTTAGACAAATAGCCCCAATGATTACCCTCAACACGCTCACCAGCCATCATCCACCAGAGGGCATACCTCAGGATGAGAAACTCACTCACCATAATAATAATAACAATAATAATAATATTAATAATAATAATAATAATAATACAAATAATAATAATAATAATTATAATAATAATAATAATAATAATAGGCTGGTTTGCACAAACATTGCATTGGTACAATTAAGCAAAAAACTTGAGCTGGGGGCATTACCACATCAGGTAATGCCCTGGGGCCCCAGGCACAAGGGACTCCTGGGGCATTACCTGATGTGGTAATTCCCCGCCCCCCACAAGGGGTATATTGCTATCATTACCTCAGCCCGTAAGTCTGGGGCACTAATAGTGTCCTTGGGTAATTTGTGAAACGTCTTAAGCGTTTCCACACTGAAAAATAAAGAAACAAACAAGATACCCACCATGGAAAGGGAGAATGGACTATAGGTAGTCCCTTCTCCCTTTCCATGGTGGCCATTTGCACAGCTACTGGGTCGCGCCAGGAACACTGCTGTTCTCTGCACCAATGATAGACCAGGCAGCATAAGGGTGCGGGGGGGTGGGGAAATATGTGTAAAAGGAGGTTAGGGGTTGGGTTAGGAGAGCGCAGGGGAGCACATACCTTGGCACCCAGCAGAGGAAGATGTTGGCCTGCTGCTCTGAGGAGTCTCAGAGGGGGGCTTTACCATGTGGTAAAGACACCGTCCCGAATCTCCTCATTTGCTGAGAAGCATAAACCAGGCTACTAATTGATGATAAGGGACAAATTGCCTTTTTGCAAAGAAAATATTTATTCATCTCAATTTTGAAACAGGTCAAAGGAGAGTAGGACTAGGGCAATTATTTCTCTGGTGCACACATTCACTGAAAACACATATTCTTTGCACCATACAAATTTTACTTGCACAGTGCAATGTTTCTGTAGTGTTGCCGTGGTTTTTGAACTAACATGATGTGTCCTATACAAATACCTCCATTGCATTCCAGGATGAGGAACTCACAACAATAATAATATTAATAATAATAATAATAGGCCGTATTACAGAAACATTACATTGGAACATTTAAGCAAGAAAACGGAGCTGAGGGTGGCATTACCGCTTCAGGGTTTGCCATTGGGCCTCAGTCACGAGGACCTTAATGAAGGCCCTGGGGCATTACCTGATGCAGAAATGGCCCCAGGGCATTACCAAATGCAGCAATTCCCCCCCCAGCAAAGGGTATATTACTATTAGTACCCTGGCCCATTGGACTCGGGTCCTACTACTGTCTTTGGGTAAATTGGGAAACGTTTTCGGCATTTCCCAACTGAAAATAAAAAATACAGGCAAGATGGTCGCCATGGAAAAGGGGGAAGGGATTACATGTAGTCCCTTCTCCTTTTCAATGGCATCCATTTGCACAGCTGCATGTCCCGGCACTCGTGAGGGAACAGGCAGCACATTTTAAGTGAGGGGTGCTGGCGGGGGGATATGTGTAAAAGGGGAGTGTGGGTGGGTGATGAGGTGTGGGCTCAGGGGAGCACTCACGTGAGCACCTTGCCGGGGGAGATGTTGGCCGTCTGCTCTGAGAAGGCTCGGAGGGTGGGGGGCTTCTCCGTGTGGTAATGCCCCCGTTCCGAGTCAACTCATTGGGTGGGACACATAAGCCATGCCCACGCGGGGTACTAATTAATGATGAGGTACAGATTCCCTAACTGCAAAAGAAAATATTTATTCAACTCAATTTTGCAGCAGGGCAAAGGACAGTAAGACTAGGGCAATTATTTCTCTGATGCAAACATTAATTGAAAGCATATATTTTTTGCAACATGCAAATTGCTCTTGCATGGTGCAATGTTTCTGTAGTGCAGCCCTCGTGTTTGAACAAATACCTCCAATGTATACAATACATTGGCTCTGCTGCTCACTGTATGTACGTGTTCAACCATTCGAAGACTGCCCTTGTTCATTCATTCAGGCAGTGACATTCTGTCAAATTACCCCCCACCTGAGTGGAGACTATTTTATTTTAGTCATGCTAGTAATGCTACATACATAACATATTGGAAAGTGACTCTTTCCGGGTGCAATGCATTTCAGATCTGCCTCTACCTTTTCTA
Organism: Ambystoma mexicanum; assembly: GCF_040938575.1. Classification (NCBI taxonomy): domain Eukaryota; kingdom Metazoa; phylum Chordata; class Amphibia; order Caudata; family Ambystomatidae; genus Ambystoma; species Ambystoma mexicanum. The sequence goes on along the minus strand of NC_090921.1, from coordinate 1,221,562,365 downwards.
TACAACTAATTTGAGCCAGATCTGAACAATTCAGGAAACCTTTAACCCTTTGTGTGCTAAGAACGTGTACAGCATAACATCTGCAATAGGTTTTCACTCCAAAGCAGGCATTTAGTAATGCATGTGTTCCACAGTGAGCACAGCCACAGACTCCACACCCCTCCCTCTCTATATGTTAAGGCCACAATGTGTTTTCTTTTAGATGATCCCCCACCTATGGCTGAACTGTATAGATTGCATGGGAGAAGATTACGCGAGATTTGATTCCACTCCAAGTTAAAGCAATGAACATAACCATCCTCAGTACCGCGTACACATGAGCTGGATTTCTCTTGGAGTAATTAAGATGTAATGACATGTACCCTGCTGAACTGATGTCTGCTTTCCAGGAGTTCCCAAACTCAGCATCACTCCGTGCAATTGTCCCATCGGGCTTCCTCTTGTCATCCCCTCGGACTCCATTGTAGTTGCCGCACATGCCCCGCAGCTGCTTCTGATATTGGGGCCCAACCTGGACAGTCACTGTGCTGCCCCCACTGTACTGGATACGGACCCCAAATGGTGTGTCCACAGAGATGGCGCTCTTGAGAGCTGTGACATTTGCTAGAAGTCCCAGGCGAGCTGGTAAAGTCGTTTTGATTCCATTGATCTGAAACATAAAGTGGTGAGTGGTTAGAAGAATGGCCTTCACACACAGTGGGAGCTAATGACTCCAAAACCCACCCAAAATCATAGATAGTTATTGTAGGTAGGAAACATATGTTGTATAGCTCTGAAAGCCCTGGCAGTAGTAGTCATCTGACAAAAGTGTTTTCCCTACTTTGGGCAAGTAGGAGTTTAGCAGAGTTAGCCAATCAGAATGAATAGCTTTTCCACAGTGTTTGGCATGAAGTAAGCAGAGCTGTCTCTATGAAGTGATCATTGGAATGGATGATTATCACATATGCAGCCAGATGTCATGTTACACCACCAGGAAAGAAACCCACAACAGGAAGACTCCTTTACAAAAATAAAGACAAGTCCAGAGGTGTCATGGAGTCAACAACTGCAAGTGTGTTTACTCAAGGCCACTAACATATTAGGAGGTGACTGGAAAAATGATGACCTATCAGATAAGACTGGAGGAAGTGGTTTCTCTAGCACTGCGCTTGTTCAACTCTTCTGTACAAAAATACATAACATTGCACCCCTTATGTGCTTCTCTTTTGTGTTACCTAATCTGTCCTATTTGGTGGGGATTTTATTGTTGTACCCAGCATACTCAAGCACTAGTAAATGAAAATATGCATCTCCCTTACAAAGGAAGGCGACTATGAGCCGTAGGTAAATAGGAAGAAGTTTAGGAGCCCCTCTACTGAGAACGAGCAGGGGTCATATACCCTATTCTATGGAATCTCTCCCACGCAGGGTGGTCTGCGCCCACTCTTTAGCTCACTGCACCCTTCACAGAGGAGACATATCAGTCTGGTCCCACCTGCAAGGGCAGTCCAGCAACGACATGCCAGGCAATTCTCCCCTGAACATGAGTGCCATCAGCAATCCCAGACATGTGTTTCAGCCTTGTTGGGCCTCCTCAGTGAGGTGAAGCTGAGCCTCTCTAAGGAACAGTGAGCGAGGGGTATTTATAAACTCGGACATGCCTAGTAGCTGGAGCTTTGGTGGACCACAGTTCCGAACATTCGCCAAGGAAGTAAACAGTTCTCAGGAGATGTGTGTCATCCCGTTTCCACTCTAATGATCCCTAATTTCTTTAATTTTGAAAGGCATTGCCCATCAAGGTGCTGGTCTTGCATAATGGCAGCCACTTGTTGGATGCCCTCTGCTTTCAACCATGTGTCACCAGACGTGAAGTTTATTTGACATTTCAAGCGGGTGCATAACCCATAGAGTATATACTTGAAATGGGTAGCTAGGCAACAGCCAAGTACATATTTTGACAGAACACTTATTCCTCCTAAGAGTTTACAGTGACCAAATTAAAAAGGGGATGGGTTGAGGATTGAGTAATGTGCTTGTTGCAACATGTTTTCTAATAGGAAACCCCAATGATACAGAGTGCTATGCTTCTCAATGATGACTCGTATAGTCAAGGACAAAGCTATTATATTGCCATGATTATTCCAATCTAATTTAGGGGTTTAAGCGAAAAACGATGTTGTTAAGTCTGTAGCTTAGTTTGGTTATAAAGCATTTAAATTTCAAGTATACAAATAAAATGTCTCCGCTTACCAGTGGAACTTTGCCTTGTTCAAAGACCATCTTGACGTTCCTGTCAGTGCTGTTCAGCCAGATGGTGACGCGATACACAAAGGACACGCGCGGGTTCTGGTAACGCTTGTTCTCTGCCACAACCCGGAAGGAGAATCCAGAGGACGGGCTGGAGCCCTGGCTGACCTCGTAGGCACAGGTTCCCATGAAGTTGGCTACAGCGCCATCGAAGGTGTGGTAATGGGGGTCCCCCGTCACCGTGCAGATTGTCCAGGGGCTCTGGCATCCAAGCTTCCCATTCTTCAATGCACACTCATGTCCCTGGGCACAGCTGGTACTGATGCAACTGAAGTTACCAGTGGAGTCACAGCGGCACCTCTGGGAGCAGCCAGGGAGCCAGACAAGATCACCAACCTATGAAAAAGACAACCAGGTAAATATGGGCAGAATATAGAGGAATTGGCAAATATAAAAGGCGGAATTAACTAAGAGTATTGCGTATGAGAGAGGCTGGACAGAGTAGACGGGACAAATGTAAGGCGAAGAATGGACAAAGGCCTACAAACATGTTTAGAGTAAAGGGAGGAATTGAAGGAAAGAGGATTGGATCGATAAGGATGATATAATGATATAGTGGACCGATGAGAAATACATTGAGAGAAAGAGAGAGTTTGAGACGAGAGGGAGTGTGTATAAGAAAAATGAAGAAAGGAAATGGTAAAACGATAATAATAATTAATTACTTTCAACTATAGCTAGCAAGCACAAACGAGAACAGATTTGCGGGAATACCTCAATTTATCGTCAGTGAATCATGTGCAAAGGCATTCCATGGAGGGATAACTAGGCTGATGGAATATGTTCTAATAGGTGGATGGGGAGCGTGGTGGAGCTATGGGTTTTTGAACAAGGAATGTCTGGGCTGATTGGTCACTGCAGAACTAGTGACTTTTACAAATGTTACATTGCTGCACAGTACAATGCAGGACTAGTCCACTGTTTTGTAGCAGTAAAATATGGCAGTTACATTTTTATTAGACGTTAGAACACTAGGACCTGGTGAGTTCACCTGACTTACCCAAATGATAGAAGAACAATTCATGCACACTTCCTCAGTCTGCATTCGACAGTCCTGGCCGGTTGGGCTGCTGTATTTTTCAAAATGTTGTTTCCATAGAGGTGACTGTGCTTTCTGTTTTGTACAGACACGTCTCTTGAACTTGCACACTCCCCTGACCAACCTCCAGCACCCATCCACATGCCTGACCAACATGGGTAGCTTACTAGGGCACGGCCAGTCCATCTAACTCCCTATCTTGGTCTAATGCACACACACACATAGGCGTACACCTCTACAAGCGCGTTTAGGCCATACTATTGGGATAAAGGCACAAAATAAACTACTACTACTGCTAGAACTCCAACATTTGAGATTACAGGTGGTTATGGAGGCTCCAGTGGAGTGAAAATATATAGATCATGTTCAGGCCATAGTGTGTAGCCACTCATGGTAACCTGTGACCAGAATATCAGTTTAAGAGACGGAAAATGCACTCACGTTGTAGTAGCGCCCATCATGCTGGCAGCCACACTGCTCCGGCTTCACACAGGTGTCCCCACTCCTTAGGTACCCATCATTACAGAAACAGCCCTCGGAACAGGTGGCACCACAATAGGGTGACAAAGATGAGGAAATGCAGGAATCCTGACATCTACGATGGCAAAGTTCATAGTGGCTGTTGCCAGGGCACACAGGAGCTGCACATACCAAAGGGAACCACATTATTGTTACTACAAGCAAATCAAGTAATCCTTCAAAATGAACATGCACACTTGAGTGGTAACAGTGAATCACTAGAGAGGAGCTATGGTGTCACAAATCCCTACAAAGAACCAGGCATTCAGTTCTGCAGAGTAATTCCACACTACACTAGCACTTAACAACAGTGATACAAGTTCTCTTTTAGCCCTTGATGTGTGTATCCACCCTTTATCAGTGGCAATGGCGAAACATTGAATTGTGAAATCACTAGGACCCGAGGATTTGCAATCAAGTTGATTTCTGCAATTTATGCTCCATACACGAAGGTCGCTCACAAATGATTGTTCAGAAAGTTTCCTATTTTGCACATGCCGCGTCTGTGAGAAACCAGTAGTGAGTTTAGGCATATAGGTTTTATTTAACCTTGCGGGCTTTGTGTTGCATCTGCACCCCCGTTGATCCACAGTTATCATTGTGAAGTCTCTTACAATTCTAATTAATAATGATTCTCTTGTCATCCCCTTCTAAGACACAAGAAGAGACGTCTTGTATCCCTTTAGGGTTTGAACCAAACCTCCTCAAAAATTAATTATAAAGCATTTTCTTTTTTGCCTGGTGGGTTCCCAAGTCAGCTTCTCCCAGCTAGGGTGTGTCCGGTCCGTGTTCTGCCTTTGCTATATTCAATGGACTCATGCACATGCAGGACCCTCTCATGGGTCAACTGCATTGTGATCTGTTTTGCGTCAGAAGCACTGCATGGCACAGTGAATAGAGCTTAACATGTCTGTTTAGTAACTGGTGTTTCAGTTCTACTTGTTAAAAATACCACCCAATATAAAGCATGTGCCCTTTGTCGGGGGTGGGCAAGAGAAGCATATTGATTTATTAAGATATCATCACATCGAACAAATGAAAGTAGCTCTTAGTAAGGGATCATCTCCGTGATATAGTTCACTTAGTGGAAACTTTATATAGGCATAGAAATGAATGTCTTTCCCATGTTGGTGCTGACACAGCTTCTAATTCAGTCTTGTTAAGCTGATATAATAGATGATCCTAAGTGGCCATCGCTGTAAGCTGGTACAGAAGGGATGTGTACCTTTTAGTACTTGCAGTAAGCTTGCATACCAGAAGACTGCCATTCTTTTCTGCAGATGTAGCTTTTCAATATAAAATAAGCAAAAACAAATCTTTCTCACAGCATCATAATGTTAATAATTACAAAAAAAACTGTGTTTCTACACCCACAATTGATTTACTACGTGTTTAAACTCATTTTCTCACCACAGAAGCTGTTGTTCCTCCAGCTGGCGATGGTCACATTGGCTGCCTGGCAGGTGGCTGCGTAGGTCTGAATGGCCTGGCACAGCACTGTGCTGTTCCCCTCAGTGAGGCAGTGGTCGTAGACACAGTCAGAGAAGTAGTGTGCTGGGTCCACCTTCGTGTGGCAGGAGGAGAAGGGCCCTCTGGGGTTCTGGATGATCCAGCAGGCTGATTTAGATGGCATGAGTTTTTCTGCGCTGCAGACGGGGCAGTTGTCTGAGCAGCCGTGGTCACAACCGGTGCTGCCCGTTGACATCCAGCTTGTACCAAAGGTGAAGGCATTGTTCACAACAGAGCCACTCGGGGTGGTGAAGTCATCTGAGATCATGCCATTGAAGTTGCCACACAGGCCTCCAGGCAGACCTTTATAAACTGCAGGGAGGGTGATGAAGACACTGTAGCTCATATCATAGTTCACGGTGAGGCCGAAGTCTGTCTTCAGCACTGTATACGCCCCGTTCATAAAGATGACAACGCTTCCTCCATGGGGACCGAGATTCACTGGCAGCGTTTGAATAACACCATTTATCTGACAGAAAAAGAAAGGACATTTAATGATGTTCCAAACTGTTCAGTGTGTTGTCCTCATGCACTTCCAAGGTGATACTATAACCAATGTGTGACACCATTGACACTTCGTACAAACACAACCTGTTTTTATATATATATATATATATATATATATATCTGATGTCACGGCATCTATTAGGGAAATGTTAATAAAACATATGACCCTCTAAGGGTAATTTACTTCGGCTGTACCATCTAGGAAATATCATGATTCTCTCTTTCAAAATATTCTAGTGTTTTCCCCGTCAATAGCTGTTTTTTTTACTTTTATGAAGTGTTAGGATTTGTTGGTACCACGTGGTTCCATGTGAAGCTTGCACACTAAAGTCAAAATTGCTAAATTACTGCAAGTTTAAAGTAATTCTGCAATTTAATGAAGACCTTGCACTTTCATCCAAGAATCTGCCTGAGCCAGAGGTTTTGCTTGCAGGGTTAAGTGGGTGGGAACCCACCTCATGTTCTTCCGATAGAAAATAGTTCTGCAATGATATGTGTATGTTATCCCTGCCTTTTCCTTTTGCTTCTAACTCATGGAATAATATTATGGACTATAATTACCTGGACTGTTCCACGTCGGCCACTTTGAAGGTATATCTGAGTCTGGTACACAGAGATGAAGACCTCCTTTGTCACAGCTACTCTCATTCCTTGCCAGTGTTCATTCGTCACCTCAACCCGGAAGTCGGGTAGAGTACTGTTCACACCACGGAATTCAGACAAGACATACTTGCAGGTTCCCTGGAAGTCGAACCTTCTGCCATCAAAGCTTGTATAGTGAGGGTCTCCTGATGCCCGGCAGATGCCATCAGGCAGAACGTGGCAGCCGTAGACACCACTGACGGTGGTGCAGGTCTGACCGGCAGCACAAGAAGATCTTGAGCACTGAATAGTCCTTGTGGCTCCATCGCATCTGCATAAAGTCTGGCAGTTGTCCTTTTTCCAGAAGGTGTCTCCTGCTTGGTAATATTTCCCATTGTCCGTGCAGCCACACTGACTCGGGGGCACACATTCAGTCCCGCTGAAAACAAACCCACTCTTACATTGGCACCCCTCCTTGCATATATTTTGGCAGGTGCTTGGCAGAGTCACATTGGCACAGGACACAGGGCAGGAGGATCCACACAGGTCATACTGCTGGTTATTGCGACAGGTCCATTCTGGAAGAAAAAAACAGAGGATTAATTCATAAACCTTTGATCCTGTTTGGTATGCTTTGGGTTCAATGGGATTTACAAATATTTTGTCACTCTGGAAGCTTGAAAAGCTATTGCAAAAGTCATCAAAATATCATATTCCATTTAATTAATGTGTGAGTGTTCCAGAAATTGCCATAGCACTGTACTTGATTGAAGTATGTCCCACCTGTGAAATCACATGGTTTAATTTATTAATGTTGTGCAAAGGGAAAGTGAAATGGCCTGAAAGTACACAACAACACAAAAGAGGAATCAAGTTCTAGCTAGACGTCAAATTGCGAGATGTCAAATTGATTTTAGATTAAGGGGAGAATAATGTTGTATGTCAAGATAAACTAAAGAGAAAATGTATTCGATAATATCAATAGTTTAGGATACATCGCAGAGGTGAAGCACACTGAAATAACACTGCTAATTGCCATTGTTGGTAAAACATTCAGAATATGTTCAGTAATGAAACTGCTGGTCTTTAGAACTGAAGGTGCATCTTGTATAATTTCAGCATAATACATTTGAAGCCATGCCAGAGATTCAGTAAACCACTAGAAGCACAGGTGTTTCCTCGAGTGTCTGACCCCAGGGCCTGGGTCTTCTCTTCAGTTGTTTTCCTTGCTCCTCCGTGTGTGCTCTCCTGCCCACAAATGCTCTGGATCCGCCTTACAGTGCTGTGAACTGTCTACAACAACTCTAATCAAAATTTAAATAAAACCTAGAAGCAACCTATAGAACTACAGGGTGGCTTTCCTGACATCAGTCCCACATCGACTATCTCATGATTTGGGTAGCTTCAAAACATGTAAGATATTGTTCGTTCGGTATCAGGGGCAGAAATTACCTTCAAGGCCTTCAACCTAACTTGTCGATTCATTTCTTAGATGTCTAGTAGTTTCTGGATCGGTCTTACTATTTTCTTAACTGACGGGCTGTACAGAATGTACTTGCATACGTTCTTCTCTGACATTTGTGCTCTAAAGTGTGGTTTACAATTTGAAAGTTATTTTTATGATTAGTTGTCAATAGTTGTTTCTGTCAAAGTTCATTAATTTAGTACATCTGTTCTAATTATGGTTTTAGAGGTAGTGTCACATGCCTTTTAAGAAGTTGGATTTGTGTGTGATTTATTAGACGTGTTGTCAGTGTGCCCTTTTGGTTAGTGGTGTTCTTACAGTGAATTTGTATCAACAGTAGTTTACCTTCCATTTGGCCATAATTGTATAATTTTATGCCACTTTTGTATTGATTTATTTAGTGTAATTAAAGTGGGCAGGTACGATTAACGTATACATTCTTTAAAGTTATTCTCAGTTGAAAAACGATTTACAGAGTAAAATATGTGTTTGGGTTAAAAGGTACATTAAATATTACGTCCCTGGGAATATGATCTGGGTAATTAATCGTATGTGAGTAAATAATATAAGAGTTACAAGGGGCACAAAAGCGAAGTAAATGATGAAATATAATCTATGTGAACCATAAATATCCTGAGGATACCCGGAGCAGGAAATACACTAAACTGATTTGGTGCTTTGTGCAGCAACCCATTCTCAGACATAGATCCCAGACCCTGGCAGTTCTGGATCCTGCTTTGCGAGGGAACACCCTCAGAACTGTTTTGTGATTCCGAATTCTTCGTTCTACTTTCACAATGAGTTAGTGACAGTGATATACATGTTTAACAGTCATGTGCAATTGTGCACAGCCGGGTTGCCTTTATGAGAACCAGTGTAAAAGTAAGTAAAGCGATGGTAATTTAGCAATGACTAAAACAGGATCAATCGTGAAACAATGAGAGTGATGTAGATTTAGAGACCAATGACAAACAACTCAAAGCACCTGCTCGATGGCCATCCACACATGCAGTCAATACAATTGAAGTCCCCAGGGTATTCAGGTTCTGTCTCCTTCCCCAATCATGTTATCACATCCCAAGCAGAACCAATTATGTTACTTGTTAAAAAGTTATTAAACCTGACACTTAAGTCCTTATTGCTGGCTAGATGTCCCTATCCAGAAGACGAACTGTCCCTTCTGATGTAATAACCCTAGTTGGACGGTGGTGTATTGACTAACCGGGGAAGAAGGGAAAAACGGGAGAATGGTTAGTGCTCGTCCTAGTCTGGCTCACTACTTTCCTATGCTAAAAGGCTGCACACTAGGGTCTGTCAACCATTGATTTTAATAGTGTTGCTGAGCTTTTGTGTGTTTTACCATTAAATACGATGGAGCCGCCTCCATCTCATGGACTAATTCCACTGTAATTGCTAAAAATATCTCTATGTCCTATATAGCAGACCTCTACAGAGTTATTGTATGTCTGGTAGGTTGGAATAGCAAATGGTTCATCCAATGTCTCTACAGAGTTGTTGTGTGTCTGATAGGTTGGAATAACAACTAATTCCACCAATGTCGACCGGTTTCAGCGGGATTCTATATTGGCCGCTTTTTTCAGGACCTATTATGCTGATTGTGCTTCAACATATGGACATATCTCCCGTTGTTCAAAACAGTCCATTTAATTGCTGTCTTCTGATTCCATTTTCTGGAGCGGATATCTTCCGCAAATTCGTGACATCTTTCTTTTTGTGTCCTGTTGCCTGCAAGGCAAAATGTATACATATCAGGGGACTAGGCTTGTATTCTTATGACTACTGAATATTCTATTCCGATGTCCCTGTTCATCCTTACCCAAAGCTTGTTGCCTGTGTGATCTTGGCTTTTGCTTCGGTGTCTTCAAGAGGGTGGATAGAGCCCTACAATATAAGTACCCAACCGTGAGTCATCTATGCATATATTTAGTAATTCCAACTCAGTATCACATAGTGTATAATAGTTAAAGTGACACTTACCCTGATAGAACAGAGGAGTTCAACTTGTATATGTGGTGCATTTCCACGATCATTTCGCTGTTAAATTACAACTGCATATTGATTGCAGCATTTGCCTGCAAATGACATGGCATCGTCAGGTTAGATAGTCTCATATTTCTCATGGGTGTCTAGAGATTATTAGCAAGGGTTTTTTAACATAAATTTCAATCAGTTCCTTTTTCTATATATATGGATCTTGTATATCAAGTTCTCTATCAAATTTTCAATCAATCCCATGTTCAGTATTTCATTCTGCCCATTGGTTTGTTGTGCGTTACTATATGACTCGCAAGATCTAAATGCGTGTGTGTCACATATGTTTATGGGAGCCAGATTGTTCCATTCATCGGACCGAGCAAACCTTGCGCCGGATATTGAGCTTAAAGCGGGGGCTCGTTGTCATTGCCCTAAAGGTTTGTTGCTATGCGTATTCCTTTGTAAGTCTATGTTCCCATCTGTTTATGGGAACCAGATTGTTCCATTCATCGGATCGAGCGAACCTCGCATCCGATGTTGAACTGTTAACACGGGCTCAATATAAATACCCTAACGATTTCTGGTGTACAACGGTTATTGCTATACGCATTCCTTTGTAAATCTGTGTTCTCATCTCAACAAAAAAACATGTCCGGTCTCGCATTTTACTGCGGAACACCTAGGGTTGGCACTAACCTTTTCTGGCAGATCGGTTGTTGATCTCTCGTCTTGTATTGGCTTCCGCAATACTCGCTGCCGCCATCTTGAAAGGGTGCATCATTTATACTCGTCTGTATAGCGGTAGTCCCTTCTTTGTTTCTATGTCTGGTATGGTTAATCTGGTCTCTCGTGTTACTGACCCGTCCATCATCCTGCCAATGCTGTAAAGTTAGCGGCCAAAGTCGCTATGGCGACACATTGTAATATTCAGCTATTTTATCTGGTGGTTATGATTAAATTGGCAAGACGTTAAGAACGTTTATATATATATTCCAGGAGGGAATTTAATCCCAAGTTTCATTGGATGTTATATTGCTGAAGTGTATCATCTGTTATTAATAAGGTGCTGTTCTTTTTTCATGGTGTCAAGGTGCATGCACTCCTCAGATTCAAGTTCTATATTTGTACCTCGAACAGCCCTGAAGGACATCTGAATCGATATGAGTTGTGTGTCAGGTACAAATATAGAACTTGAATCTGAGGAGTGCATGCATCTTGACACCATGAAAAAAGGACAGCACCCTATTAATAACAGACGATACACTTCAGCAATATAACATCCAATGAAACTTGGGATTAAATTCCCTCCTGGAATATATATAAACGCTCTTAACATCTTGCCAATTTAATCATAACCACCAGATAAAATAGCTGAATATTACAATGTGTCACCATAGCGAGTTTGGCTGCTAACTTTACAGCATTGGCAGGATGATGGATGGGTCAGTAACACGAGAGACCAGATCAACCATACCAGACATAGAAACAAAGAAGGGACTACCGCTATACAGACGAGTATAAATGATGCACCCTCTCAAGATGGAGGTCGCGAGTATTGCGGAAGTCGAAACAAGACGAGAGATCAACAACCGATCTGCCAGAAAAGGTTAGTGCCAACCCTAGGTGTTCCGCAGTAAGATGCGAGACCGGACATGTTTTTTTGTTGAGATGAGAACACAGATTTACAAAGGAATGCGTATAGCAATAACCGTTGTACACCAGAAATCGTTAGGGTAATTATATTGAGCCAGTGTTAACAGTTCAACATCGGATGCGAGGTTCGCCCCAATCCGATAAATGGAACAATCTGGTTCCCAGAAACAGATGGGAACATAGACTTACAAAGGAATACGCATAGCAACAAACCGTTAGGGCAATGACAACAAGCCCCCGCTTTAAGCTCAATATCGGACGCAAGGTTTGCTCGGTCCGATGAATGGAACAATCTGGCTCCCATAAACATATGTGACACACATGCATTTAGATCTTGCGAGTCATGTAGTAACGCTCAACAAACCAATGGGCATAATGAAATACTGAACATGGAATTGATTGAAAATTCGATAGAGAACTTGATATACAAGATCCATATATATAGAAAAAGGAACTGATTGAAATGTATGTTAAAAAAACCCTTGCTAATAATCTCTAGACACCCATGAGAAATATGAGACTATCTAACCTGACGATGCCATGTAATTTGCAGGCAAATGCTGCAATCAATATGCAGTTGTAATTTAACAGCGAAACGATCGTGGAAATTCACCACATATACAAGTTGAACTCCCTCTGTTCTATCAGGGTAAGTGTCACTTTAATTATTATACACTAGGTGATACTGAGTTGGAATTACTAAATATATGCATAGATGACTCACGGTTGGGTACTTATATTGTAGGGCTCTATCCACCCTCTTGAAGACACCGAAGCAAAAGCCAAGATCACACAGGCAACAAGCTTTGGGTAAGGATGAACAGGGACATCGGAATAGAATATTCAGTAGTCATAAGAATACAAGCCTCGTCCCCTGATATGTATACATTTTGCCTTGCAGGCAACAGGACACAAAAAGAAAGATATCACGACTTTGCGGAAGATATCTTCTCCAGAAAATGGAATCAGAAGACAGCAATTAAATGGACTGTTTTGAACAATGGGACATATGTCCATATGTTGAAGCACAATCAGCATAATAGGTCCTGAAGAAAGCAGCCAATATAGAATCCCGCTGAAACCGGTCGACATTGCTGGAATTAGTTGTTATTCCAACCTATCAGACACACAACAACTCTGTAGAGACATTGGTTGAACCAGTTGCTATTCCAACCTACCAGACATACAATAACTCTGTAGAGGTCTGCTATATAGGACATAGAGATATTTTTAGCAATTACAGTGGAATTAGTCCATGAGATGGAGGCGGCTCCATCGTATTTTATGGTAAGACACACGAAAGGTCAGCAACACTATTAAAATCAATGGTTGACTGACCCCAGTGTTCAGCCTTTTAGCATAGGAAAGTAGTGAGCCAGGCTAGGGAGAGCACTAACCATTCTCCCCTTTTTCCCTTCTTCCCCGGTTAGTCGATACACCAGCGTCCAACTAGGGTTATTACATCAGAAGGGACAGTTCGTCTTCTGGATAGGGACATCCATCCACACATGCACTCAGACCAGCAGGTTACCCCCTTGCTGTCACGCCACCAGTCTTGGGGCTTCCTTACCTGTTTCGGCGCTCCCCGTCCTGGAGGCTGTACCCGCGCTTCCGTCTTCGGGGCCCAGGGCAGTCTTGGGTTTCGGGTGCTTCCGGGTCTTCTGTGCGCGTTGCTCAGCACATGCGCGGGCAGCCGCTCTCTGCTCTCCGCGCATGCGCAGTGCGCAGAGTGCTCGGTTCGGGGAATCCTGCGGTCCAACCATCGTTGTGGGCTGACCAATGCCTGGGAAACAACACGGCTTGTGTTGCAAGCTTCCCAAGTGTTGGTGGCCACATATAAGGAGCCCCGGCCCTTATTCAAACCGCGTCTCAACGCGGTTTGGTTCGGACCGTGTCTACGCTGGTTCCTTGTCTTCTTACCTGTTTCCTGAGTCCTTCTGCCTTCCCCTTTTCCAGCCTGTTTTCCCTTCTGGTTCCTTTCTTGTTGCCTCCCTGTTCCCTTCTCCTTTTACCTGGGGTTGGGTTCCTGGTTCTCCCTGGCTCTCACTCTGGTTTTGGGGTGGTTTCCCCCGCAAGCCTTTTCCAATTTGGTCCTGGGTTCTACTGCTCCTTCTGGTTCTCATAGCCTGCCTGCCTCTGTCACTTGCTGCCTGTTGCTGATACTTGGAAGAACTATTCAACCTCAGCCTACTGGTCTTCGTCTTACTTCATCTGGAGCCTATTGCCCTCTGTGAACCCAGAACTATTGTCAAGGAGGCTCCCCCTGTCAGTGCTTGCACTGTCCCGATGCCACGCTAATCAGGGGTGAGCGAACCCGTGGCGTTGGGAGCCGGTTCACCTCCAATCCGGTTCCATTCGGGCTGGGGCTGGGCTGGTTTCCCGCGCCATCAGTTACGTCTCCACGGAACATCAGACAGTCTGGCATCATCTTCGAGACCCCAAACCGGACGAACAGGTACGCAGCGCCCTCGTGACGCTATCTTTAACACTTGCACATTTACTGAGAAGGACTTTTGGGTAAGTCGTGTTTGACAACTGCATGAATGGTCATCAGGTTGCGCAGTCCTATAAAATCTTTAAAAATGCAAGAAGATGATGAACAGTTATGGTTTGCAAGGTGTAGTTAACGTTGTTCCTCTTCGGTTCCATGCTGAAAATGTATGCCAACTAAAAGCTATTTGTGCAGCTCTGCATTTTTTTTGTGCAGAATAATAGCATCCCTATAATATGGCACTGAAAAGGGGAGAAGTGTGTCTCTTGGTTTGTAAAGAAATCTACAAACCATTGGTAAATGCCTTGATGAACATTGCACAGAGTTGCTAAAAGTGGGAGCTTACAATGATAATTTGTATATCCAGGGCTGCTCTGTGTGGATTTACCCAGAAATACATTCACTGCAATGGAATGTATACAAAATAGTTTACATTAAATGATATTGTAGTTGTAGACAAACAAAATTACATTTCAATTTGCGGTAATGACCTGTCACAGTGACAGCGATATTTGAGTAATCAAATGTTCACTTACCACATCCAATGAGGCTCCTCCAGGGCTGGATGGTAATGCCTTGCTTCTGGCAATGGTGGGCATAACCTTGAACTATATCACAGAGGGTCGCGTGGTCGCCATCTGTCCCGCACATGTCATAGACACAGTTCTTGAAGAAGACATCAGTGCCAGCATTGATGCCGTTTCTAAAAGGACCGGCGGGATCCTTCATGATTCCACAGTGGCTCTGGTTGCTGTACTGGGCCACCATATCCTCACCACACACAGGTGGGTTGTCAGTGTATATGCAGTGGAAATCAGAGTCATCGTCGTCTTCCCGCCAGCTGTTTCCAAACGTGACTGCGCTGCTCACCAGGGAGCCATCGGGAATCCTGAGATCATCACTCTTGTTTCCATTGAAGTTTCCACAGAGGCCAGATACAGATCCAGAGTAAGCTGCCGGGACTTGGACAGATACATGATGGGACCAGTCGAAGGACACCACGAGGCCGAAATCGGTCTGTACCACTGCAGAGGATCCACTGAAGTAGACCTGTACTTTCCCAGACTGAAGCGATAGTGGGAGAAGTGACAGGTCCCCATTGATCTACATTAAGAGAAAACATCCATTAGTGACGTGCTAAAACCTTTGTTTTATGAAATTCTACTCTCTGTTGTATTTACACAACTTCTGACGCACGTTCATGCACCATTTTTCTATGCGTTTTGTCTCAGTAAACACACACATAAGGCCTTTCTAGCAGTCCTCATGTATCTATCTGTTCCTCTCTCTTCCTCTTGCCTTCTTCTTTCTCTATATTTTATCTTACGTGTAATGAATGAATTAGGTGTTCTTTTCGTTTGGATGCTTAGAGTCTGCGACCTTTACCCCACAGGTGGTTTAATTATGCTCGGACCAGGTACTGGGGGCAGAATATCAGAGAATTGCACTTGTGCAAAAAACAGAGAAAATGAATTTAGCTCCAATTTTGCTACTTTACTAATAGAGAATGGTGCAAAAATGTTTAGCTCCATTGGTATTATCTAAAATGTTTTCACCTGGGGAAATAGGAGCAGGCTGTTTTTTTTTTTCTATGTGTGCTGCGTAACATAAAAGAAATGTAGTAGACACCTTTTGTTGTATGTTATGCAGCAAACATAGTACCAAAAACAGCTGGATTTATTTTTGCCTGCGTGCAAACGTGTTAAGATCATATGGATTGTGACCATTTTGTATTATGAAAGCATTTGCTCACTTTTTAGCACCAGTGCAAATCCGGCCCCCGCTAGAAAAGTAAACAAAGCACAAACCAGCCTTTTTTTGGTAAACTTTATAAATCATTATTATCTCTAGGAAAGATATTCTCCTATTTGGTCATTGAGGGGCAGTGCTTTGTCAAATACATGTTTTAACTTTACAAATATATGCAAAACAACTGTGATAAACTCCAAGCGACGTTTCCAGGGTATGGCAACAGAGCAGGGAAACATGGTGACAGCCACCGATTTAGCTTTTGGACATGAATATTTGTCCAGTTCTCAGAGTGGTATTTTTGCATTATGAACTCTGGTAACTGCAGGCCGAGGGACGGATGCTGTGCGGGGTGGGCGGCGGGGGAGGGGCTGCCAGGCAACAATAGGAATTCTGTTGGAATTTCAGGAGAATTAATGACATTCCAGACTGAGGAGGAGATGACTAGAAGGAGGTGGTTGTCTAAACTTAGCATTTATTTAATTGTAATTAAAGAACACATTTCCCTCAAGCAAGGATTCACACACACTGGCGTCCTGTCTGCCTATTTCTGATAAACACAATTTTGCATATTGGTATCGCTAAGGAAAAATTCAAACACAGGAATTGGTTTTCAATGTACAACTTTGTTTTAACTGTTGGGAAGTCAGTAATAGGTGTGAACATCTTTCAACATTGTTTATCTAAATAAAGTTTCAACTGAAGCTTTCTTAATAGAATTGTTCACGAGGTTAAAGATTTAAGCAGAATGTCTCTGTGTTCCTCTTTAAGGCTCCTTGTGATGGTGAAGGCTCTCAGACTTGCTTAAGCGGTCTGCGCTCTACACGGTAGCGCTATGAGGCAGTAGCAGCCGCTGCAGTGTCTACTAAGGCGGAAGCTCTCTTATTGACTGGCTGCGCATTCACACACTCCCTCATGCAAGCTTCCGGTTCAATGACTCAGGGCACGATTAATATCACCATATTGTGCAGCAGTAGGAGCGTGGCAGGATGAAATGGAATCCGGCACTTTCATTCCCTGCTCCATATTCACGCCTTGTGGCGTGTCAACAGTCCTGGTGACCACAAACAATCCGGGGCTGTTGGTGCAAGTGGATTCTAAAGGCACAGCACCAGTTCTGCACTATTAGAAAAGGGTTCGCACTTCTGCACCCCTTGCGGTGCCGTTAGTGCAGACAGGCAGCTTTGCGCCTATTCGGCAGCCTCAAACAATCCTTGCTCATTTCATTCATACATGAGCTACAAGATGGCCGCGTCAGGACACCGTTAGGACATAAAATGATAGGTTATTATCTTTGCTTTTTGTTGCACTAACTGTGCTCTGAAGAAAGGGTCCAAACGTTTAAAGCAAATAAAATACAGGAAGCACAGAACCCAGTGCAAAGTGTAGTTTCCAGGCCACATTTCTACTTCACCGAAAGTGCTGCTACGGCTCCGGAGTATCAGCAACACTTTCAGTGATGCAGCATGTGTCCCTGATGAAGTGCTCCGCGTGCAGTAACGCTGCATTTACCATGTCTTCAGGATCAGGCCATCAGCCCCTTACTCACTCCAGAGGTTTTGCACTGGTGCAAGTGCAGGTTTGTACAAGATTAATACCAAGAAAAAAACATTCAAAGCGCAAAAATATATTCTGGAAATGGATTTTGGAAATAGCACTGGTGTCAATGGGCCTCATTAAGAGTCTGGCGGTAACCGAGCTGGAAAATCCGGCAAGTTACCGCCGGACTCGTATTGTCATTTCACCTCCGTGATTCCCGGAATTACCGGGGCATTATGACCCCGGTGACCCGGGAATTCCGGAGGCTGAAGAATTCTGTTAATCCCCATTCCCTTGGAGTCCCACATGACTCCATGGGAATGGGGAAGTGGAAACACCGGCACCATGCTGTAATGGTGCCGGTGTCTCCATGTCCGCCTGCTGGCGGGTGGTGTTAAACCCGCCAGGTCAGACCTGGCGGGAGTGACACCTCCCGCCAGCAGGACTCTTAATCAGCCGTTCCGGAAAGAACGGTGGTGGCAGATTTACTACCACCGTTCTCTCCGGACCGGCACGGTCGTAATGAGGCCCAATGTCTTTCTTTATTAAGTCTTGTGTAAACTTTACCCTGGTGCGAACATGCTTTGAAAGAATGTTACTTTCTTAAGACAATGTTTGCCCTTCTACTAATACCTTGCAAAATTTCACTTGCTCTGGTGCAATGTTTTTGAATGTACAATTATACTTCACATAAGCAACTTTGGAATCAGTTAGCGCTACATTGCCCTTGGATAAGGCCCAGCTATCAGTCCTCTTTGTTGTTACTGAGCTCCGCGGTGTTTTTTGTTTGTTGACACCAACCCAAGGGTGATATCACTAAATCGAGGAAATCACCAGCGTTCCCTTTTCATGATCCAGTTTTCAGAACCCCCTCTCCACCTAGCACCTGTCTGGCCATGCATTGGTGATGCTGAGCCAGCATGTCTGTAGATATCACAGTGAAAGCCATCAGTTTCTCAATGGCTGCCTAATAAATGGCCAAATAGCAGTGACATGTAAATAAGTACTGTGGCGCTCAATTTCCTCACCTGAACACTTCCAAAGCTTCCACTCGCGATCAAAATCTGTTCCCCGTAGACGTTCACTTCTACCGTTCGTGTCCAGGCCACAACTGGCGACAGTCGGTGCTCGTTCTGCACCATGACGCTAAAGTTGGTGAGACTGCCAGTGTTGCTAGATTTGCTGAGGGTGTACTTGCAGGTTCCCTGGTAGTCGAAGGAGACTCCATCAAAGGTGTGGTAGTGCAGATCCCCGAAGGCCCAGCAGATGCCGCTGTCTACCGGGTAGCACTTCCTGATTCCATTCATGACTTTGCACTGCTCCAGTGCTGCGCATGTGTGGGCTTCACACACCATCTGCTGGGCAATGCAGGTGCACTTCTGGCTGCAGGTGTCTGTTAGGAAGGCTTCGTCACCCAGGTTGTAGTAGAGCCCATTCATGGTGCAGCCGCACTGACTCACGGGTAAACAGGAGCCGGCGTGAAGCGCATACCCTTCATCACAGATGCATCCGTCGATGCTGTCTGCTGTACAGGTGGTATTTTGGTAAAGGTTGGCACAGGTGGTTGGGCAGCCAGTGCCAAAGAGCTCATAGTGACTGTTCTCAGCGCAGTCGTCATCTGTGGAGATGAACGTGATAAAACGTGAATTGTTATTGTTTTAAAGCCCAGCTTACATGTTAATCATGGCAAACAGAACCTTAATTCTCTGGCTTCTGGAGAGCCTGGCCATCATTCCCCTGCAGAGCGGTGTTGCGATTGGACATAAGCTTAAAACAAACAAGATCTTGTATACTTACATCCTAAAGACTGTCCCAGAAAACAGACACACATGTGAGATGATTTATAAGAGCTACATTTGGAGAACATTAACTGAGCCCCATATTTGCTGCCTGCATAATCATGAGTGAATAAACCATGCTTTGCTTCAAATCATGCCACATAACATTGATTTTACCAGGACAAAAATGGAACAAACCTTTTTGCCCACCTTTTTGGATTGGTTCATATGTAATAGAGAAACCTGGCATTATATATCTATTTAGCTGGCACCATTTAAAAAAAGCATTTGTACTACAGCAAGAATATTGAGAAAACCTGCAAATATCACATTTTCTTGCTTCTTTACAGAACAACAATACCGTGTTCTACACATCACATTATGATAGCCTCCTCCCACTTTAAGATGCTGCAGTAATAAGTGTTCCTATTACCAAGCACAATGGTACTCAATAGAGCAACCACTGATTGGATGAAGTGCTGAGTTCACCCTGCCAAGATTCAAACATGGGTCCTGTAGACCGAAGAGAGATGCGCAAAGTCTTTACCAGACTGTGAAGCCTACGGGCCCGGTGATTATTGCTATTAACACTCCAAGCTTATGTCCCAAGGGTCTAATAGCAATTGATTAAGAACTGCTTGTGTGCTTGCTGTAGCCCGTCTTATCGAACAAACACTCACCCACCATTACCACCATTTAAATTGAAGGTGGATGTGGAGCCCCTCTTCCATTTCCATGGCTTCCGGCTCCCTTGTGAGCTGCAAAGCAGTGCGGTAGCACAACTGAGGGGTCAGTGATGGGAACATGGAAGGAGAATTGGACGAGGGAGTTGATGGGCAGAGGCAGGGAAGATGGTGGCAGGTGGGAGCAGCTGTGAGCTTGTTTTGAATGTACAAAAGTGTCATGTGATTCAGCCCGGAATCAGAGCAACCTGATTGGCTGTCGCTCCGCTCATATGGAAATTTGGAAATGAAGAGAATTAAACTTGCTTCACTTTTCGGATATAGAGAATGGGACTGTGTTTGAGGCAACATCTTGTTGTTCCCTTCATCACTTAAAGGAGCACAGTACTACATGTAGGATAGTGTGCACAATTCTAAATGTCATACACAGTGAAGGAAATAAATATGTGTTTGCTTCATTCCATAGTCAACAACCAGCAAGCCTGGTACAATCGATGCACACTCTTGTTGACCCAACCCATACATATTCGCCCAACTTATGGGATGTATTGACCCACTCCGATATGCTATGCGGCATCACACTGCCAGTTATGGTGAAAGAAACTGCAACAATGACGGCAAAACCCTTGTGTGCACCAACAACCTACAAAAACCGCGTTCTCAAGCACACAAAAAGATGGATGCACAACCAGCCACCCATGGTGCATTAGTGGTGGAATAGAGCACACCCTGCAGAAAATGTGCCAGTGGGCTCCATGACCAGCAGACAGAGTGCAGAGAGAGAAGCAGCACTTTGCAAGTGAGACCCCAAAATGTGCCTACAAATGACCTTTGCGTTGTTGCTAAAAACTCCAAAATACCTATAACACAACATTTCTCAACATTCAAAATCTTGTTTGTCGCTAAAATTCATGTAATCTTAAGAAGCATTGTGAACATACAAAGTACTAAATGTGAAGAACAAAACATTCATCAGACAAATTGGATTGTCTGTAAAATGACAGCCCTGGGTGCAGTACCCTGGGCCACCTGAATGACAGCTGTCAGATGGGTTACTGATGAAACTTTAAAGTGATCTAAAACTAAAAGGTCTGCTGGATTTGCAAACATAAAAAGGATTTTTGTGAAAAGGAATACAGATCTTAGTTGTGTTTTGATCCCTCAGATGTAAAGCCAAGAAAGTCATGTATTTATGTTTGATTTAACAAGTTTCGGTTTTGCTGGATTTAAAAAGTTAATTAGCCTGGCTGAGCTGCAAGAACTGGAAAACCAGGTTCTCCCAGGAGAAGGGCCTTCCTCTCAGCTGAAACTCACGAGGATATGGTAACTGTGGGTTAAGACAGACTCTTGTCTATAGAAAGAGAAGGAACAATGACTGAGCTTCAGCCCAGGAAATGGAGGTGTGAAGGTGGTCTTAAATGGCTCCTGGAAGGAACAAATAAGGAGGGGGATGCCCCTGGACTGCAGGGAGACACAAAGGGGCAGACCATCTGTTGCTAAACATGAAAAAAGAACAATTCTTAAAAGAATCATAACTTGTCATCCAAAAGGGAGAAAAATATACCAAGGACAGAGTTGTGAATCTAATTTGTGGATGCACGTTTGAAGAGGCGGCAAAACCGGGTAACATGTTCTGGACAAGAATGGCAATATATGTGGTTTTATATGAAAGGTATTCGTGTTAGAATTGTGAACATTTACACACACACTCCTTTGTTAAATACACACATTTGTGGAAATTTGCATAAAGTTTGGAAATTGTGTTCATAGCAAAAAGGACAAAATTCTGTAGAAAGCTGGACCAAGATCCTACAGCTGTGAGATTTTGATGAACAGCTATTACATAAAATATGGCATCTTTGTGTGTGATTTATCTAAAGGTGACCAATGTAGAAATATGTATTTAGTAGAAAATCCGATTTTGAGACCAGTGGATAAAGGGAGGTCTCTGAGGACTGTAAAGCAAACCATAAAATGTGACATCATCCAGCCTTGATCCAATCATTCAAATGCAAGGCAGAGATTAAGTTTTGACCCAATCCCAGCTCACAGGGGCAAGCTTAGCTAAACTGGCCCATACACCCACTTTGGGATGTCATTTTAAAGCATAAATGAAGACAGCTGACAC
Source organism: Ambystoma mexicanum (assembly GCF_040938575.1). Classification (NCBI taxonomy): domain Eukaryota; kingdom Metazoa; phylum Chordata; class Amphibia; order Caudata; family Ambystomatidae; genus Ambystoma; species Ambystoma mexicanum. The sequence goes on along the minus strand of NC_090921.1, from coordinate 1,221,540,442 downwards.
ACATAGGGACTCGCTGATCCTGTCACTTTCCTGATTCCGGCGAAGCACTCGAATCCAGCATTCTACATCCAGCTTTCACATCCTTTCATATCCAGATGCCAAAACTCTTGCCAGCAATAGAGAACTATTGATTTTAGCATGGCCCAAATCCTCAAACTCATTCTTGCAACCCAGGAAGCACTGTGGTGTGAGAAGGCCTTTTGAACCAGTATCCTGAAATTCTATGACTTGCCACCACTAGTCTTGCCTGATGAACTCGCTATCCAGCTGATTGAAATATCCACAAACAAGAAGGACAGATCCTGTGCAAAACCGGTGACTGGCCAAGCTGATCCAATCCCGTGCCTGATGTGCTGTTCTTCCTAGACCAGATCCAGTCCATGACCGGAACTGACGGTCCAATTTAATAACTTATTTTGTGAGTATTAATAGGAAGAAAAGTGACCTCTTGTATCTTTGCATTGACTTATCTCAACCTCAACGCATCCTATCTTTTAATGCAGAATCATAGTCTTGTTAGAACCTTTCGTGTGCTGATTTTTCTGATTTGTTATATAAAATCATAAGTCCTTAGTGATTTTGAGTAAGAAAAGTAAATCCCAGAACGGAAACTAGAGTATCACACATGAAGGGTTATGCTGGCCATGTAACTGTGGAAATTCACATGTGACATTCTCATTTTCATAGTCATAATCTAGTGTAAGCAAACCCATCTTTCATTTTCAAAGTGCATTTCTGTTTTCCATTCTTGCGCCGAATTTACAAAACTAACCTTTGCTAAAACCTCTATAACTCCCTCAGTTTTTATGATAGAAACGAAATTTCAACTCCTACTTGGACCTAACATCCTTAGCTATCCATATAACCCAAACCCGTGTGATTCTCCTGTTATCGTGAATATCACGCAAGGAAAAGTTTGCTGTGAATTACAATTCTGACATGTCTTTACACGTGTGAAATAGCTTTAAATTGTTTCTGACTTGGGCTTTGAGATTTCAAATGCTTTCTCTGGACTAAATCATTATTTGTGACTTGTGAAACTGTTCAAAGCGGCTCCCGTAGGAATTTATGATCATTTAAACATGTTTGACCATATTTGGTGTTTTTGCCCAGTCAATTCTAAAGAAATTTTAAAGCCATTCTGACTGATAGCTGAGAAGTCAATTCCGTTTTTCTCTTGTGTTTGAAGGGGGAAGGTGGGACTGATATTCTGTTCCAAACAAACACAAAAGTATTCTTTTCTCTGTTGCATTTATTTTCGTGTACTCATTACTTGATTCATAATGTATTAAAGATAATATTCTGTGTTCTGTCACTCCATTGGTGATTGTTGTTTACCTATTAAAATATATTGTGATTAAATTTTAAATACAGAAATAAATATTTACCTTTGCAAACTTGCCTGATTCCTGGTTCAGTGTGACCGGGGGGTGGCGGGGTTCCAGGAGAAGGGTGTGATATGAGTGGTATATCGTTCAGATTATTAAACTTATAGACAAAAATAAATAAGGACTTCAATTGCACACTACATGCTGGGTCCGACTTGGGTGTGTGCAGGATTCTAATCACTTACAAACTGTAGCTATAAAGTGCTGGCATTCGAGGGGTTTGCTAGTTATGCAATCAGGGCAATTGTAAATGAAAACATGTAAAGGTTGCCAATTAGAAACGAGAGTGCCAGCGTATAGCAGAAACCTTACCACATTGCATCTGTGACTTCCAGTCTGGAATCACCAGGCTGTGAAGCTGGCAGACCGCCTCGTAGGATGCCACCGCCGTGCAGAGCATCCCCTTGTTGGTGCCATAGTAGCAGAGATCATAGACACAGGAGGCGAAGAATGGATCTGCGTCCTCGTACCAGTGACACTCATCGAAGGGACCCGATGGAAGGGTGATAATCCTGCACTGCTCTTGAATAGCTTGCAAATTAGTGCAATTGTCAGTATTGCTGATGACACCAGAATCTTCCTCACATCTGAGAAAACGATAGAACATTTGTATTTAGTCATGTTTCAAACTTCCTTCTCCTTTCCAAATGTTAAGACAGACATGTTCTTTTCTTAACAATTATCACTTTCACAACTACTGCCTCCCTTCCAACACCCCAGCACTATTTGCTAACCACTTAGATGCGATCTCCCAATGTACAAATCAGTTAATGTCTGCATTTTCATAGTTAGCATAACAAAGATGAATGATGTTGTTGAAACCAGCAATCTTTAGATTTCCTTTCGGTATAAAATGGGAAACAGTTGGGATGGATTCTGATGGCTGCTATAAGAGGGTGCTAGTAGTCATTGTTAATGGTTGCACTCCCATACGTGTGAACATCAGTTTCTATTTCCTTTCCAATTGAGAGAAAATGAACCAAGGAAGCCCCCATTTATTTGAAAAAATACGTCAGCCTTAATAGCATTACTTAAAGTGCTATCTCGCATGAGGCAGTGTAAATGGTTATGTATCAGAGCCAATGTGAGGCTGGTTCTGTCAGGAATCTGGCCAATGTAAGTTCGAGAAAATGGCTATGTGGGCAGGAGAGCCGGTGTCAGGGCACTGAGGTGCCGGGTAAATCTGACAGTAAAGTGTAAGGGGAAAAGAGGCAGTGTAGGCAGACTTGTGATAGACTTAGGTGAATGTGCTGTCTGAAGCAACTTGGGCACTCTCGAGCAGTGGTGTAAAAACTCAACCACGCTAACTGAACGTCCCATGCCATGCTTCCATACCTTGGAAACCCCAGCTAAAGCAGGGTTTCGAAAAAGGCCAAACGAAAACATTTCCACAAACAAAGTAAACGTCACCCTGTGGGGGCAGCCGGGAGCATTGGATTGACAACCCTCAAAATCGTCAGTTTGGCTATGCCGTTTGTGAGTCCTCGTGCCACGGCAGCTGGAGATCAAAGGGGACCAACATGACAAAGACACATGCCTGGGGAGCGGTGTACTTGTTCATGTGCATCCTGTAGACGAAGAGACTGACATGTTGTAACCCTAGACAACAATACTTTCCTTGGCAGTAAACTTGGATAACATAAAAACAGAGCCTGCATAACACAGAAGACATTTGAATAAGGATGTGTCTTGCATTAGTGGAGACGGTTCCCTGAACGCATCTTGATAGGCGGGGGTGCTTGTGCTGGGGATGGGTTGGCATGTCAGGATACCTTTCACAGGGAGTTCATGGTGAATTGTATAGAAGCCCCTCCTATATGTGTTATGCAGAAGGGGCAGTGCTGCCTGGCATTAGGAAGTATTGGAGCTGTATTTTATTAAGCTCATCTTCAGAGACATGGGTTTGACATCCCCCTTCACTGCTGGCCTAGGTCTTAATGCTACATGGCTGGTTCACATCATGAGCAAAGGCCTCCTTTTCAGGTACAATGCAACAACTTTGGGCCACACAGGTTGCCATTGATTAACTAAATGGTTTAATGTGATTTCCTCAAGAGTTAAAAAAATAGAAACGATGCGAAAACATTTGTTTTTGTTTAAGCAAGTACATTTTGTGTGTGCTAAAGCGAACTGAAATTTCATGAAAGTGTATTGTGAGCCCCTCATTTAAAAATAAAAATGCTGTAGGGTTATTATCATTTCTTTTAACCAGAAGTTCAAAATTAGATTCACTGACAGTAAATTACATTAAAAATAAGATATTGCATAGAGTGTGGGTTGTGAATTGAAAAGCTAACATTGGAATTGCATGAATATCTTCACGAGCACACCTTAAACACAGCCAGTAGTCCCCTTTCCTGAGCTGTGTGCACACTCAGTGCCTGGAGCAACACAGACAACAGACAATTGGTATTTATGTGCGTTTTGGGTGAGTCTAGATTTGTAGAAGTGCCAATAATGCCGATGTATCTGTATCTACATTTGACTCTATAAGTTTAAGTGTTGCACACAACCCACATGACACACAGATAAGACATAATTCCCAAGAATCAAACATCTGCAACAAACATTAAGAAAACTATTAGCAATTATTACTGTATGCACGAATGCTTGCAGCTCTAAATCAGACCTGAAAACATACAAACCATTAAACATGTGTTTGCTTGTATATTATAGTGTGGCAGTCTCCACTCTATAGTTAAGATTAGTATCGAGATACATAAGAAACTCCAAAAATTAATTGCTAATAACTTTTGAATCCCATGAGGGATTTGGCTGCATTTTTTCAAAGTGGTTGCCATGGGCTCCCCCACAACTTGCTCTTCCACCCCCTCCCTTAGCTTATTGCATCCAATAGTTTTACAAATATTTTATGCAGAAGGGGGTGACCCATTCTCGAAAAATGATAGCTATATCTCCCATGCTGCTTTGCACCAGAGTGGCTTTTTTCATAAAAGAAAACCGCCATTTTGTTTGGTTCAATGCGAAAGATAACAGTTGTTATTACAGGAATAGCTATGCATAGCCTAAAACAAAAAGTGAAAAAAAACCTTTTTGGTGGGGGTAAAAGCATGAAATGACAACAGGCGAAAGGGTGAAGGAGGACACCATGTGAAATTGTGGAGTCTAGGACACCCGAAATAAGGTGATTGCGATGAATACATGTTTTCAATAACCACTGCTATGTAAGTAATTTTCAGCACCCACAACTATAAGAGGAATTTGCAGCAATGGAATAACCACAGCTATATGCGACCTACGCAGATACAACCACCGGAATTATCATTATTTCCTGGGTCCTAGAGTCCAGAATTGACACATTGACACCCCTTCCCCTCCTCTAGCTTGATGTCATTTCATCCTTTTTCACCCTCCACATCACTTTTTATCATTTTTGTTTCATGGCTACCGGTGGTTGTCATAACATTCCTTGATTATGATATGATAGGTTATTTATAACGTGCTTAATACCCAGAGGTTTCTAAGCATGGACCCGGGGATCAATTCTGTGGTACTCGGTGTCGTCTTGCTTCGAAGGTGAGCACCTTGACCCTAAGCTATCCTCCCTCTGTCATTTTAACGATTTAAGTGACTTGGATATTTTTGATTGTGGTGTGTTGTGGGGTTGTTTTTTGAGAAATGTTATTTTAAGATTAGTTTCATGTCGACAGACTAGCCACTCTTAAACTGTACTTATCATAGCTAAAATGGTCTATTCAGGTTACACAGGTCATCTGTCTGGTTTGCACTGTGTAACTATTAACCTGATCTAATGAATTAACAATCCCTTCCCCGTAATCCGTAACCTGTCATTAACAAATCAGTGCAAAGTGGTATCAGATGAGATTTCAAAAGTGAGGAGCTTCTTTAGAATGGAGAGAAAGCGTGCAGGCACAGTTTATTGGCTGTGATTTCATTACACACACTGCAAGGAAAATGCACTGTTGAAAAGGCACCAATGTATGCGCAGGAAGGAATTGTAGCAGATATCTTTGTAAAACTATCCTTCAAGGGGAAAATTACTGAGGCCAGCTCGGATGATGGTGCACGTCAGGAAAAGAGGCAGGTTCTAGTGATTGACAGGGACAGCACTTAAATAAAAGAGACAGAGGGTGTGTGTGCAGATGAACAGCAGACAAGCAGGAGCATGAGACTGGCAGAGCCGCAAAACCTACTGGGAGATAGCAGAAGACGGACGATAGACGGGGGAGCATTTATCCTGGCATAGAATTCGTGTCATCCCTGTGAGGCTGCAGTGTGTGGAGGTCGCAACATGACATTTGCTGCCAAACCAAGCCAGAGTGGTGTTCCAGAGCTAACAGAGCATGCTTGAATGGATATAGTTTTTTTTGGCAGCCACAAGGAGTTCTTTTCATGTATAAAATTCCATGTCAAGCAAACGGTTTTCTAAAAAGTTACAAGATTTTCTTATTTAGCATGGCTTCTGCCAAGTCACACGATCCAAGGTCGGGGTGAGCTGATTACAATTCATTCTATTATTGAGTAGTGTTTATTTTGAAATTGTTTGTTTTCATTTTCTTTTTCCCGTTGTTCCACATTTGCAATGACAAGTATATTTCATGTAGTAATTGCTGTGCACAAGTGGTAAGTTATCTGTCAAGGAAAATACACATTATAAAAATAATTTTGTGTCTGAAACACTTCATGGAATTTGGGTCATTGTATTTAATCTGCTCACAAAGGCAAGAGGGTAACAGTAAACAATTTCATGAGAATGATATATTGTGGACCTTTTTAGTTAGGCAGTGTGTGTGAGTGTGCAGTGTTTCCTCTGTGCATGTTTACAGCATAACAGACCTGCAATCAAGGCAGTAGCCCAGCCTCGTAGATAAGTGGCTGGGGGCGACAAGTGACACTGTCCAAACCCAAGCGTATTAAGTCTAGTAACTTTCTTTTGGGGAGACTCTGGGATGAAATACAGGTTTTAGGGTATTCTAAGGGGAGCATTATCACTCTATAAAGGGCATTATTACAATAATACTTTACCACCATTTTACTACAATAAAAGGTATATATCCCCAGATAAAATCTCTTAAACACCACGGTAGGTGTAATGAGCACTAGGACCAACATTTTCCTATTTTTTCAATACATCTTTGACCACAGCAAGTTTTGCCCTTGGCCCGGTCCTTTTCACAGGTGCAAAAATGCATTCAGAGAGTATGGTTTTGCACTAGGGCATATTTTGCCCAACTGCTAATTGAAAAGGTTCTGTAATATTGGAAAAGCTACGCTGCACACTTGCCCGAATGTTTAATATTGTGGTGAGACTCTCTTTCTGCAAAATTGTCACTGATCATGACTCTGTGTTTGAGCAGCAGTGATATAGAAAACCAATTTATGGATTCCGTTGTTTAGATGTTTTTAGCTAGTTAACCACTATGTGAATTTATTATGGAGCCCATACCCTAAACCTTTGTATATTTCACTGCAATCGCTCTGTTAGCCTCTTAGCTCGGTTATTCAATGCAGACCCAGATACGCAATAGAGAAAGCAGAATGTACTTGATCACACCACAGTCAAATGCAAGAATCAGTGCACCTTTGGCTATTCTTTGGTGGTGATCTCATAATAATGCATAGATTCTCTGTAGCGTCACATTTCCTAGGCTTGTCAAATACCTACATCTTTATCCAATATGGAATGGTCATTTGTATCAAATGTGAGGTGCACCCACACTAGTGGCATGTGTTTGCACACTGTGCCAGTTAACTGAAGGGCGTGTAAAACATTTGGGAAGTCATCAACAACATTGTGTTACAGCAGGTTTCTTTAAATTAGGCATATACTTCTTTTCCAGCCATTTTGGAATGAGGATAAATTTATGAAATCTTCAACTTCAGGAGAGGTCAAATAATGAGGGTCTGCTTTAAATATATGGGCAGTATGCCATTTACTAATGAGCTGACATTACCCACCACGGTATCACACTTGACGGTAAAGGCCCAATGCCCAAGTTAAGGGCTTGTCTGAAGCAGTGAACCTAAATTAGTTAGTACCAGGATAGCCCTGCACTGAAGGGTATTATCGCCATTAGAAACCAAAATCATAACACATGCCTGTCACCCAGTTTACAAAAACTGAAAATCAAACGTATCTGTTGCATCTGTGAAGCTGGTCATTTCTGCTGGAGTCTGTTTTTAATGTCGATTATGGAGACTTAATCAAGACAGAAAAAGGACTGTCGGCAGTATGGGCTGGCATAAGAAATTCCACAGGTATCACTCAATGTTGTTGTTACAGTCAATTATATGGTGTTAATTTTCTTCACTGAAATCAACTTTTGGCAGTGCAAACATGAATGTATATGTTTAAGGGTTTGAGGCATTGAAGGGTGGGAAGGGTTAGGAGTGGTTGTGGTTAGGTAGGTTAGAGGACATTCCCATTAAAAGTAAAAACAAACAAAAATGTGATTTTAGCAAAGATGAAACAACATAGAACCCTCGGATAGATAAATATAACTTATATTTTTTTTTGTTATTGGATGATAGGCTTAATTAGCACTGTGTTATGATTGCAGGTGTTGTTGTGGCTCCTGCAGGCTGAAGGGAGCCAGCTGCAGAACGGATCTGAGGGCCACACAGAACTCAGCTTGGCCAGAACATCACTGCCTGATTTTCTGCTCGCCATACCCAGAGTGCTAATAATCATTGACCATTTTTAGGTACTGTGGTATCAGGAATGTGGCCCATGAACTTGGTGTAAAGAATGTATACCTTGGTGACAGCAGAGGCTACAGTTTGCATAATTGCCCTGTGCTTGCTATAGAAAGAGATGAATGCATAAGCTGATCTAAGGCTGTTAGACTTTTGTTCTATTTTTTCTGCTGATTTGAATTTTTAGTCACAACCTAACGTGGGTTCAATATTTATATTCTGTTTGATAAACAAACTTGCCATGTTGATGCTGTCGGATTAAGATGTGTCCTTGAAAGTCGTACGAAACAGTCCTCATTATGAGTTTGGCAGTGACTTAGAGGTAAATTGAAGGGATTACTGCCAAACACGTTTACCATTACTGCCACTTGACTTCTGTAGCTTTACCATGGGAGTATAAGTGTTGGCATGGCATTTTTAGTCTGCATTTTGGAGTCCATAGGAATCCAGGGGCAATTTTGAGAAACACTGCTAGCGTTAATTCTGCTGTGGTGATTCTGATGATTTTTACCGATAAAGTGGATGATTCACCTCAGATTTCTGCTGATAGTGCATTCTCCACCTTTCCGCTGAAATCAGGAACACGGCGGAGCAGCAATATGGCGGTCAAGGAACTACTGCCATTTTACAGCTACCTTCTATCATACTGGAGTACTGGAATTAGGCCCAATAGTCATTCATTTTACATTAATTTTACACACAAGCCATTCTTTCACTCAGAGCTGAAGTTGGCAAAAAGACATGGCTGACCAGTAAAGGACCCTAATTCAGAGGCAAGTCTTCAGAGCTAATCATGCACACGTTAAAACACATGCCTTGTGTTGCTCACCATAGCTATCACATACACACTGATATTGATTAATCAAAACAAGCTTGCCACTGGCCCAACTTTGAGTACACATTGCTGGGAACACAGAGGTGCCTTATTTAACACCACTTTGACGTTACTGTTTCCTATTGAAATAATTGTGATGTAAAGTACACGTACCCTGTTGAACTGATGTTCGCTCTCCAGGAGTTGCCAAACTCAGCATCGTTTCGTGCCAGCATTCCATCCGGTTTTGCCTTGTCGTCCTTCCTGTCTCCGTTGTAGTTGCCACACATCCCACGCAGTTGGTTCTGGTATTGGGGTCTGACCTGCACTGTTAGCATGCTGATCCCATTGTAGAAGATCCGGACCCCAAAAGGCGTGTCCACAGTAATGGCACTTTTGGTCATAGTGATGTTACCCAGTGTTCCAAGCTGAGTTGGGGGTGACGTTTTGACACTGTTCATCTGAAATAGAAATGGGTAATTTATTGCCTGCCTGGACAGATAATAAAACATTACTTCCAACACTGAGAGCTGAACTATTCAGGTTTTGAACATGACATTGGATCGATTTAGTCCAATGGGGAACAATTTTACATGGACAATAACACCCTAAAAGCATATATTGCTTGCATTAAATACATGCATTGCACTAGAAACTCCTTGATAGTGTATATCACTTTGAGAATAAGTTTACTTTAAAAATACCACTTTCCAAAGGTGCAAAGAAAATAGACATAGACAACAATAAGACCTAGCCCATTATTGATGCCAAAGTGAATGTCTTTCTTCAATAAAATCCCTTGTTGGGGCTTTTTAAAGCAGCCATTTAATTGTTTCACAAATCCCATTTCTCTGCATGAACTGTTTGGGATTTTGAAAACAAATAAGAGCATCAACTATTTGCTATGTCTTCAAGAAGGTGCAGTGTGGAATACTTGCGACTTTGATTTTACTCAACGCACAGTTATGCATTGTCTTCAGTGACATCATTTCGAAGTCACAACTGGGCAAAATTTCAGCCAGTGAAAAGAATTGATGAAAATCACCTCCAATGGTGGAGCAAATTTGTTTTACTGATTCACTGATATACAAATTTCACTTTTTTTTCCTGAAATGTCTTTTTTTTACTCAAAAGTGTTGACAAAAACCAAAATTCAACATCCATGTCATAGGCCAACGTTTCGGGTAAAATGACATTTTGCATACCACGTGAAATTTAAGTCAAGACAGCATCTGAAATGGTCAGTTTTTCTCTGCAGATGAAATTGGCAAAGGAGGGCGAATTCTGCACAGAATTCACCCTTATTTCAGCAGAGTGAATTTCATCTGAGTTCCCCACCATGGATCAACATTCCAGAGTCTCACTAGAAACCATGTACCCTTTTGAAACTCTGTCACTTCCTCTGGATCGGATGGCGAGGTGCTTGTGTACACAATACTGCTACCCGTACCCACTCGTGTGTACATAACACCATCCACTCGTGTGTACATAACACCCATCCGAACTTCTCAGGAACGGAAGGGCAGTCATTCGATGGCATACTTATTTTATATCCAAGTCATCATCGTTTGATTAACCAGAGTTTTCAAGAGTGACACCCTTAGTACTTCCACATGCCAATGCTTTTGACTCTCTTTCATCAGCTCTAGTGAATGTCTTCCTAGGCCCGTTCTCCACCAACATAACCTCCAATCTATCATTGCTGGGACTGTTATTTGTATCCAAATCATATCCTATTTTTAGGAGGTTGTGCAGGTGCGCTTTACCTAAATCGACAGTCTCACTCACATAGCAATGCACCTTAGTGGTTGGTGTTTTTGAGGTCTCAACAAACTCCATATGGTCAATTTTGCTCGAAATGATCACATGTAATTGTGGGATAAAATTAAATAGCTGTAATATTTGTGAGCAATTTATTAATATATCATTCCTTGAGAGAAACAGCTTTCTTATGGTAAACACATTACTATCCAATGGTGTCATTTATTTTTGTTTACCAGCGATCTTTGGTGACTTAATTTGTGCTATTCTATGATCATTTTCCATTATCGAGATCAAGGAGACCCCTTCAGGTGTGAAACATCTACCCACAAAAGTCACTTGATACTCTTCCTAAAACAATCGAGTCATTGGAATTAGGGTTCCATAATCACCTTGCTAACCTCCTTGTCACTATTATTCTTAGTTCCTCTTTTTTTAGACATCGATTTTCCTTTTTCCTAGCCTTTTTCAATACCTGCAGTATAGAAATTCCCACAACTGCTGATTCACTAGGTGTTGAATAGGAGGAGTGTTTATTTGCTCCTTATTTGATTTTAAAATGTTTATCCCTTTAAGTCGACATCTCTCAATGCGCTTGGTATTAACTTCATTTAACATTTCCTATAGTTTTTCTATTCTTGTTAATGATACCCTCTGTAGGCGAATGTCTTTATGTATCATGTTGCATAGTCTTAATAAAATCATGATGGCAAACTGTAAAATTGTAATAGTCCCATTGCCATTGGCAGTGTATTCCTACTATACACACTGTCTGGATGTATCGCGTCCCCAGTTCTGTCTACAAATAGCTCTGGCGGGTTTGACAAACAATGACTTGGAGAAACAATTTCCGGTGTTCGTTCAGCAAGATCAATTGAATGGGGCCTTAGTTGTTCCACAGCCGTGCCAGTTGTCATATTATTTGTGATTTATGTCTGAAGCGAATAACATAGATTTTAAATTGAATTATAATCTATGATTGATGATTTATATCTGATAGATGCATCTAATTGAAGATCATTACAGACCTTGTTGTTTGTTGAGAGGCGAGCATTTTCTTTCTCAACAAAGTCAGTAATGAATAGGTAACAATATGTTCACCATGGGTGGATGTTTATTAACATTGCCCACCCTAACCTCGGCTTGTGGGTTAGGTTCACTACAACCCATCCGCGCATTGCATGGTTCATAAGTTATAACGACCATTCTTGGGTTTTGATCTTCTCGCCATAACTGTATGTGCAGATATGATTTAATAGAGTACTCAGGCGCTTATTTCAATCCACTTCCACCCGGAAAACAGAGCATGCCTTCCACTCAAGGTCTTCACACTATTCACTACAGAATTGCAGCTTGCCAGACTGTAGCACACTTAACTCTGCACTTGCGGATGCGGCCGTGCTACAAGCAGTGCTTCAGTTCTTAAACTTCTCAGGCTCTAAACAGATTGCAGAGCGTTCAGCCCAAGGTAATCAAGCTGGTCCATGATCTTCCAAAAAACATGTCCTACTGCCAGACTGCAGCACACTTAACTCTACCCTTGAGGTGTATTAGTGGGGACCTAAAAGAATGTGGGCGGCATCTTGATTGATTGATTGTTTATTTGTATAGCGTCTATACACAATGCGTTTCAAAGCGCTTCAAGGAGGGAAGGAACATGGGAGAATACAGTTACATTCTTACAGGTCCTTGAAACAAATCAGAATGTGAGATTAAATATCATATCATAACAGATAGTAAAAGTACATGAAACAGTAAGGGAGAGGTGAGGGAGGAAAACAAGGAGACAATACCGTCAGGCATAGTAATGTTACAGTAACATTACTATGCCTGATGGCAATTGTTTGTTGCAGTGCAAGAGTGACAAGAGGAGGGGGACGAGGGGAGGAGTGGGGGAGGGGTGAGAAGGGAACACGAGAGGAACAAAAAAGTGACTATTTTAAGGGTCAGCGACTGATTAAAGTAGTACTGGGAGGGGGAGGGAGGAGAAGACAAGGAGGAGAAGTGGAGACAAACAATCTCATATCAGGGTCAAGGGACAGTGATAGGAGTAAGTGCTTAGATAATACAAAGAAAAAGTGGGGAGAGGAGGATAGCCACAGAAGGAAGGTAGCTTCAATTACTATGCCTGACGGCAATTGGGGTAGTGCCGACCTTAAATTGGAACAAGGGGTGGGAGAGGAGGAGGGTGGGGAAGTGCAAGCTGGTACAAAGACAGGCAGCTACAATTACTATGCCTGACGACAACTCGGGTAGTGCCGGAGTTTGCCAGAGGGAGGGAGAAGAGGGGAGGAGGTGGGGATGGGTTGAGTGAGGGGGAGGAGAATGAAGGGGGAAGGGCACAGGATGAGTAAAGCAAGCAGGGGATGATAGGGGCAAAGAGACCCGTAAGGAAGGCAAGGGGTAGGATGGAGGAGGCCTTGGAGATAATCACGGAGGCATGGGGTATGGGGAGACAAGGAAAAAGGAAGTGGGGGGCACACAGGTTGACAAGGTGGCATGGGGGACACAACAGGTGGTCACTGGGGCAATGGGGCCCACAGGTTGACAAGGTGACATTGGGGCACGCAGGTGGTCACAGGGGCAAGGGGGCACACAGGTGGTCACAGGGGCAGGGGGCACACAGGTTGACATGGGGGCAATGGCACACATACTCACATGGGGAGTTCCTGTGGCGTACCGTGGTGGACAGGGGTAGACAGTGCCCTTGAAGTGGGCCTTTGATGGTGTGGCTGGCTCCTGCCCCCGGTTGCAGCAATTGGCTATTAGGGGCCAAGGCAACCAATGGGAGGAGAGGCAGGGGCTGGCCCACACCAAGAACAAAACAGTATGGCAACAACAAAGAGGACACGCCCATCTTGAAATGGCCTAACAGGCATGGAGGCACAGCAACATTTCAAAATTAAGTTCATTTAGTCCCACTGCGTAGTGATATTAACACACCATGCTAGTCACACCAGCCAAGGCAAGTGTGACAGGTGTGTCTTAATATTAGTTGCCACTGTGTTTTAATATTAGTATCTCAAAAGACCTATCATTTTAGATCCTTGAACCAATCTGTGAATTAGGTGGGTTACCAGTGAATGAGGAAGTCTGGCAGGCAGGCCAGTGAACTCAGCCCAGAGAAAAGACAATGGAAGAGAGTGGTAAGTGAACGAGGCAGGTTGGGCAGTACATGAGGCTGTGACCTTGACTGAATGTGGCAAGCTGGTTGGCCAGTGAACAAAGCAGGGTGAAGAGTGCCTGGTGCTGTGTTGACTGCCAATGCTTAGAAGACTCGAAACATGACTGTGCTCCCCTTACTGATAGGTTTTGGAAATACAGACATGAACTCTCCTTTCATGGAGACAATGACAGGGACATGTGGAAACTTTAAACATGCATGCCGATTTCAGATATGGCCCGCCATCTGTGTAAAAAAAGAGCATATGAAAGAGTTTGGAAGCATTAATTACTAGCGTGGTTCACTCGGCTATGCATGGTTGGAACTGCATTGATTGGAAAAGGGGTGCATTTTATATTGTCATCAAACTCAATGATTTGCATCCTAGTTGGTAGACCTTATGCTGGGCACATGCTGTGGGTTGATGGAAGAGTGATGCACACTGTAAAACTGAAGTAATGATACTTTGGCCCCGGTGGGCATTGAAATTTGCATTGCTGGGTGGGTGGCCTAGGTTTGAGCCAGGCTGGAAATGTTCACATTTAATGATTTTGTGCATCTCCTTTGGGGTGTAAGGACAAGTAACACCAGGGAGGAAAATTGACCTTGGGCGGATTCATACAAGGGAAGCTGTGCTAGGGAGATCGGGAACTGGTGGTTTGCTGCCTACTAGGCTGAGATATGAGAGAGGTATGCTAGTGGTTGCCCTCAGTGGAGAAGGCAACGATCTATAGCTTGTGGGAAGGGCAGCTAGGCACGGAGAGACTGATCCAGAACCTTGCAGCTGGGCAGAGCATTGCAGTACCCAGAATGGCCATGCCATTGTGTAGGTAGCAGGAGTAGGAGAATCCCAGGCTCACATTCCTGTTCATCCTATTATTTCTTTACTCACTCGGTCTTCTATTACATCTTCTCTACTCTCTTTTTTACTACTCCCTTTTGAATTACATCTCCTCTATCACTTTCTCTCAATTGTCTTCAAATGTACCCATGGCTTGGCTCCCCCTTATCTTTCTTCATTGCTCTCGTTCTCTCAGATAACAAAATGTAGTTCTCTTAACTGTCCACAAATCCCCCCTGGGCTTCTTCTCGTTTCTGTTCCTTTGCTGTTCTAGCCCCTGAACATTAGAACTCTCTTCCCCTCTCACTTCAATCTGCCACATGTCTTCATGTTTTCCAATCAATCTAAAAACTCATGTTATATCTTCTCTTTCCAGTTAATTTTGCCTGCTTTTCGCTCTTGTTTTTTAATCATCTTTACATTTTCTTGTGATTTTGCTGCTTTTCGATATGTTTTGTTCATCACCTTTGGGGAAAGGTGCTCTAAAAATTCATTAAAATGAATGAATGAAGATTACTAATTTAATAAATTCAAACTTTCTAAAGACCTCTGCAAAAAAGCCAATGTTAAGGAGTGTGTACAAAACGCATGGTTATTAAATGGCAAGCACCAGAATCAGATTCCCTTCCCCCAGAACAAATCAAGTAGTGATTGTGATCTTCTGACTTTTCACTGTTTTAAAACATTAAAAAACATTAAAACGGAATCTTATATCTTATGGCTTGTCCACTGAAATAGAGCAATCTTAATGGGAATAATGTCATGGCAGATAGTCACACTATGCAAGCTAAGTGTAGCTAGGAGACGGGTACTGCACAGCGTTGCTCTCTTGGGACAGTCCTCTTTATAAAAAGTGCTACTTAGTGCTAGGAGATCTGTTTTTATACATGTAAATAACTAAACTGGGTGTGACATAAGTGCAAAGGTTTTCTATAGAATAGGGCTACTGGTAGCATTGAACAAGGACTCCTTGAGGAAATCTATACTTTTGGGTATTTTGAGGTTTTAATGGGACACCGGCAAGTAATGTGCCTCTCACTGTTATCTTTTTCAATGTTTTGTAATTTCCAGACTCTGTAGAGGCAATCATACAATTATGTTTCTCATCAAAATGTTGTATCTGTGTTTTGTAGTGACGGAGGTGAGGCAAACTCGTAGTTCCTATCTTCTTCATTTGCAGGCCATGTGTTATCTACACAATCGGTATGTTGTGCTTTCTACAATATTCAATGGTTGCCAATTACGGCTTTCATGCCCTGCTAGGAGGGCGGACATATGGCCTTCCAGGCCGAGCTAAGGCAGGCTCGAGAGAAATGAGGGTCTTAGCCCAGGCTGTGGCCCATTAAAGGCCATGTCCGCCCACCTACCATCGCATTAAAGCCATTCGCACACTGGGGTTTGTATGGGGTGCAAATGACTTTCACAATCTTTCATCGGGAGATCATCTGCACTATTTGTTCAGCCGATCTCCTGATGAAAAATGAAAAAGAAAATGAAAAAAATGTCTATGGTGGCGGCCTGACGGGAGGGGTCCGGGACTGGAGCGCAATGCTCAAGTCCCATGTGTTAGTGGAGTGGGTGGGGGGAAATTGGGTCATTTGGGGGGGCAACAGGGAGAGACTCCCTGTTGCCTCCCTGCATTGAAAGAAAACAAAGAAAGAGCCACCTGGGGAAAGTCCTTGGGTGGCTGAGACCGTGGGTGTATTCTCACCCACTTTTCCAGCCACCTGATTGGCTGAGCGCCCTTTCCCAGGTTCGAATGAGGCATAAACTAGGCTTCAAGAGCTGGAAGAAATATGATAGGCTGTGAAAAATAATGTATAGCATTGAAAACAATCAAGAAATAATTCTGGAGTTTGATGCAACAGAATCAAATCAGATAGTCCAGCCTGGTGAGGGCTGAAGGAGAATGTAAGAGGTACAGGAACATGTGAAAACCACCATCAAATGGAGGTGCAAAAGAATGACACTTTCAGAACTGCACTCGAAACTGCCCCACTGCACTGGACAGGCACGTTAGGACCCAGCAGGGCAGTTGAGCATCTTATGGGGCCCTGTGCTGGTTGGCAGCAGTTTTCACTCCTATGCAGTGCTTTTTAGCCATGCTTGTCCTCCAACCTTCTCACGTGAATCTCAGGAAAAATATGAGAAGTCATCTCTAAACATGCTCAGCCAGCACTAAGAAGCCTTTTAAAAACGTTAAAATGGGGTAACTGATAAAAATAAGAACATGCACAGTTCAATATTTTCAAAATTTTATGCCACTGAGAATGAATCCGATATGTTATGAAAAACATTGATTTTCTGAAATTACCAGTGGAATTTTGCCTTGTTCGAAGACGAGCTTGACATTTCTTTCAGTGCTGTTCAGCCAGATGGTGACGCGATACACAAAGGACACGCGCGGGTTCTGGTAACGCCTGTTCTCTGCCACCACCCGGAAGGAGAATCCAGAGGACGCGCTGGAGCCCTGGCTGACCTCATAGGCACAGGTTCCCATGAAGTTGGCTACAGCGCCATCGAAGGAGTGGTAATGGGGGTCTCGGGTCACTGTGCAGATTGCCCAGGGGCTCTGGCAGCCAAGATTCCCATTCCTCACGGTGCACTCATGTCCCTGGGCACAGCTGGAACTAAGACAGGTAAAGCTAGCAGTGGAGTTACACCTGCACCTATTGGAGCAGCCGGGGAGCCAGGTGAGTTCACCAACCTGTAAAACATGGTCAGAGGATGAAACGGATGGAGAGTGAGTAAGCATTCGGGTACAACATTATCTTCAAAAATCTATAAATTTCGAAATGGCTAATTAAACTTGGATTGTCACAGCATATAAAGACATAAGATCTCGTAACATTTGAACTGACTTGCATGCAACTACCAGTGATTTGAACCCGTAATTAGCTGTTAATCAAAATATAAGGACATTAAACAGTTCTCTAGACGCCCATTTAAAGTTCAGGAGCACCATTTTAGAACTTAATAATAATCGTGGAGCTTCATGTAGTGCCGTATTTGTTTTAGAGCGCTAGGTAAACAAGGTTACTTTTTACCGTCAACTATTAACCCCAATGTGGTACTCAATTCATTTCCTGGAGGGATTTGGATGGGGGCAGGGGTAGTGGTAGGAAGGCTGAGTTGACCCAAATGCCATAACAAACCATGACCCTAAAATGTTGACCTGTTAAAGCAGTAAGATTTGCTTGAGCTATCCTCCCTCCCGGAATATGCAGTATAATGGTTTCTACTCACATTGTAGTACATTCCGTTATTAGAACAGCCGCACTGTGCCTCTGGGATACACGCGTCGCCACTCCTCTTGAAACCACGGTTGCAGAAGCAGCCCTCAGAGCATGTGGCGTCACACTGGGATCTCACCAAAGAACCTGAGCACAAGTCCTGACAGTGCTGCCCGCACAAGGTGTACTGGCTATTCTGGGGGCATCGCATGGCTAAAACCAATCAAAAATAGGAGAATTACCCCAGAGTGTCCACATCAGTCAGATCTCTGTAGTTGTTAATACTACCGCTAACAATGCTGGACATGGTGTTGCAAGTCATATTATAATGTTTCTCATGCGCTTTAGGTTTATCTGTAGAAAACTAAATGATAGTGCATACATTGCATATATATTATTACTATCATCCCACATGCTTCTGGAGCAGGCTACACAATAGAATACGAATCATGGTGTGAGAGTTTGAAAGGTGAGGTCATTGAACTGTCTAATGCAAAGTGTGTTATGGTGCACAGATTGGCTTACTACCATAGGGTGTCAGCATGCATGCCTCATTGGA
Organism: Ambystoma mexicanum; assembly: GCF_040938575.1. Lineage (NCBI taxonomy): Eukaryota > Metazoa > Chordata > Amphibia > Caudata > Ambystomatidae > Ambystoma > Ambystoma mexicanum. The sequence continues at coordinate 1,221,522,005 of NC_090921.1, read as the reverse complement.
ATGTTGGTACTAAAGAAAGGATCTTGCTGTGATTTTTGTAATTCCACTAGGGGCAGCACTTTATTGTGCCCATATCTAGCATGGAGAAGACAGTAGTAATCTGTGGTTTTGTCAACCACATTTACCCTGATGATTTGTAGATTGACACATGTTGGTGGTATGAGCAGCATAGATCTATAGATGTGTGTGGGGGGGGCGCTCAGGTGGGGTACTGGATAGTGGTTGGAGTGGAGGAAGGCAGAGGTATGGGCGGGGGACCTCCCTATCAAAATAAAATAACATGTATGACCAACAGTAGTAGAACTAAATCTGAATGAGGTAAGTGTGGTTGACAAAACGTGCTGTGATCGATGAAACCACATAGGACCGCAGAAGCTTCACAACCAAAGTTCCTGTGTTCCAGTGCCTTCTGTACCACCCAGCAACTAAGTCTTTTATCACGCCACTCCACTAATCTTATTAAAATAAGTAACCAATCAGTGTCTGTGCCATTAGCACAATCAATGTGACCTGAATGGATTGGATACTGTGCGGCTATAAGAGCAGATCACCTGGTTTGCGTCAGTCTCTGGGTGGTATAGAGTTTGCTAGGAACCAGGAAATGAGGCTGTGCACCTCCTGATAGCAGTCTTCCCCACCCAGTTCCAGATTCATTGATGCTATTTGAAACATTGTTCAAGACGCAGGGTGGTCTGAACATCTCTAATTGGTCAGGTCTGACCATGCACTGGAGGGCTGGCTTCCACGGATCTGTCTAGATACTGTGCAGACTCACTGTGAGTAATGTTGCATCAGGTGCAAACATACTATAATGCTCTAAGAAAATGAAATAGCTCAGTCTTACCTAATAGTGCTGAAACCGTCCACCAGCCACTACTATTCTGTAAAGCAGAAGTCCCCTCGATCCTAGAGCAGGGTTGTCCAACTTTGGGCCTTGAGGGCCAGAATCCTGACGTGTTTTCGGGATACCCTCATTAATATCCATGAGGAAAAATGTGCATACATTTAGAATCAGTATATGCACATTTATCTCATGAATATGAATGAGGGGTATCCTGGAAACGCAGCATGGACTCGACCCTCGTGGAATGGAGTTGGACAACCCTGTCCTAGAGCTTGCACTTTAATTGTATACTGCAGCTATATCACTGTTAAAGTGACTGCGTAACATCTTGTGTAATATCATGTCACCAAAAAGCTCTCCTTACTATAAACAGTACATCTTAACTTGGAATAGTAATGTCCTATTAAAGGAAATACATCCTAGCTTGGAGCAGTATTAACTCACAATTACCGAACAGCTCTGTGCACGCTTCTAGCGCTCATTAAGATTCCTGCAGTAGAAATGTGCCGGGGAGAGCTCCATCACGTGCAGAATCGGGCAGCACCATAGATCTGTTCTGGGATTTTTGATTCATCTCCGCACACACCAGCGGAAGTCAACGAATAAACACACCTGCCTGGCGAGAAGTGTGTGGAGACCCATGACCCAATGGGTTTCTGCACCATTCACTGCAGGCATGCATGCAGACATCTTGGTGTGACCCGTGCTGCATCTGCATGTGCATGGTAGTTGCTCCGCAGCGTTTTGCTTCCAAGGTGAGTGTGTTGCCCCTGAGCTATCCTCCAGAGACATATGATTTTGTAATGATATTCTGGTACGGGGGCAGGCTCACAGGCTCCAGGAAATAAAGTCACATCACTCCTCTTTGTTCCATCCCTATTTTTAATTCAGCATCTCAAATCTAGACTATAACCACTGAAGACTCTTCTGTCCCAGGGAAGTAGATCTATTTTATTAATGGATCTCCCCCAACTAGTATAAGGGAATCGGCTCTACCTTAAAATGAGTCAGGTGAGTTTGCCCACATTTTAGCCACACAAATTATTTGTTCGATTGGTATCTCAGTGCGGAATGCAATCCTGTCTACGGGGGTTTTGTGATAGGTGGTCAGCAATGCTTCCAAGTGTAAACACTACATAATTTCTCACAGAGGAAATTAATATTGAAATGTACCGTTAAGTGCCCTAAACCGCAGATGAAGACGTGCTTGATCTCATTTTAAAAACTACCAGACAGAATTCAGTGTGAACAGAAAAATGTTCTCTGATCTTCTGAAGTTTCTCTATGGCATGGTATTAATGAAAGAAAGGCTAGTAATGGTTATGGGGGACTGGATACTGTCTTTATTCTGACTTACTCCAAGATTGATATTGGCAGTATATGCATCATTGGGGCAAACTTATCTTAATCATAGCAGATCATTTACCTATGTCTCTTAGTCTGGGAACTTCACATCCTCACTTGTACAAACAATGTTGCATTCTGCTGTTTTGCAATTGGGGTACTGTTGTCTTTAGATGAGGCAAATAGTTGTTGGATGAGAATTAAATTAATGTTCACATTCTGGTGATCACCCTTAGCCAAGGGTTCAGAAAATGATCATGATACACGAATCACATTGAGTGTTACTTTCGAGACATTGGACTGTCAAGGGTTTTGACCCATGTTGAATCAATAGACTGGGTGGATGTGGGGATGAGCTGTCGCCGCCCATTATTCTACCCCAGAACAAACTAAATCAATAGACTGGGTAGATGTGGGGATGAGATGTCGCTGCCCATTATTCTATCCCAGAACAAACTAAATCAATAGACTGGGTAAATGTGGGGATGAGATGTCACCGCCCATTATTCTATCCCAGAACAAACTAAATCAATAGACTGGGTGGATGTGGGGATGAGCTATCGCCGCCCACATTCACGCCAGAATCCAGGAGAACTGCGCAGTTGGCACAAGACCACTCTAAAGATTCAACCTTCTTGTGGGGGAGTTCCACATAACCACTCTAATGTCAGGATGCCTATCAGGACAATAGCAAAAATCTCCTGTCAAATTCAAGACAACTCAAAAATGGATGCAGTACCGACAAATTCCACAAGGCGGTGCTAGCGGTCTAAACTCTGACAGGAGAACTGGCTTACAAAGGGACCTGAGTCAACAGGGACTTCAAAGCATGTTGGTTAATTGAAAATCTTAGCCACCTGCTGTTCCCAGAGGCCATGAGGCTGGGAAACCTTAACACCTCAGAGATTCCCACACCAGGAGGCAGGATATCACATGACCCTGTTGATTGATTGAGGAGAGACTTCCAGGCAGCCTGCTGGAGCCCACACAAAAGGCTCTTTCAGTTGAATGGGGTATATTAATTTTGAGTGTTTCCTGTCAACAGCCCTCTGCTAGCAAGGAGAGACATGTGATCACTGACCCACCCAGACTTCTGGAGGCGGACCCAAACACTTTGGGGAGTTGAATTGCAACACATATATATTTTATAGAAACAGTGATAACTTATTGTAACCAAATGACAGGAATGTACAACTTTGAGAGTCTTAGTATGGAAAATGCCCTCACGATTTGAGTCCAAACTCCGATTTGTACCATGTTCTGGGGCAAAACCCTGCTAATTATGATTATTGTAGACACTTTATTTAAGCTAGAGACATGGAGAGTTACTGGGATATATGTGGAAGGGAAATGTACCTTTGTATAATTTTTGATGAAAAACCAATGTTGCAAAACCCACTAAAATCGAAAATAAGTTGCCATTTTTGAATGCAAGCTCCTAGAAACGCCAGAGTCGGGACAGGGACTATCTTTAGTAATATATGATGTGTGTATGTGATGTCAAACAACTGTGTACCTGGGAAATATGTATTCGGATCAGGAATTGATTTGTGTGCACATTGACCAGGGGAGTGTCATTTCTGCAGGTCATAAAAATGACATCACTCTGACAAACTATCCCTTCCCAAATCTGGGACCAAAAAATCTATTGACCTATCAAATCAAGAGAGGGGCAGGCTTAGTGATGCTAGCCTCTTCACCCACTTTTTAAAACACATAAATAGAGACTGCTGGGACAGGTAGAGAGATTCATTTTCCATTTCTGCAGAGCATTTTGACGGCCGACATCCCATCCAGACAGAGACCAGAACCAGGCACCCATAGACTACAGAACTTTGAACCTAGAAGGCCCACTGCAAGCAAAAGTATTCTCAGCAGGCCTTCAGAATCCAGCAAACCTAACCAAACTATTCAACAGCCGGGCGAGCTGTTTGAATTCTTTGCCAAGAACAATTGCCAGACACCAGACCAGAGATCCAGAGAACCACAGGCCGCTGTATCCAGAGAGCTGACCCAGACCGCTGTGAGCAGAACCAGAGATCCGGATCGCTGTGAGCAGAACCGGTGCCTGACTGACCCGCCGAGCAGAGAGAACCGCCGCAGGACGTGTTGACCAGATGCGTGACGAGGCCCATTCATTTCAAAAATATAGTGTGAGTACTCATTGTGCCAAAACCAATCTTAGTTTAAAATAATCTAATCCAAACTATTCTAGCCTATTAGAACTGCCTCCTAGAATCGTGTCATTCTGTCATCTTTTAAACTGAAAACTGTCATCTGTCATTTTGAGTTTTACTTTAAATCCGAAAATCTACCTTTATTAAATCGTCTGTATCTCTTGAACCGTTTGGGCTAGGAACAAAATTTAAAAGCTGTGATTCTAGTCTTTCCAACGAACCTAGAACCGACTTCCTACCCCCTATACTTATTCCGCAATCGCGATTTACGCACTCGCGAAGTTTACCGAGATTTGCAATTTTGGATCAATTTCTCCACTTGTCAAAATAGCAGCTCCATTCTTTCCTTTGTTAAAAATCCGTTTGCAACCTGGTAATAACTCATAGAGCATTGCTAAAGTGAGCCTGAACTAATACCAACAAGCATCACTCACTCACCCTGAATCTCTAGAGGGAATTAAAATCAGTCAGCACATTATCCCATCCATTGCCATCACATTTAAAAGCATTTTGGGCCTGTGTTTCAAACTTCTACCTTTTTCCTCTAAGCTTGCTGGGGGGGAACTGAATTTCGTATTGTATTTGATTGCATCCTGAGAACTGTGTGCTCCTCTTTCCATCTTCTTCCATTTCTTACATTGCATAAGGGGGGGGGGTTAATTGCCAGAGAAAAAGTGATTATCTTATCTTTTGCTAAAATCATATCAAGTATTTCTGTACTGCATTTTATTCCTCATTGCTTTTCCCTTGAAACCATGAAAGTATTTTTGCTACCTTATCCATCCTATACTAACTCCTCATTGATTGTAAAGAACTGTGCTACTGTAGGATTACCTATTGCTGATTACTGCTCATATTCACAAGTGTACTATCCATTATCAATATATTGGCTCAGTGGGGTCAGGGGGATTCTCAGAGAGGGGTGTTATACAAGGGTTCATCATCCAGATTATAACTTGCCATAAAAATATATAAATAAGGGTTTCCATCAGCATCCCAGACTAGGCATTGACTTAGCTGTAGTTTTGAACTGAATCCGCTTACATCAAAAACATTGTTTAACATCAACATTCATCATATTGCCAAGATGTGTGTTCATGTTTACAAAAACAATGTGCTTGATATACTTAGTATAGGAAGAAGAAAAAGAGGAATTCATTCTTACCACAAAAGGCATCCGTTCGCCAGCTTGAGATGGTCACGTTGGCCATCTGGCAGGTAGCCACGTAGGTCTGAATGGCCTGACAAAGGACAGTGCTGTTCCCTCTACTGAGGCAATGGTCATAAACACAGTCTGAGAAATAAGGAATTGGGTCAATCTTCGAATGGCAGGTTGAGAACGGCCCTTGAGGGTCCTGGATGATCCAACAGGCTGATTTAGATTGGTCAAGAAAAGCCGGGTCGCACACAGGGCAGGAATTGGAGCAGCCATGGTCGCAACCAGTGCCACTATCTGACACCCAGCTTTTGGCAAATAGGAAAGAGTTATTGATGATTGTGCCATTTTGGAGAGTAAAGTCATCAGAGGTCAGGCCATTAAAATTTCCACACAGTCCACCAACTTGACCCCAGTATCGAGTAGGGAGGGTGACAAAAACACTATAAACCATATCATAGTTCACTCTTAGGCCGAAATCTGTTTTGAGCACCGAGTACGATCCAATCTGATATATAGTGATCCTTCCACCACTCAGGCTCACTGGCAAATTCACAACTGTTGCGTTGACCTGTGGAGAAAGCAACAATGCCTGTTAAAAAGCTATGTTACATCCTAAAAATGGATTACCACAAGAAATAGAAGATGTATAAGTATTGAGTTTTTCCCCTCTAGACCTAACCAGAAATGAAAATGGAAACTGAGGGCCAGGTGCGTTGGTGGGAATGTATGTCATTGTCGTAATTGCCATTTTACACAATATATTTCCATTTAGTGATAGATAGTATTACTGAAATTCAGTGCTACGTGGTTTGGTAGGCCATCACATTAAACTAATGTAATGTAAAGTGGTGAAATAAAACTTCCTTTGATTCATGTTGTTGGGCTCTCTGTATGTTCTTCATAATTAGTCCTTTGAAGAATTTGTAAAGATAAAAACATGGCATCTCTACTTTTTATATTCTCCTTATGTCCTGTGTGGTCCTTGAGCTTTACGCTTGGGCTCTAGACAGTCAGATTAGATTATTGGTGCACCAAAGTAAAATGATTATGATTTCCAGCTATGCATTTTACACTTTGTATCAAAGTGCACACACAGTTGGAAGCAGTTACATTTGAGATTTGGGGCTAGATTCATGGAAAAAGGTGCATCAATCCCGCAGACCTTGCCCATCGAGAATGACTCTGCATGACCCTGCTCTCAGAGGTTTTTCTGCATGCTCTGTGTATTCATTGAATTGTTCATGCAAAGTAACCGTATATGTAAGTCAGGGCTGGAATGCCCTCAACATGCCCCCACGCAAACCACACAATAACCTTTGTGACTACCATTGCTCGCTCAATAATTTGCGTGCACCACTCAACTTACGATCAGCATCACTCAACTTACGATCAGCATCACTCAACGTGCATGCCCTCTGTAAATTACAATCATCAACACTCAATTTATGATCAGCATCACTCATCTTATGATCAGCATCACTCAACTTACAATCAGCACCACTCAACGTACGGATCAGCACCACTCAACTTATGATCAGCATCACTCAACTTGCATCCCCTCCATAAGTTACGATCAGCATCACTCAATTTACGATCAGCACCACTCAACTTATGATTAGCATCACTCATCTTATAATCAGCATCACTCAACTGACAATCAGCACCACTCAACTTGCAATCAGCATCACTCAACTTACAATCAGCACCACTCAACGTGCGATTTGGATCACTCAATTTATGATTAGCATCACTCAACGTACAATCAGCATCACTCAACGTACAATCAGCAACACTCATCTTGCATGTCCCTGTAAGTTACGATCAGCACCACTCAAATTAGATCAGCACCACTCAATTTACGATTAGCATCACTCATCTTATGATGATCAACATCACTCAACTTATGATCAGTATCACTCAACTTGCATGCCCTCTGTATGTTATTATCAGCACCACCCATCTTACGATCAGCACCACTCAACTTGCGATTAGCATCCCTCAACTTACGATCAGCATCACTCAACTTAAGATCAGCAACACTCATCTTGCATTCCCCTGTAAATTACGATCAGCAGCACTCAACTTAGATCAGCACCACTCAACTTACGATTAGCATCACTCATCTTACGATGATCAACATCACTCAACTTATGATCAGCATCACTCAACTTGCATGCCCTCTGTATGTTATGATCAGCATCACTCATCTTACGATCAGCACCACTCAACTTGCGATTAGCATCCCTCAATTTACGATCAGCATCACTCAACTTGCATGCCCTCTTTAAGTTACGATCAGCACCACTCAACTTACGATCAGCACCACTCAACTTACTATTAGCATCACTCATCTTACGATGATCAACATCACTCAACTTATGATCAGCAACACTCAACTTGCATGCCCTCTGTATGTTATGATCAGCACCACTCAACTTACGATCAGCACCACTCAACTTGCAATTAGCATCCTTAAACTTACGATCAGCATCACGCAACTTGCAGGCCCTCTGTAAGTTACGATTAGCACCACTCAACTTACGATCAGGATCACTCAACCTGCGCGAACCCAAGTAATGAGGTTCTGATCGTAACTTAAAGAGGGCATTCAAGTTGAGTGATGCTCATCGTAAATTGAGTGATGCTCATCGTAAATTGAGTGATGCTGATCGTAACTTACAGGGGGCATGTAAATTGAGTGATGCTGATCGTAAGTTGAGTGATGCTGACCATACATTGAGTGATGCTGATCATAACCTGCATGCAAAATACAAGTGCTTATAACTCACGTGCACGCCTGCAATTGAATATACCCTCACCCGCATGATCAGCTTTTTGCATGCTCATAAGTTCCTATGAGACTTTGGACTTTAGGCTTGCTACCATGTGGCGTATGGGTCCTGGGGTTTGCGTGTGATTTTTCGTGATGCAATATTCTAATTTCGAATCCATGAATGCAGTTGTAATTCCGGTGGTATTGGTTTGTGATTGCTTGCCCGTGGACCGACCCTCAACATGCCCACATTTTCGAGTGTTCTTCCTCATTCTGCATGTTCCACCCCCTATTTGGGTCGCTGCGCAGTTCCGGCCTACAATCTGCTTGGAGTCTCACACAAGGTGCTCATCTACTCGTAGAGATGTGCCGGTCCTGCGTGGAATCCACGCAAGTTCTGAAAAATGTCCTGCGCATTCAGTTCCATGAATCGCTGAACTGGGAGTTGCATGGAGATTGGCGCACAAATACCCGATTTCCCACACACATATTTCCATGAATCAGGGATTCAGTGCCTAATCACTAGAACAATGGTTCATACGGTTTTCTTAATGAAAACATTTTAGCACAAAAACTATGGTGCGTTTTTCACCAGCAGTGAAGTGCAATAAAAAGAAGTTAGTATTCTTAAAGGACGAATTCGACTTCAAATAACCTTTAACAACATTAACATGGAACCCTTCTTGTGTGTTTGAAAGTGATAAAGTTTGCATTTGCAGAGACCTATGGCAGAAAGCTGGTAATATGGCTAAAGAGACAGATCAGGGCAGTGCATGTTACAATGCGATGTAAATGAAATGCTAGCCTGGACTTCAATCTCTCCAGAGCGAGGTCCGAATGCCAATTGTGAAAGAGGGATGCTGCAGAAGAGTACAGTTAAAGGCTGGCCCCTGAAAGGTTTCGCTTTCAGTTCCCCACCATCCCCCTCTCCATATCTGTGGGTCCTTCCCAACAGCCCTTGCTGCTGCATGGCGTCACTGCGCCCTCCTCTGACCCCTCTTCCCCTGCATCTACTTCCGTTTTCCTTATTTACCTCACCAGACCTCGCTCCGTCTTCATTCCCGGCTCCATTCCCCTGGCGTGAAGCACAAGGAACTGTGCATTGGCCAACATGCCGCCATCCTATGTGTGTCACTTATCGGGCCAGCCGTCTGAAGACCACAATCGATCTCTCCAAGTATGTATGTATATGGGATATTACAGAGATGAGAAGTTCATATGCTTTGGAAGTCACTTGCACGACCCTGGGAGCCACCGTTTTACACAGGTTAAAATATTTGAAGGTTAGTAATCCTGACATTACGCGGAGCTTTGTCAATTTCACAAAATGGGGCTCATTCTGAGAAGGTTAGACCATTAGGCACACAATACTTAAAACTTAAATCCTAAATTCTGAATACAGTCCCCATTGTTTAAGGTAGTTTGTCTATTCCTATTATGGTACATAAATTAGCAAGTATTTCATGCTTACCTCTGCTTTCCCCCGTCTACCGCTCTGGAGGTGCACCAGTGTATTATATGCTGTTATGAAGATTTCTGTGGTTACAGCCACACGCAGACCTTGCCAGTTTTCATTTTTTACCTCCACTCTAAAGAAGGGGAGCACTCCAACCGCCCCTCTGAATTCAGCAAGGACATACTTGCATGTACCGTGGAAATCAAATCTCTGTCCATCAAAGCTGGTGTAATGCGGATCTCCAGAGGCTCGGCAGATTCCATCCGGCAGTGCATAGCAGCCGTACACCCCCTGGATGGTGGTGCAGACCTCGCCGGAAGCACAGGAGGAGCTTGAGCACTGCACCGTTCCAGTGGACCCGTCACACCTGCACAGCGTCTGACAATTGTTTCCTTGCCGATAGGTCTCACCTGCCTTATAATACTGCCCATTGTAGGTGCAGCCGCATTGATTGTTGGGCACGCAGGCATCACCACTGAGGATGTACCCGCTGTTGCACTGGCATCCCTCTGCACACGGGGTAGAACAGTTGGATGAAGAAGATGGAGAGGAGCAAGAGGAAGGACAAGATGACCCGCAGACTTCGTAGTGACTGTTACTGGGGCATATGAGATCTAGAATCAAAGATACGCATGATGAATTAATGATACTGCACCTGGATTCAACATACATCAGTCATAGAGTAATACTTAACTACGTCAAACTCGGAAATCTGGGATTTGATATTAATTTTAGTGCATCAAACCGCCACCCAGGTTTTCTAAATCGGTATTCCTGTTATCATCTATCAGTAAAATATAATTCTCTATAACCTCTGACCCCATCTTGCAATGCAGGCCCCATAAAGAATAACACAGACTTTTCAGAGACGAGTCACCTATCAAGCTGGTCAGATATCATTCCGACAACATGTTGCTGCGCCACTGAATCGTGGTGAAAACGCACTATATTGTGAGTGACAGTATAATGTTGCACATATTGGGCGCCATTAGTGGAATATCTGCCCGGTTCAAAGTGAATTTGCACTGCTGAAAAGTGACTTTGCTCGGCCGACACAAACCCTGATTAATGGAAGGAACCGTGCAAAGTCTATGTTTGCTGTGGAAAGACCGGGCAAAGTAATTTTGTACTGCACAAATACACTTTGCATAGTTCCATGAATCAGGGTTTGTGTCGGCAGTGCAAATTCACTTTTCAGCAGTGCCAATTCAATTTGAACCGGGTTTATATTCCATGATAGGCCCTTTGTGTATTCATTTGCAAGATCAGTTAGCCTTTAGAAGAAGTAAGGGTGTATTTAGTGTTAGAACTTCCTTTCCCGAATTTAATCCTATCTCTTGACAGACCAAACCACGCTCCGCACATGGTGAATTTGGTGATAATCCCAACGTCCAATGCAAAACAGCACCAAGAAACTCTCTTTGCGAAATTGGTGATAGAGGGATTTTCTCATTGGGCATTCGATCTTACCCAGATAAATATCAGCAGGACGGGTGAACCTGCACCCCTCAAGACTGCGCAGAAAGATGCCAGTTCCACCACTAAAGGTGTTATAGTCACATCTCCACATGTTCAACTTGAGTCACTTATGGGTAGAAAGGTGAATATTATTAGGACTGAGTGCTGAATGCATTTGCTGGGAATTAGGTACCGTTTAGTAGCACCTTCCAGAATTGGGAGGGCTAATGTATACTGGAGTATTATATAGGAAAGTAGGAAGGATGAGAGAGGAGTAATATCAGTATATGCCAGGATGGAACGTTGCACTCACCACATCCTGTGCGGTTCCTCCACATTAGGACCGGAAGTCCACGGCTTTGGCACTGTTGGGTATAACTTTGAAGGTTGCTGCAGAAGGCCTGGATGTTACCGTTTGTGGCGCACATATCATACACACAATTGTCCAGGTAGGGGCTGCTGTCTTCCAGGATGCCGCAGTCTCTGAACGGTCCATTACTGCTTGCTAAAATACCACAGGAGCTCACAGATCTGTACTGGCTTTGCAAGGCCGGGCTGCATGGTGGTTGGCTGTTGGTGTCAAAGCAATAGGTGAGTGTGTTGTCCTCTTGCCAGCTGTTTCCAAAATTGCTTGCACTGGTAAGCAAAGTTCCATTAGGGCCCCGGAAATCATCACTCTTGTTACCATCAAAATCTCCACACAGACCACAAAGCAGCCCTGAATACGCAGTTGAAACTGTCACAACCACACGTTGACTCCAGTCATAAGTCACGGAGAGGCCAAAATCCGTCTGCACTTTGGCTGTGGAGCCGCTGCGATAGACCTGCAGCCTACCTGACCGTAGAGTAATGGGCAGGTTAACCAGCGACCCATTCATCTGAAAAGAGAAACAAGGATATTTCATGTCTATTAGGAAACACAGTATTTGTTCTTACACACAGGGTGTTCCATACACAGACACACACCACAAATTGAAAATGTTGGAAGTCAGCATGCACATAAACACCTCCTATTCACCTGCATAACATCGCAACATCCATTGTTGTTTCGTAATGAGCATGACTTCTCAAATGCATGCATACCTTAGACACCTAGTAGACCCATTTCAAATTAAATAACACAACCAAGGCATTTGCTCTGACTTTTCTGAATCTATAACAAGCACACACATGCACACACAAGTACACTGTCAAGCACCCTAAATATGTTTAGTCCCAAGAAGCCTCAGAGTATTTCCTGGAGATTAGTTTGAAAAGGTTTGATGTCACCCAGGGGAAAATATAAGGGCCTTTTGTTGGAGGCCAGGCTAGTGCCCAGGGACGTTATTTCACCAAAATACTAGGGATAGCAGAAGTGACATCACAAGACCCTTGACCTCTGATGACATCACAGGAAGTGATGTGATTTGGCCCAACCCCAAAGTGACATTATGGGAGGCGATGGAATACAACCTTTCACCCCTTGGCAAAACAGGAAGGTGCATCACATAGCATTGTTCCTAAGTACACTACGAAAAATATGGTTATGATGTCATTGTAATGTCATATACATTTCATAAAAGAATGGATCACCATATGTGTCGTTGATATCAGTGTGTATAGGCTCATGTCACCAAATTACTGTAAATGCAAGCAGACTTCCAAGGCCAAATGATAATGATGTGTTATTATAAAGCACTTACGCTTAAGCGCTTTATATAGAACAAATATACATACACTATCTCCCAACCTGTGTTGGTACTCAGTAAACAACCTCCGAAGGATGAAAGGCTGAGTTGAGGTGTTTAAGAACAGACTAAATTAGTGATTGACCTCCTAAAGTGTGCCTGAAATAAACCTTTAATGAGTCTAGCAATAAATGAATAGACTACAAGAAAGACAAAACATTTGTTATTCCTATTCTTTCTTATTTAGGGTCATTCCTCAAAGTGTTACACTTGTGAAACCCCCTGTTTTTTGAGAGGCCTGAACAAGAATGCCAGCCACTCCAGAAACAAAGAGCTACATAGCCCTGGCCACAGCCCAGAGCTGACATTTCAACAAAAAAAAAACATATATTTTTTTAGGTTTAGCAAGTGAGACAAGAAGGGTAACAAGGGAGACCTCAGGGGTCACATTTGTGACCCATGGCAACCCCCAAATGATGTCCCTGCAAGTGCCTCTGTCACATGCCATACTCTGCCACTGCAGCCTGAAAGATCCCCAGACATGTTAAACTAGCATTTATTTCCAATGCTCCTATGATGGAAATAGAAAGCATTCTTGGGGTGCTGGTGGGTGCTTTGGGCACTGGTCGCTCGGGAGTGAGGCCAGGGGGATCAATGGGTATTTGACGGGGCTGGTTCACACAACTTGAAGAGACCCATATAATGTTATGGAACACTGAACTTTTGGATCTGGGATCTGCTAAATGTTGCTGACCAATGTTGGGAAGGTTCGCTCAACCATGACAATAATTGTACAACGACACACACTTCACCCACCCGTGCATGGGCTACATGTTTGTTATTACATACATATGCACATTATGAGAACTATCTACCTTGCTTAGAAGTATACTTTAAGAAATCTAACACAGTGAGGCTCATTACAAGTTTGCTGGTCGGGAAATAAGGTGCTGGTAATAACATATATGGACACCTTTCTGGACAGGGAAACTATAAATCTGCCGGTAGGGGCTCTTATTCACCAGCAGGACTGACCTGCCGGTAGATCAGACACCTACCAGCAGATAAATGCCTGAATCAACGGCACCGTTACTAACAGTGATTCTGGCAACCACTTTGGAATGGGGAGTTACAAGCGTCTCTGCGCCGCCATAATATCCTGGTAACACCAGGATGTAGGGTGGCAGAGATGGTACAGTAGTTTCCTGGTATCCCTCCAGAATTGTAATGAGCCCCAAAGTGTTATGCTTTGCTCAGTAGACGAGAAGTGTTGATATTAATGTACTGGTTATAAGGACATCTGTATTAAGTTAGTCTTGAAGAAAACAATATATAAAGATATGCAGCTCCTCACTTGTACTTTGCCGTTTTGACCCGCTGCTATTACAATCAGATGACTATACACACTGATTTCCACCGAGCGTGTCCAGGTCACTCTGGTGGAGGTCCGATGCTCATTCACAACCTTGATGCTGAAGTCTGAAAGGTTTCCAGCAGCTCCACAGTACTTGCTGAGGGTGGTCTTGCAAGTTCCTTGATACTCAAAAAGAAGTCCATCGAATGAGCGGTAGTGAGGATCCCCTGAGGCAGAGCAAGTCCCATACGAACCTGGGAAGCAGCCCCTCACTCCGTTAACAACTTTGCACTCCTGCAGTGAATTGCAGCCGTGATCCACACACACCATGTCTTGGGACGCAACGCTGCAGGTGCACTTCTGGCTGCAGGTGTCGGTCAGAATGACCACATCCCCCAGGCTGTAGTATTGGCCATTCATTCTGCAGCCACACATGTTGGTGGGCACGCAGTCTCCGCCACTGAGGATGTAGTTGCTGTTGCAGATGCACCCTTCACGGCAAGGCAGGGTGCAGAAGAGGTTTGCAGTGGAATCACTGCACGTGGACGGGCACGCAGTGCCACAGGACTGGTACTGGCTATTGGCGGGACAGGAGACAGCTGAAAAGAAAAACAGATGTCTGACGGTGCCCTTGTGTTTTTAAGCAAGCATGCATTGTCCACATTTCCTGCTAGTGAGTTATCCTCATACATTCACAACTATGCTAAACAGAATGACAACAGCATCTACATCAGAAACAGGGTCACCACTTAATGATGGCAAATGAATACACTGAACTCACCCAACTGAGGCACACATCATCATCCTCATGTTAAACTTTGAGAACCTGTGAAAATGACGTGAAGAAAGACTTCTGCATCTTCCTCCCACATCCGCGCCATCCCCCAGAGAGCGGTGTCTGCCGGAGGTGTCTCCCCAAGGCACGGATTCACCATGGCAGGGGAGGGCCCTCTGGCGGAAGCCACCAATGGGACAATCATGGAGGTTCTGCTGACAGCATACGGGTTATAACTGTGATGTCTTGGAGTGCAGGGCAAAGGCTGCCCAGGGAGCAGTGGAATGATTTAAAGGAAGGCTGCCTTCATGGCAACCCCAAACCAGTTATCTCGCTGGCCAGGTTGCTGGACGATGGAGACTGTGGGACAGATACTCAAAACCATTTTGGCACAAGTGAGGAGATGCTCCGGAGCGTCGACTCACTTGCGGCAAACATTTTAGATGCCCATTTCACAAAGGACACCAGAGTGAGAGCATCCAGAATGCGCTCATTCACGTGCCCTTTTCCCCCTTTGCACATGTGTGGAAATTAGGGGTGTTTCTGGGCATTTGAAAGTGGGATGCACTTTTAACTGTCCAGAAAGGAGGGTCTTCCTCCACCATCTTTGGAAACAGGTGCCAAGCTTGACTGGAGTGGAAATGCTTTTTTTGTTTTTATTAGTTCAAGTGCCCATCTCTGTGAACTGTGCTCCGAGTAAACCACCTGGTTGCGGGGCGCCTCTCATTCATTAGTATCGGGAGTGGTCTGGACAGAGCATCTTTGCGCCATTGTCCAGCCCTTCCTGGAATGCGCAGGTCACCTTTGACAGTAAGGTGACTTCTGCATTTCAGAAGTGAGAGCAAATTAAAACATTCTCTTTGCAGAACCTTTTGAGAAGTTGACCCTCTGCGTTCAAGGCTACAACCTTCTAAATTCCTGCTACTTCGTTTCCAAATCATAGCGAACTTTCTGAATGCTTGCCAAGGTCTTAAGCCTTTCCTTTCTAGCAAGAGCTTCACCTACTGACATGTGTCCCTTTCTATCGAAAAAGGGGGATTTGGAATCTCAGATTGCACAAGTCCCCAAAACAGAGATCCCTGAAGCTGTCTCCAGTTTTTAAACGTCACACAAATACAATAAAAATGCATCTAAATCTGTCTTTTGAACGGCCTCCTCTTGTTTATTCCACACCTATCCAGGAAAATCCCCTGATAATGGCTACGGGGGGGGGCTCTACTGCCGTGTGCTATTTGGTATTTCACCAGCAAGCCATACTGTCCACATCTGGCTAATAGTCTTTCCTGCACAACCCAATACCGTCAGATCTCTCAACAACACTGCACTTCCCATGCCACTTTGTAAGGGAAAGCATTTCACCAAAATGCCAGGGGTAGTGGAAGTGTTCATTTGACCTCGTCCCCATGTGACATCGCCGGAAGTGGCATCCTAAGGCAGTATCCCTCAGTACACTAAGAAAAATATGGTTACAATATCGATGTAATATGACACACATTTAATACAAGAATGAATCAAACTATGTAGCAGTGTGTCAAGGCCCATGTTACCACGGGAAGTGTATGAACCCAAATGATAAATCCCCTCTTTATACGGATCCGCCCTGTTATTTCAACATGACTACAGAGGGAGAGCACATTCTGGGGGAACAAGGGTCGATAGGCGGGTGTAGGGGCACGTGAAAGGCAGGAGAGAGGGAGAATATTTCACCAGAGAACATGTGTTCTTACACATTTTCTCTTCCTTCACTGGCAGAGCACCAACTGATATCATGGGGTGAACAAGTCTGGGGTTAGGCGTCTGTGCACTTTACCCCTCCAGCGAATGCTGTGGACCAGAGCTGCTCAGCGCTGGCCTTCTAAACTGCAGCAAAATAAATCCTGCTACAAGACCAGGGGCTCTGTGTGCAACCAACCTACTCACACACTTCACTTTTATGTTCTTTCACCAATAAATCAGGGCTGTGGACTCAAGCTGCACAGCGCTGGCCCTCTTGACTGCAGCAAAATAAATTCTGCTACAAGACCAGGGGCTCTGTGTGCAACCAACCTACTCACACACTTCACTTTTATGTTCTTTCACCAATAAATCAGGGCTGTGGACTCAAGCTGCACAGCGCTGGCCCTCTTGACTGCAGCAAAAGAAATTCTGCTACAAGACCAGGGGCTCTGTGTGCAACCAACCTACTCACACACTTCACTTTTATGTTCTTTCACCAATAAATCAGGGCTGTGGACTCAAGCTGCTCAGAGCTGGCCTTCTAAACTGCAGCAAAATAAATCCTGCTACAAGACCAGGGGCTCTGTGTGCAACCAACCTACTCACACACTTCACTTTTATGTTCTTTCACCAATAAATCAGGGCTGTGGACTCAAGCTGCACAGCGCTGGCCCTCTTGACTGCAGCAAAAGAAATTCTGCTACAAGACCAGGGGCTCTGTGTGCAACCAACCTACTCAAACACTTCACTTTTATGTTCTTTCACCAATAAATCAGGGCTGTGGACTCAAGCTGCACAGCGCTGGCCCTCTTGACTGCAGCAAAAGAAATTCTGCTACAAGACCAGGGGCTCCATGTGCAATCAACCTACTCTCACACTTTACTTTGACTTTCTTTCACCAATACACAAATCAAACTTTACTTTTTAGCATATGAAGCAATAGACCTTATGGGTCTGAACACATTTCCAAAGCGTTGATTACTTTGGCTTTGGGGCACCGTCTGCTCAGACCGGGGAGGGATCCCACGTAGAGGGAGCGCTGTGGCTGGCTGCTGCTGCACTCAGAGTTCTGCTCTTCCACTCGGCTCTTCCCTGCCTCAGCCCCAGCTAAACAACCATAGCTCGAGTAATAGACATGAAGGCACCGGTGGCCCATGCTGCTTCCACTGGCCAGGCCTGGGGTGGCGTCAGGCCTGGAGCTTGTTCGTTTTTATTAATAGTTTGTAACAGACGATTTATAAGCCGGTCAAGTGGCACAGCGAGTAGAGCGCTTGCTTTGACATCAGTGCAGAGCCTGCGAATGCAGGTTCGAATCCTGGCAGCGCCAAACTCAGCGTTTCATCCTTCCGAGGTCGATAAATGAGCACCACACACCGTGGGTAATAATAAGCAGCGCTCAGATACCTGAGGGTTCGTAGCACTATATAAATGTCCAATTATTATTATTATTATTATTATTATAAAAGACATGCAAGCTCCAGGCTCCAGTCCAGGCCAGAGGTCGCAGAATTATGCAAGAGTTTGTTGGGGAAACGGCAGAGGTCGCTCTTGCGACCTCTTGCGACCCTCAATTGACATCCCTGCACTTTGTGCTGCCCTCCTCGTATCCCCTGTTAAGCGCTAAACTCTCTGCCACTTCCATTGCCCTCCGACTCGCTTGCTCTGAGCCTCTCACTGTCTGATGCCCACTTTGTACTGCAACGCTTCAGCTATTTCTCTAAGCTAAGACATTTGCAGGCTTTTGTTTTATTTTGAGCACATTTATTGAATACAAGTGACTAAAATTACCGAATACAGGGTTTTCTAGGGTGCTTGGCTAAGTGTACCATTCTGCTTTTTTATCCCATTGACTGTTTCAGAGGCCTATGCATTCTAGTGCCTGTTGGTTCCATTTTAAAATTAAATGTTTGTCATCCATCTGCCCAAAGGCAGTGGAAAGTGATGTGGGAATCACGGTGACTGAGCTTCTCTAGAACTACACGCTCAAACCAAGATGACAGAACACAGCCATTGCAGCCATATCCTAACTAAGCATTTGCTATGCATTAGCTATGCATAGCTATGCATTTCTAAAGGAAGCTGAGCTAAGCACAGCACATGAAAGCAGAAGCAACTTACCACAAAACGATGGCTGTCTCCACTGTCCAACTGTGATGCCCAATGCCTGGCACCTCTCACTGTAGGCCTCTAACGCTTGGCATAGCATTGTCTGATTCCCGCTTGTGGCACAGAGATCGTATATACAGCTGGACACAAAGCTTTCTGGAGAAAGAACCGGGAGGCAGGATGAAAAGGCTCCTGTTGGAAGACTCATCCTGCCACAGTTGTTGGTGCCATTGTACAAAGTTTGGGTTTGGCTGGAGCAGGTGGGAGCCACGTAGTCATCACTGCAAAACGGGTCATTACTAGCCACTTTCCAGCTCTTGCCGAACAGTGCCTCGGTGGTGGCCTGTGCACCATTCGGTGTCTGAAAATCATCCAATGGGTTGCCATTCAAAGTGCCACACAGACCACATGTAGCATTGACGTAGTTGGGCAGAAGGGTGACTGTTGCATGGCTGAGTCCATTGAAGGTCACAGTCAGGCCAAAGTCTGTGCTGACAGCCACTGCTAAGCCGGATTGGTAGGCCTTTAGTCTTCCACCGAGAACGCTCACCGGGAGACTGGCAATGATTCCATTCAACTGCAAAATGAAAAAAAAATGTGTGTGAGAAAACTGAACAAGGAAAGGCTGTGGTTGAGGGACTGGAGGCATCCTGGTTACATGTTGGATGCCCGCTCACGTGACATATCAAGGAACCTGGATGAGTATTCATGCAACATGTCAGCAAAAGGACCTTTAAAAAATGTGATCATATTTAGGTATTTTGACTTAACACACTATGAATGTCATATGAGTATGAGGGGTCCGTTTGAGTTTCGAAAAATGGTACACAAGGAGAATCTCTTGGAGAAAAGACCAAAGGCTCAGGGAGCGAGAGCTTTAAACAAGGCTCGATGGCTGTCGGTTGCCCTGCAAGTATGGCTCAGTAGCTCACTGGCAAATACATCTGTACTAGTGAAGGGAGCTATTACCAAAAGGTAAACACCCAGGAGACATTTCCAGGCGATCCAGGAAGGTGTAACATCCTTGAAAAAGTGCTTCAGGTAATATTTATTTCTTTGGGTCACTGGTAAGTTTGTTCCAGCATGCCATATTCCTTCCCTATTTTATGATTTCACGTTTGCACCAAACCCACCCATCTCATTTTCCTTAAAGTCAACAATTAGTCAATTTCCATGGCCCTCTGCCTATTTAACATTGAACTTGTTTTGAGTTGCTTATCCTTACATTACTAATTCTGTGCTCCCTTTGTCACACCCATGCCATGTCAGTAGTCTCTCTTTTGTTTCCTCGTTCATACCCACACCATTTGTCGAAATGGATCAGGGACACCTCGTTGCTTTGGACATATTGCCGCATTGTCTATGGCATTGTTTTATGAGGTTCAGGCTTGCATAATTCCCTCCCATTCCCTGACCTCTGCTCCACTACTCACTGCCCTAAAAATTCCTAATATACGTTCCCCCTCTCTGAACACCCACATGAAAATGCAGAAATAAACACTGCAAGATGGCCGCACAACCAAATGCGGTGGAAGATCGTTGATGAGCTGAGCAGGTTCACACCCGGATCAACATGCACTTTTTAAAGCTCTTGCCCGCATAACTCGAGTTAGTCCCTTATCTTAAAAACACATTTGTTCTCGTTTTATGTTCTGCTGGACCCTAACCCATATCAAGAAAGCAGTATTGGTCATATGGCCTGAGAGTTTTCCACGCCCCTTTCATCATCTTTTGCCAAGCGGTCAGGCTTATTTTGTCCACTTGATAGTACAAAATACAAACATGTGTGGTCATCAGTGAGCGGATATGTGGGTATTACGGCAGGTTTAGGCAGATGTAGTAGGGTTTGGCTGGAGGATCTCCACTTTTACTTACATAGATTCGGCCACTCAGGCCTTTGCTCATTAGAATTTCGTTGTCGTAAGTGACCACGCGCACAAGCGTGGTGAATGACACTTGCACACTCCCACGATTCTCGTTCTTGGCCTCTATGCGGAAGTAGGTCAGATTAGGGTTGGTGCCGCAAAGCTGGGCTAAGATGTAAGTGCAGGTGCCCTGGAAACTGTAGTAGCGCCCATCAAACGTAGTGTAGTGGGGGTCCCCGCTGGCTGTGCAGGTTTGCTTTCCTATGCCCTGACAGCTGTAGTAATTTGATATTGGTTTACAGGCTTCATAGGATGCGCAGGTTTGTCTCTGACAATTGATTTTTCCGCTGTCTAGGCACTGGCACTTTGTTTGGCAAATGCTGGTATTCCAGAAAGTAGTCCCCGCTTTGAGAAATTTACCTGGAGTAGAATGAAAAAAGGTAGATAACATAGTAATGATATAATTTCTTTTCACAGTCGGATTCCTTTAATTAAATCCAATTTTGTTTTACTTACATTAAAAAGCTATATCGTTATAGTGAGGAAAATAGCACGTGACAATACAAATCACAGTATGGCTTCAATTTCTAAGTAAAAAAGTAGAAGATATCTTTATGGAGAAAAGCAGAAACATCATTCCTCATAAGGCAACAAAAAGGACACAGTGACTGATTCACGAGGCGTTTTTCAATGGGATGTAGGAGCAAATAGGTGGGATTAGTCCATTCTATGTATGTGAACACAAAAGGATTACGGCCAAATGTGTAAACGCAAGATTCTGTGTGCCAGAGGGAGAGATAGAACATGCAGAGTTGAAAGGCAGGAGGAGGGAGGAGACTGAATCACAGTCAAAGGAGAACAACAATGGAAAGCCTGCAAGAATTCAATAAAAGGAACCGAGAAGAAGAAGAAGAAGAAGAAGAAGAAGAAGAAGAAGAAGAAGAAGAAGAAGAAGAAGAAGAAGAAGAAGAAGAAGAAGAAGAAGAAGAAGAAGAGGAGGAGGAATTGGTGTAGAGAGAAAAAGAGATCGAACAGACAGAAGCTGTTTGAAATGTAGTTGAAAGAAGGTGTATTGAAAGAAGGTGTATAGAAGTGTATACAAGTAAAAAGCGGAAATACATTAGAAGATGAGAGACCAGAAATTGTAGGTGAGTTTGAGAGACAACTGAAAAGAATTAGATCTCTACAGTGTGAGCGATAAGTAGAGGATGGATCTCTCAAAGAATAAAAGTACAGAAATGATCTCCCTAAACGTACTGTTAACAGTATCATAGCCTGTACTAGATGTTCTGTGTGATGTCATATTTAACATACTCAGATACGCTCTTCCAACGATTCGGCCAGCCTGAACTTTCACAAACATCCGTTGGGGTTGGGTGCTTTCGGAGAATGACATCTCAAGCTTTAAGTAAGGCAATCATGCCTTTTATCAGTCTTGTAGGCAAAGTCATAGCCACGGAAGGCGCGCATCGGCGCACTAACTTTTGATGAACCACCCAATATCTGGGCCTGCTTAGGCCTCTCATCAACTTAAAAGTTTTAAACATTTTTGAGATTAACAACGCTCTGTGTGGCTGATTGCATTTCACCTGCTTCTAGTTACGAAATTCGCCATTCCGACATGGCCGTTCTGTAGTGCCTGGACCAGAGTGCTGGGAACGATGCTGCTGGGGGTTTGGGATTGGCTGGGGACACCTACTTCTGGCCAATGGGGAGGCCAGCAGGCTTCGCCGGCCCTCCTCACAAGGCACAACCCTAGGGCACTGTCTACCCCTGCCCACCACAGTACGGGCCTGCCTGTGCATCTGATTGCCTCCCCCCGGTTGCCAGTGAGTGTGAATGATCCCACCCCTCCCTTGGTCGCCAGTGAGTGTGTATGCCTTCCACCCTCTCCCCTAGGTTGCATGGTTACACTCTTGAATCTCTACCCCCAACGGGGCGTGCTGTGTCGGTTCCAGGGCCCCCAGGGACCTGATCACATGTATGTGAATAATCACCACCATACATCATCATCATCATTGCTTCCGTGCTAATACCAGTTGTTCTAAACTATATATATTGTACATGTAGATTTCTCACCTGCTTGTATGAAGAGTGATTAGATGTAACAACAGCAGTTTCCATGTACTTTACCTATTTATGAACAGCTTACATGCGTAGTTTGCAGCCATGCAACAAGTGGCTGGCACCATGTTCTGCTCTCTGACTAAGACCCTGCATGTATATGTCCTGCTGCCGCCATGCATCATGTGACTGACACCATATACATCCTATCTGATTATGACTCGCATATATGTGCAGTTGCTACCATGCAATATGTGGCTGGCACTAAGTATCTGCCCACTAATTATGACCTTGCTGCATTTTATGCTGCTGCCGCCCTTCAAGATGGGGCTGTGCATCATGTCTGTGCCATCTAGATTGACTTTCTGCATTGTATGCTGCTGCCGCCCTTCAAGATGGGGCTGTGCATCATGTCTGTGCCATCTAGATTGACTTTCTGCATTGTATGCTGCTGCCGCCCTTCAAGATGGGGCTGTGCATCATGTCTGTGCCATCTAGATTGACTTTCTGTATTGTATGCTGATGCCGCCCTTCAAAAGGGGGTCAGGTAAACTGTATGTCTTTGCTAGCACTTATGTAACCAAGACTCCTCACAAGCACTTATGTAACTAGATAAGCCTTCTTAACAGTGCCACGATGCCTGAGGGCAGTTGAGCGCTTTACAAATGCAAATAAATAAAAATAAATAAATATGGTTGCCAGGGTAGTTTAGGGAGCAATTAAAAATTGGAAGATGATAGGCTGTTTATTTGTATTATTATTATTTTAATTATTGTTATTATTATTATTATTATTATTATTATTATTATTATTATTATTATTATTATTCTTTTTCTTAGCATCGACATAGCTTTGGAAAAGTACAGAGTGCTTAAAAGTCATACAGGCAAGGACCCGGAGAGAGAAGCAGATAAAAAAGGGAAATGGGAGTTAACAACATAAGAGGGGGAGGCAGGGCAATTTGGCAGCAAGTCATCTACAAGCAACCAGGTGAGGAAACAGTACGAAGTAGATCACCCAGTCTAAGGTTGGGTGGAGAGTGGAGTGTGTGTGGACCTAGATGTTAGGGAGCAGCCAGCCCTTGAAGATGAGGGTATTACATTCCTTCCAGAACTGTAGAAGCAACGGGACAAGTCTTATGTAGAATGGGCAGGGGTTCCAGAGTCTTGGGAGTAGACAGAGAAAGCTTGTCTTCTGGTTATTTCCCTTCTGCACGGGTGGAGTTCAAGTCTGTACATGTCCTTACATCTGGTGGCTCATAGGCCTCCAGAGATGCTGTGTTTTCAGTCAGGTAGCTTGGGGACTTCAGTGTCACAGCCTTGTAGATGATGTAGCAGGTTTTGAAGATGATACAAGTTTGCAACGGGAGCTAGTGCAGTTCAATGAGGGTCAGGGTGATGTGGCTGAATTAGCGGAATCCCTTGATGAGTCACACCGTAGCATTCAGGGGTCCCAGGTTAGATACTGAAAGACCTTCCAAAAGGGCATTGCCACCATCCAGGTGGGAGAGAATGGAGGCTTGGACAACACGTCTGAAGTTGTTTTCTGGGATGAAGGGCTTGATTTTCCAAAGGAGAGAAAGATGATACAAAGCTGTTTGCGGCTTCCTTGCTCTGAGCTGTTTAGAGGAGAGGTGTCTATCAATGGCAAACTCAAGGGACTTGGGGCAGGTTGTCAGCTGGGGTGGAAAGCCGTCCATGTCCATAGAAGAGAGACAGGTCTGGATTTCATGTTGTTCGGTGTTGCTAGTCAGCATTAGGAATTCAGTCTTGTGGAGGTTGAGCTACAAGTAATCACTGAACATCAACGACTAGACCATTGTGTATGCGGCCTTGAACCTTTGGATTTCTTCAATGGAGGATATCTTGAGGTAGAGCTGTCCATCTTCTGGATGTTGATTGATGTGGATGTTCTGAGCAGCTGGGAGGGTTTAGAGTTGTTCCACGTGAAGACAGAAGACCACGGAAGAAGAGGATGGATCCTTGCGGGACTCCACAGGTGATGGGTATAGTTGGTGATCTGGAAGAATCTATTGGCACAAACTGGTGGCGATTAGCAAAGTAGGATTTGAACCAGATGAGGATGAGCTTGCTGATACCTATGCAGTGATGTTGATTGTCAGTGAGTATCTGTTGGTCTACTGTGGGGAATGCTGCTGAGACGTCATGGAGACCCAGGAGGCAAAGATGGCCATCACCAAGAATTTAAAATTTTAAGGGCATCATCAATCACCTTGATGGCAGCTGTTTTTGTACTGCACCTGGGACTGAAGCCAGATTGGTAGGACTGAAAGAGGGTGTTTGCTTCAACGTGTTGAAGAATTTGTGTGTGCTTTCTCAAGGGTCTTAGTTTTGAAGGGAAGATGTATGATTGGGCGGTAGTTGCTGAGGTCCTGAGGGTCCATTGTTGGTTTCTTGAGAAGTGGGAGAATGTGTGGGTCAGGGTCTTGTGGGTTAAGGAGACATTGCCTTGAGTTAAGGAGCTGTTGATAATTGTCAGGTACAGAATGTGTGCACACTCAATAAAAACTATTCTAACATAGGAAGACCAAATGCTGGAATGGATGGGGGTAGCGGGTGACATTTAGGAATAATAGACTTACAGAGTTATTTATGGTTCCCGCTACAAGGATAGTATATGGTGCCTCGTGACAAAATAGCACTCTGTGTTGATGTGTTGAGGAATTTGAATAAATGTATTTGTTGTGGTCCTTCCCTCTCCATATCTTTTTTGGAGAACTCCTCTTGGATTACATTCTGAAGACAATGACAGGTCATGTATGCTGTCAATGGAATTGACCTCTGATTTTGTGCAGTTGAACATCAAACATCAAAACCTACTACCCTGGATATGATTGTCAGGATCAGCAGAAGAGGTGATTGTGGTGGAGTCCTCTATGTGTCATAAAGATATGTTTTAAAAGTGTCAATTTGCATACACCATCCACACCTTAAAACCTTCCATATCTGTACAAATTAAAAGAGTCTCACCATTGAACACACAGCCACCTGCACTTTGGAAAGTGTCTACTCGGAAGGCCCAAACTCCAGGGTTCTGAACATTACTTGTCGATGCAACATTGACAATATCTGCTGTCCGTGACCCTGGGATACTAAAAAAGTCAGTCGAGCCTCCACTGTTGAACCCAGCCTGTGGATGGAACAAAGACACCAATTACAGTGCGCATGCCAGGCTATGGACCATCAGCATGGTTTTGAATATTTTCCAAGTTAGATCATAGGGGAACGGTGAAATGACTGTTTAGTAAATGTTTTTGCCTGTGTTCAATAATAAGACAGGGAAATAAAGAAAAATAATCCATGCATTCATGTCACCAAAATGTAGAAATACAGTGTTTACACACTACAGGATCTCCACGGATAGTAAAGAAACAACACAATTGTGACACGTGAAAATAATTATGCAACACAAAACAAAAAGTGGATGCAATCATAGTTCAAAGGATGTATTTATTTCTAATTTTATGTTTACACTTAAGCATCCTAACTCGAAATCATGTTGCTTTTCTAGATTACCAAACCTTCTAAAATAAGGTTCTACTAAATAACGTGATTGTATGATTGTTTATCACTACCAAATCATGTGGGAAAGGGGGGAAACAGGCAGCCGTGACTTCATATGTCACAGCACTGATGTAGAACAAGGATTGAGTGTAGCCCCTCCAAGTGCTTCATACACAGGTTCCTGGTCGGGTCCTGAGAATAGCCTTTCAGCAGAAACCAGCAGATCTATACCATCAGGGCTGGTCTTGATTTGTCTGCACATATATTAGAGCTTCCTAGACACTGCAGGGTAGGGGTGGTAAAGGAAAGGGTAAAGGGATGCTGTTGCTCAATGACAGGGGTAGCTTTGATTGTCAGGGAATAGGGAATCCTGAGGGAGAACTTGTGTTTTAAATGTTTCAAGGTTGGTAGTAGTAGGTTAGTATTTTCACTGAAGGCGTGCTAATTATTCCACTATATGAGTGTGCCAGTGAGTGATTGAGTATAGTGATAAAGTCTCTTGAAATAATGAGTAGAAATAAGCTTGTATAGTACAATATCATGATGGAAGCCAAACATTATGCCAGTGCTTCCACAGTAAAGCTCATGGAAACTAATGCAGTATCTACAATCTATGGCAGCAGTGCCTTTTAAAACATTTTTTTTTCAGGCTGTATATGCCCATAAATCAGACCCTCCAGGATTTTGCGGCATGAAATGGCAAATTTTGCGGCATGAAATGGCAAATTTTGCGGCACAAACCTTTATTTATTGCGGCATTTTTGCAGGACATTTTGTATTAACTGGAGGGTGTAAGATTGCCACACTGCAGGAAATAGGCAGAGTGCAAGGCTACAAGAAAGCCAGGGTATCATTATTATGTATCTTTTGTATTAATTTAATAGGAAGAGGTCTCTGGCTTGGCAGAACAGTGTTTGATTTGGCTACATTTCTAGTTTAATGTTCATGTCTATTTAATAGTATTAACTAAATTGATCATTATCAATTGTAATGCTGAAAATATTCGCCTTCTATGTTCTCCAATCCCCCAAACACCCACACACCTCTCTCACCAACACACATCTCACCAACTCTCCATCATAACTTACATTCGTTAACCTCTCACTCTGTCATACAAATACTCACGTGCTATGTCACACTGTCAAGTCACAATTTGCACTGCCCAGCCCCTACCACACTCCAAATCATACTCCCAACTCACACCTTACACTCTACAATTCCTCCCGCAATATACAGTCCTTCATTCTTTTGTGCTGCTTCTGCATCTTGCATCTTTTCTCCCATTCTATCGCACTCTTCCCTCATCCTTTTTCCCAATCTGCAGCTCACTGCCTCTTTCTGGCCAACCGCTTCCTCTCTGCTTTCTGGTTCACTGACCACACGCTCCCCCTACTTTCTGTACCTCTGCTCGCTCTCAGATTTCTGGCCACCACATCATTGCTTCCTTTGCTCTCTTGTGCAGCGCTTCCTCCTCTGACCCACTGCTCTCCCTCTGCTTTCTTGCCTATCACTTCACATCTCACCCATCACTCTCCCTCTCTCTCATAGTGTAACCATTTTTACATTTTTTTTTAAATGTAGATTTTAACCCAGTTCCTCAAATAATGGGGCATTTAAAAAAAGAATGGAGGATAGGCTATTTTTAGACAACCCATTTTGGAAATGAGCAGGTCACCTTATTCTCAAAGGTGACCGGCGCATTTCCACAGGCTTGAGCTGTAGCGCAAATTGTGTGCTGGCCAGCTGCCTTGAATGGTGTTCTGGGTTGTTTGACCGAAGTGTAATTATTTGCGGCGGAATTGACCGTAGTCAATTTTGCTGCAAATTTATTTGCACTTCAGCCAAACAACCCAAAATGTACCTTTCACCACCACCCCACCCTCTCCCCTACTTAACTGCTTGGTCGCTGACGCTTCCCCTGCCACCCTGTGGTGCCTGATCCGTCCCTCTAACATGGGTCGGATCCGACTCCGCAGGGTTCCTTTTTCGTTATTTTCTTTTTTTTCTGTCCCTGCCTCCAATTTTGAGGAAAAAGGGGAAAACACTTCTGCAACCACCCTAGACCAAAAATACTGAACATGGGGAGCGGTTGACACCCCCGCAACACATGTTCAGTATTTATAAAATTCGATCGAATAGTACTGGATGAAATTGGTCAAATTGTAACATTCGATAGATTGTTGTAATCAAAATGGGCAGTACTTTGAATAGAATCGCTCTCCCGACAGTGTTCTGCAAGCTCCCAGCGCCTTTCACAGCGACAGGCACTCCAGGTGCCTGCCGCTGTAAAATGTGACCCAAAAAATGCATTTTTATCTTGTTTGAGGAACAGAAATGCAAGCGACTCAGCAGCGGTTCATACCTTAAAAGAAATGCATGACAGGGTCAGGAAAGACCCTGTCATGCAGTGGCAGCCCCACATCCCGTGCGCCTAGGGTTGCCTACAATTTCTGCACATTTAAAAGTGCATCTTGCTTGGTAATGAGGAATGTGCTTTTAAATTGACAGAAACGCCACTTTATTTGATGAAGGAGTTGAAAAAGGCCATCTGAATGGGCGCACATATAAAATGTGCCCATTCATGTGTGCCTTGTGGATTGGACTGCACTTTTTTGGGGTGCAAGTGATTTCATTTCTTGTGTAAAAAAGAAAGTTGAGAACCTGGCACCCTGAGTATTATTTTTTTTGAAAACAGAAATGTTTGCAGATTACTTTAAAGAAAAAGTAAAAAATAAAAATCTTTTTTGCGGCATTTTGCACAAAACGGCTGTTTTCGCGGCATTTTGCAGGATCGCAAAATCGCTATAAGCTGGAGAGTCTGATAAATATACCCCTATTTCCACGGTAATATACATTTTCTTGATGCCAATATATGTCATCATGGCATTGTAAAACACATTAATGCTGCTAGTGTGCCCACTTCCTCAGACAAGCAGGCCATTATAAGCAGTCATCGTTGCATGTTCTATTAGATCGCTTAGCTGGTTTCCTCCGGTTGTATTAACCTTACTCTACACCTTTATTCCTTTCTCTTTGGGACTTTCAGGTACTGTTCTTCACTTGTTTTCATCTTACCTTTCTGACCCGACCTACTCTTTTATGTTATGTTACTCCTATTTATAACACACACTATCACCCCAAGGCATCTTGGTGCGAGGTTTGAGCAATGTAAGAGCCATTCCACAACTTAAAGGAAAATAAATGTTTTCAAGAGATGCCTTAATTGAAGATGGTTCTCCATCCCCCCGATAAATGTTTTCAAGAGATGCCTTAATTGAAGATGGTTCTCCATCCCCCTGAGTTCAGAGGGTAGACCATTCCAGAGCTTACTAGCTGCATAGGGGAAGGCCTGTCCCCCAACTCGTGAGAGCCAACGCTTGGGGATCACTACCAAATTGTATTTACCAGAGTGAAGCAGGCGGCTGGGGATATAATGGCAAAATGTATCTCTAAGATATGTAGCCCCTTGACGATGGAAGGCCTGATGAACCAAGCAGAAATATTTCAACTTGATTCTTTGGCTTAGCAATGCTAGGAGATGCTAGTGATCCTGTCCCTCTCCCTCCTCCATCTGGAGAATCGGTGCTGCCTTTCTTAACACCATGCAGCAAGGTAAGCCTGGGGGCTTATCACGAACTCGCTCACGATCGAGCGTGAGTTTTGAACTTTCATCTTCCTAGACTACTACTTTGTGCCTAAGCAGCATTACTTTGCTGTTAAATGCAAGCCCTGCTCTATCTCTGCATTTCGTTGGCCCTTGCCGGAGTCAGCCGTGTTTATTTCATGTTTGCATTTGTTTCTTGGCCATTCCATCATGGCCGCCCACAATGTTTGGCCATGAGAGCTTTTGCCTTTGCTCCTGTTGATGCCCTCAATTGGTTAGACACCCCATGATAATGGCCAATGTGAAAGCCGGCAGGCTTGGCCCACCCTTCCACCAAAGGCCCGATCCTAAGGCCCTGTCTACCACTGTCCACCATGGTACGCTGCATCTCCTGTGTTTATGTATGCACCCCCACCAACCCCCTTGGTCGCCTATGTGTATGTATGTACCTCCACCCATTCCCTTGGTCGCCTGTTTAGTTTAGTTTGTTTATTTGTAAGGCGCTACCGAACCCTCGGGTAACTGGGTTCTAATTCTTTAAGTTCAACAGTGTTTACAGATTGTTGCACATACAAGCATGTAAATATGATACATTTCAGTGTGGTTCGTAGGACCTGGTTACAGAGTGGTCCAGGGAGAAGCATGGTAGGATATGGCAGACCATGTTACACTTTGCCTGTGTGTATGCATGCACCCCCACCCGCCCCCTTGGTCGCCTGTCTGTATGTATACACCCCCACCCACCCCTTGGACGCCTGTGTCTATGTATGCACCTCCACCCAACCCCTTGGTCGCTCCCCGTAACATGAGGTGAGCCTGCCTAAGTATATACTCATTCATACCTATTATGACCATATGTACCTGATGCAGTTCCCCGTAACATGAGGCGAGCCTACCCAAGTATATTTGCTTTTGTACCCATTATGACTATATGTACCTGATGTAGCTCCCCGCAACATGAGGTGAGCTTTGCCCAAGTACATATTCCCCTGTACCTATTATGACTATATGTACCCGATGTAGCTCACCACAACATGAGGTGAGCCTGCCTAAATGTATATACCTGTGCACCTATTATGACCATATGTACCTGATGTAGTTCCCCATAACGTGAGGTGAGCTTGCCCAAGTATATATCCCTTTGTACTTATTATGCCTATATGTACCTGATGTAGCTCCCCGTAACATGAGGTGAGATTGCCCAAGTGTACATTCCTTCATACCTATTATGACTATATGTACCCAATGTAGTTCCCCATAACATGAGGTGAGCCTGCCCAAGTATATATGCGTTTGTACCTATCATGACTATGTGTACCTGATGTAGCTCCCCGTAACAGGAGGTGAGATTACCCAGCTATATATTCCTTATACCTATTATGACTTTATGTGCCTGATGTAGTTCCACGTAACATGAGGCAAGCCTGCCCAAGTATATATGTCTATGTACCTACTATGACTATATGTACCTGATGTAGTTCCCTGCAACAAGAGGTGAGCTTGTTAATGTATCTATTCTATGACTGCACTTCCCTGGCTTATGTACACCAGGTATGTAACTGTTTTACTGCACTTACTGTAACCATATTCTTATACCAAGCGCCTAGATGATTCAGGGCTTTGCGCGTTATATAAATAAAAAAACAAAACAAACCAGGAGCCAATGCAGGCCCCGGAGAAGAGGACTGATATGTGTTCCATAAGGTACATTAGTAGCCACCCTAGCTGCAAGATTGTGCAGTTGCTGCAGGCGGTGAATCATGCCAACTGGTTGAGCCAGATAAAGGGCATTGCAATAGTAATACGGCTGGTGATAGGAGAAGATACCACGAGTGGATGCAAATGGCCAGTGAGAAAGGAGAGCACCCTTCGGAGCACTCTAAGAAGAAAGTGCTCTGTTTTACAGGGTTCACCCAAAAAGATGGATACAAATTGTTTGAATGCGTGATTTGGCAGAACTTTGGCTTTTTGAAAATTCTGAATGCCTGAAAAGTTCAACCAAACAATGCATTCAGTGCTGGGTGCTGCGGGGGTGTCCCCCGCACCTTGGCTCACTATATTGTTAGCGGGGGATGTGGGGGTGTGCCCCGCAGCTGTCCCGAAAAAAAAAAAAAAAAAGGAAAGGACCCTGCGGTGCCGGTTCCGGATCACGGAAGTGAAAGGGAACAGGTTTTGCAGGGACAAGCGAGTCGCAGGCAAGGTAAGTAGGGGGTGGGAGTGGGGGTGTATTGAGGTGTGGGAAGGGGTGTGGGCAGGGGTGTGGGCAGGGGTTTGGCCAAGTCAGAAATGTTCAGGGGAAAAAAGATCGAAGGTTATTTTGAAAAAATAATCTTTGGTCTTCTCTCCCTCGAACATTTGTAACTCAATCTTTTAACCCCAAACTGTTTCACATACCACACTCACCTGCAGAGCCATAGAAAGTGAGGACGATAGAAGAACTCCAAGATTTTTAACAGTTGTCACTGAGATACGAAGGTCCCTGAGCATGGGGCCACACGAAGATGTCCACATGGCCGACCCAGAAGGAGAACCCACCACAGGGACTTCTGTCTAGTCACCATTCAGCTTAAGCCAGTTCGCACTCATCCACTCTTCGACAGCATGCAGGCACTCACACAGCCCTGACGACACTTTAGCTTGGTCCAGATCTAAGCAAACTAGTATCTGGGTGTCGTCGGCATACGAGTAACACCGGAATCCGTGGGAGCGGATGAGGCGAACCAGCAGCTGCACAAAGATGTTAAAAAACATAGGTGACAGTGCAGAGCCATGAGGAACACCACAAGCTAGTGCACGTGAAGAAGGAAGGAAAGATGATAGCAGAAGAGATAGTTTCTGTCGGTCAAGAAAGAGGTGAACCAGGCCAGGACATCCCCGGCAAGGCTTGCCAATGTAAGCCGGGATAGCAGGATTGAGTGGTCGCCAGTGTCAAAGGCTGCTGAAAAATCTAATAAAATATCAGAGCCCCACTCCTCCCCAGTCAACCAGCAAAGTCAAATTGTCGGCCACAGACACCAGGACACTCTCCGTGCCCTGACCTGGTCGAAACCCCACACTGAAAGGAGATGCTTTCAGGAAAGAAGACAAAAGAGGGGACACCAGGGATTAAAGAAGTTCCATAAGGAAGGGGAGGAGTGAAATAGGACGGTAGTTAGCCAACTCTTAAGTATCCAAAGATAGTTTATTCAAAAGAGAAATGACAGTTGCCTGCTTCAGTTCTACTTGGATAGATTCACAGCTCCAGTCACCCAGGGAAGTATAACAAGCATGATTGCTTTATGATATGATAGGTTATTTATAACGCGCTTAATACCCAGAGGTTTCCAAGCGCTGACCCAGGGGTCGAACCTGTGTTGCTCTGTGTCGTCTTGCTTCCAAGGCGAGCACGTTGCAACTGAGCTATCGTCCCAAGACCTTTTTTAAGAGCAGCCATTGTAATCAGGTCCGAGGGAGCAGCGGACTTAAGCTGAAACACTGCCTGTATAACCTCATCCTCTGGGAATTCTGGAAAATTGGCCAAGACCTTTATAGCAGATTCAATAGACAGCAGGGCGAGGGGAATAGTCCTACAACAATGTGTGGTTTTCAGAATATCTGACACTTTAGTAATAAAGAAATCTAAAAGGGAGTTGGATAATGCTGGGAAGGGAAGATACCCTGGAGACAGATGGCTAAAATAAGAAAATGCTTACACCACTGAAAAAAGTTCTTTAGACTGATTGAGGGCTTGCTCAATTTTATGAGTGAAGAACACTTGTTTTGCAGTCTGAATGTCCTGATGGTATTCCCTTATACGCTGTCCTTTTCTATAGGACAGTAACAACTGCGTCATTTGCGCCCTGCCTGCCTAATAGCCGTCAGGAGGCTTTCAGTAATACCGTAACCACGAGTCGGAAAGACGCCTTCGCGTACGTACATGTTTAAGCTAACTGGTCTGCTACCTCATGCAATGTAAGAGAGAGAGTGAGGACAAGTTAGTCAGGGGGGGGGAGCGCCTACATTTGCCCATATTCAGTGATGGCAGCAGCTGAAATCCACAATCCGCCTGTTTCACCTCCATGACGTTTCCAGAGAAGGTTTAACCATTGCTATTGGTCCTAATATTTGAAAGGGTACACAGCTATTATTTGATTAGATCACTGGTTGGCCACAAGTGAACGAAAAGCTAGCAGCAGCAGAAAATATAAAATCAAGAGTACCCCACTTAACGTGGGTGGGCTCAGATATAAACTGAAAGAGCCCCAGATCCAGCATGGCCTAATGGAACTGAGCTAAAGCTGGCAACAGCGGGTGTTAAATTGCATATTAAAATCACCTAACACCACCAAATTCATACACTTGACCTGAAGAGCAGCCACCAAACCCAGAAAAGGATTCAGAAAAGTAACACAGGGGCCAGGTGGCCTATATACCAAGAGAAAATGCCACACAACTGATGCTGAAGAAATGAATAGAAGCAAAAGTCCTTCCATCTTCAACTTATGTTCCGAAGGTAAAAGAAAGAATTTCAGGTCAGTTTTATTTATATAATGGCAACACCGCCACCCGGATGGGCGGAGCAACGATCACAATGAATAATACTATAGCCGTCAGGGATGGCCGGAGAAAGGACAGGAGAAGCTGTTTCATGCAGCCAAGTCTCAGTGAAAAATACAACATCAAACGAGCCTGCAAACAAAAGCTCATTTATACAGGAGGCATGGGCAACTACAGGAGGCATGGGCAACTAGTCAACGGGAATGCACTAAAACTGCTGCCAATAATCTGTCTTCCGCCTGCGCGCCAGTGTTAGTAACCAGTGGGTTAGTTATACATTTATCAGGCAGCACAGTGCCTGGGGGGTGAAGATCAAGTAACGCTCCCCCTGGTATAATGCTTACCTTCCGAGTGTCCATGCTTGGTTAGCCCGTTCTGACCCCGGACAACTGGTGCAACTTCAGTGTGAGGGGCTCTATCCCGCTGCTGCGCTGTCTGGCAAGTCTGCACATTTGACCGTCAGTGTATTTACCAGAGCCATTCTGATCCCACTGCAAGTAACCAGTGAGGACAGACTGCCCCTTGTATCATGAATGTGGTTAGAAAATAAAGAAAGACCTGTATGCCGTGTACAAGCCTCGAGACCAGAAAACTACTGCCAGGGACAGGCATACAAGGAAACAAAGTTGTAAATAAAGATCAAGTTAAAAAAAATGATATTAAAAACAATTATACTTGCTACCAAATAGCGTGCATGCGGGTGAGTGGCGCCCAGTCATGCACCGCAGCCCGGGTATTAGCCCGGTGCTTCAAAGGAAAAGAAATCGTGAGCCAGGACAAATACAAATCAAGAAATCAAGAAAAACTTTAAAGTAGTGTGGCAAGGCCGTACATTGTCGTCCGTTGCAAGTCAGAACTAAGGAGCAAAAAGCTCCACTATGGCCAATCCACTTCCACTGCAGGTAAGCAGTGAGCAGAAACTGCCCTGCGTGTCTGGAGTGCGGTTAGAAAATAAACAAAGACCTGTTCGCCAGGGACGTCATTTCACCAAAATGTCAGGGGTAGCGGAAGTGACATAACACAACCCTTGACCCCTGATGACATCACAAGAAGTGATGTCATTTGACCCCACCCCAAAGTGATATCGCGGGAAGCGATGGAACACAACCTTTCATCCATTGGCAAAACAGGAAGTAGCATCACATAGCATTGTACACTACTAAAAATATGGTTACGATATCACTATAATTTGATGTATATTTCATACAAAAATGAATAGCCATATGTATCAATAAAATCAGTCTGTATTGGCCCATATTACCAAATTACTGTGAATGCAAGCAGACGTCCATGGCCAAATGATAATGATGGGTTATTATATAGCACTTACACTTAAGCGCTTTATATAGAAATAATATACACCCAATATCACCCAACCTATGTTGGTACTCATTTATCGACCTCAGAAGGATGAAAGGCTGAGTTGAGGCATTTAAGAACAGACTAAATCAGTGACTCACCCACTGAAGTGTGCCTGAAATAAACCTTTATTGAGCCTAGCAATTATTGGAGAGAATTCCAGAAAGACACATTATTTGGTATTCCTATTCTTTCTTAATTAGGGTCAGTGATGAAAGTGTTAGACTTGTGGCACATTTATTCTTATTTTTCTTCTTTTTTCAAGGGGCCTGAACAAGAAAGCCAGCCACTCCAGAAGTAAAGAGCCACATGGTGCTGGCCACAGCCCAGGAGCTTACATTCCCAAAAAAAAAAAAATGAATTTAAAAATCTTTTTTTTTTAGAAGTAGCAAGGGAGACACAGAGGTCACAAGAGAGACCTCAGAGGTCGTCCTAAATGACGTCCCTGCTGTTCGCCGAGTACGAGCCTCGGTGTACGATGGAAGCCAGGCACCCTCTGCCAGGAAGTGGCAAACAAGGAAACAAAGTTGTAAATAAATAATATGTAAAAAAACAATACAATAATAATACTCTGTGGACTGGACAATCTTCCTCTTCTCTTCCTCTTCAGTACAGTTTTTTCAGGCTCTGTTCTTTGCCCCTTACCTGTCTCCTTTTACCGCATATCTGTCTCTGGAATCTCCAACTCTTTCCTACTGTTCTGCCATTTCCATGCTGATGTTGTCAAATATTGTTCTATTCGCCATCTTTTTTCTTTACCTCTTAACCATTCCAACATATCTCTCGACTATCCAGTTGTGGATGTTTGCACACGCCTTGCTTCTGAATCATCCCAAAACTGAAATTCTTTATTTT
Organism: Ambystoma mexicanum; assembly: GCF_040938575.1. Classification (NCBI taxonomy): domain Eukaryota; kingdom Metazoa; phylum Chordata; class Amphibia; order Caudata; family Ambystomatidae; genus Ambystoma; species Ambystoma mexicanum. Next base: position 1,221,485,369 of record NC_090921.1, on the reverse strand, counting down.
CCCACTTTTCTCCTTTTGGTTTATTCCCACTTCAGTTTCTTGTCCTGCTTCTCACCTTCCTCTCCGTCAGATCTCACCCTTGGAGCCATCTGTGAGGCCTCACTCTCTTTTTCTCTTCATCTCTCTCGTACCACCCAAGTTCATCTTTGCAACAGCATCCACAATCTGTCCTTTGTTTTCAGACCTATGACCTTTAACCCTTATTATCTTTTCATGATTTGACCATTGCTCTGCTGTTCTTATTGGTTTCCCTGCATGTGTTTATGATCTTACTGTGACTCACTCTAGCATTTCCTTGCCCATTCATCTTCTCTCCACTTTCTTCTATACTTCCCTCACCAGCCTCACTTCATTGGATCCCAGGCCAATCGTGTCTCCAATTTCAAGGATTTCATGTTCCATTCCCTCATCCCCTCTGCACACATGCTCACTTCCGTTCTCTCACCCTACTTGCACCTACACCCTGGAATTGCCTGACTCTCCATGTTCATGCATTCTCCTATGCTTGCCATATTTCACTTCTCACTTATCGAGCATTTTCCTCTATCTATTCCCCCTTTTCTAAACTTTTTAAATACCTTTAAATTTTCATTGTAAATGATTGTTTCATTTGTGCACCCAAAAACACAATTCATTAAAGAAACATAAACACACACGCACATGCCTGAATCACATGTCCACCCTCAACAACTCACACAAGGACGCCCTCATGGACGTTAAAGCATGCACACGCAAACACACAACCACATAAACATGCATGTTATACAACACTGAAACACACATCCTCATACAAATGATTGTGATCACACTGTCTCATAAGGTGATCTTGTCTTATGTCTTTATCATTCATTTGGGGCAACAAGCAGGATTAAGGAAAGCCTAGTGAGGTGCCAAAGGGAAGCCATGTAGGCCAGGGGAATCAGAGTTGCTTTCCAAGCGACCAGTGGGTAGAGTAAGAGGCGCCATTGTATTCCTTCTAAGCTCACCCTCTCCCCTAGCATGCATTATATTGCTGCTCAGTTCACCTCCTCCACCTGCATGCATTATATTGCTGCTCAGTTCACCTCCTCCACCTGCATGCATTATATTGCTGCTCAGTTCACCTGCTCCACCAGCATGCATTATATTGCTGCTCAGCTCACCTCCTCCACCTGCATGCATTATAGTGCTGCTCAGTTCACCTGCTCCACCAGCATGCATTATATTGCTGCTAAGCTCACCTGCTCCACCTACATGCATTATATTGCTATTCAGTTCACCTCCTCCACCTGCATGCATTATATTGCTTCTCATTTCACCTCCTCCACATGCATGCATTATATTGCTGTTCAGCTCACCTCCTCCCCAGCATGCATTAAATTGCTGCTCATCTCACCTCCTCCACCAGCATGTATTATATTGCTGCTCAGCTCACCTCCTCCACCTGCATGCATTATATTGCTGCTCAGCTCACCTCCTCCCCCAGCATGCATTATATTGCTGCTCAGCTCACCTCCTCCCCCAGCATGCATCATATTGCTGTTCAGCTCACTTCCTCCCTCAGCATGCATTATATTGCTGTTCAGCTCACTTCCTCCCCAAGCATGCATTATATTGCTGCTCAGCTCACCTCCTCCACCAGCTTGCATTATAGTGCTGTTCAGCTCACTTCCTCCCCAAGCATGCATTATATTGCTGCTCAGATCACCTCCTCCACCAGCATGCATTATATTGCTGTTCAGCTCACCTCCTCCCCAGCATGCATTAAATTGCTGCTCATCTCACCTCCTCCACCAGCATGCATTATATTGCTGCTCAGCTCACCTCCTCCACCTGCATGCATTATATTGCTGCTCAGCTCTCCTCCTCCCCCAGCATGCATTATATTGCTGCTCAGCTCACCTCCTTCCCCAGCATGCATCATATTGCTGTTCAGCTCACTTCCTCCCTCAGCATGCATTATATTGCTGCTCAGCTCACCTCCTCCACCTGCATGCATTAAATTGCTGCTCAGTTCACCTCCTCCAACTGCATGCATTATATTGCTGCTCAGTTCACCTCCTCCACCTGCATGCATTATATTGCTGCTCAGTTCACCTGCTCCACCAGCATGCATTATATTGCTGCTAAGCTCACCTGCTCCACCTACATGCACTATATTGCTACTCAGTTCACCTCCTCCACCTGCATCCTCCACCTGCATGCATTATATTGCTTCTCATTTCACCCCCTCCACATGCCTGCATTATATTGCTGTTCAGCTCACCTCCTCCCCAGCATGCATTAAATTGCTGCTCATCTCACCTCCTCCACCAGCATGCATTATATTGCTGCTCAGCTCACCTCCTCCACCTGCATGCATTATATTGCTGCTCAGCTCACCTCCTCCCCCAGCATGCATTATATTGCTGCTCAGCTCACCTCCTCCCCCAGCATGCATCATATTGATGTTCAGCTCACTTCCTCCCTCAGCATGCATTATATTGCTGTTCAGCTCACTTCCTCCCCAAGCATGCATTATATTGCTGCTCAGCTCACCTCCTCCACCAGCTTGCATTATAGTGCTGTTCAGCTCACTTCCTCCCCAAGCATGCATTATATTGCTGCTCAGATCACCTCCTCCACCAGCATGCATTATATTGCTGTTCAGCTCACCTCCTCCCCAGCATGCATTAAATTGCTGCTCATCTCACCTCCTCCACCAGCATGCATTATATTGCTGCTCAGCTCACCTCCTCCACCTGCATGCATTCTATTGCTGCTCAGCTCACCTCCTCCCCCAGCATGCATTATATTGCTGCTCAGCTCACCTCCTCCCCCAGCATGCATCATATTGCTGTTCAGCTCACTTCCTCCCTCAGCATGCATTATATTGCTGTTCAGCTCACTTCCTCCCCAAGCATGCATTATATTGCTGCTCAGCTCACCTCCTCCACCAGCTTGCATTATAGTGCTGTTCAGCTCACTTCCTCCCCAAGCATGCATTATATTGCTGCTCAGCTCACCTCCTCCCCCAGCATGCATTAAGTGCTGCTCAGCTCACCTCCTCCCCCAGCATGCATTATAGTGCTGTTCAGCTCACTTCCTCCCCAAGCATGCATTATATTGCTGCTCAGCTCACCTCCTCCCCCAGCATGCATTATAGTGCTTCTCAGCTCACCCCCTCCACCAGCTTGCATTATATTTCTGCTCAGCTCACCTCCTCCCCCAGCATGCTATGTATTTCATTCCGGGCTGATGCAGGTTCCTCGAATGCTTGATTGGTTCTTCTATCCACATAGGTTGGCAGAGCTTCACTGTCAGCTCTGGTCTTAGATGGGCTGACAATCTTTCAGCCCTTCTCATAGACCTTATTGCGGATTCTAGGCATCATCATTGTGCTCCAAACACTCTTCCTAGCATTTACTGAACAGACCCTCCTTTTCTATGGGAAATGTGAAACTGAGAGGGGAAACTAGGCCTCAGCAACTGGGATGCAGCCTTTCAAACATTCGGTGTCGACCCAATCAATGGGTACTGCCACATGTGTTGACTTTAGGTAAGTCTCAGGACCTATTCTCCCGAAACTGGGACTCTACTTTCAAAAGGAAGCTGAAGCTTGCAGGTGACGTCAACGATAGGCTTTCATAAACCTATGGGAAACTTGTGACCAGAAGGGTCTTTAGGGTTTCGGCAGGTTCTAACATTGTCTAGCCCTCTGTAGGTCTCTGATTACTAGGGGGAGATGGGCATTCCAGGGGCACCTCCAATGAAATCGGGTTTCCTTACAGACGTCTGTTTCAGTTAGGGGGTGGCGGGATGCTGTTTCTATGTTTTCCAGATTGTAAGTGCTCCAAACGTTGGCACACCAGGGAAAAGTAATGCAGAAAGGCAAATGGATGCTCCTTGAAGTCTACAGTGTGGCAAAGCTTGGCTGTCAGGACTAACCTCTTGGGCGTCTGAGATGATCATCACAGACTATGTCACTAGAACGCACCTCTTCCCAGGAAGTGCAGGCTGGATGCCCTCTCCTGTATATAATACATTGCCCCTATAGGTTAGGTTCTATAGGTGCAGTAGGGCTGCAGAAGATTCAGCCACAAGTGCCTGGCTGGCACGTGCCTCGAGCCTACAAGCCTGTACATATGACTCAGCAACTGGTTCTGCCTAAAATAATGCAAGCTAGTGGTTAATGCCCAGTCGTACACTTTTGGGTACATCCATTGCTTAGGTGGATGTGTTGCTGGTGTTTTAGTGGCACCTGCCACCACCAAGACATCTGGCCTATAGCTCTCGTGGCCCCCAGGCTGCATTCGTATAGCAATTGCAATATCTGTAGGTGCATAAAACACGTCTGAATGTCCAGGGGTCATAAGCAGGCTCTGCTCTGTGGGCCAGGTGTGCATAGCCACAGTGGCAGTGCTGCATGACCGTGGTCTGGACAGATGCCTGGTTATTACGAATCTTACACCCACGAATGCTAAGAGTCGCATGAAGAGTTCTGTGGCAAGAGCAGTGATAACACTGCCAAACAGAAGTCACAACACCGCTGGTGGTAAAAGTAGATGGTCGCCATGATTACCGGGTACATTTATCAGCCATTCTTAAGTCCCATTGAGCTTCACTGCGGAATTGTCTTATTACTATAAACTGTAGTACCGCCATCTCCATTGCCACCATTTTATGTGGAAGCAATACCACCCTGTCAAACCAAGCGGTGTTCCTGCTAATGGGGTCAAAACCCAAAATCAGGTGCATCTCTTAAACAGGAGATATTTCACATATCGACCTCGTCTGGTGCCAAGGCTTCCCTGAGGGATCTGTCAGGCTGGATGGATCAGCATATTTCTCCCATGTGCATTACATCATTGGCTTTTTTTTGCATTCATATTTTTAACATCATTCTCAAATGCACAGTTCTGCATTCAAAATAGTAACAAGAATGCAATAGCACGACCAGAGGAATGCATTGACTCTCACGCAGCATGCGTGACCCAGATGGTCAACATAGCTCTTGGGCATATCGTGCACACTTCCATCCACGAACACAGGCTATGAACTGCAACCCCCAGGGGAGCTACCAGCACTAAACAAGTTAGAGTGCAGATGTGTGCCATAGAAATACCTATTTATATTTACATTAACCAAGTTAAACTATAGGACCTACATTTTTAAAATGGAAATTCTCTCTGGTCTAGTAAATGTGTTTAATACTCTCCCTCTAGACCTCTGCGGTCCTCTGGCACCAACTCTCTGGTGTGTAAGCTCTTTGCTAAGGGGGGGGTTGGAGGCTGAACACTTTCTTCAGCTGGCTCACTCTTATGGAACAGCCTCCTCCAGCCCCCTTCCTCTTGAGCAGGACTTCCTCAAATTCCGGAAGCTCCTCACGACTTTCTCCTTCACTTCCTCCTTCCCTTCTTCCCTCCTCTGCTAATTTCAGAGTCACTGTGATTGGTGGCCAGGGCCTTTATGTATCTTTCGGGGACCTGCCCTGGCATTCCGAACCGCTCCAGGCCGCATAACACTTACGATACGATGCACTTCATCTGCTGCTCACCCACGAGCACAGACTTTCCAGCACTTACCCCCCCCACTTCCCCTCTTCTCGCTGCACTTGCACCTTCTGACTACTCACAAGGCATAGTAGGTTCCTCTTTATCTTTCACTGTATTCCTTGTTTTCATCTCATGTTCCCTCCCTGTTGCCCTGTGGGCGCTTTGAAAACAGAATTGACTTAGTGTGTAAGCGCCTAACAAGCGCACAATAAATGCAAATAAATAAATAAATCATCTGTTACTTCTTCTCTTGGTGGCAAAATGCATTAACTGTTTATCTAGATAGATGTTTTAACATGTTTTGTGGGAACATGTGGAACGCCATAGGGTACCCAGGAAAATACTCCAACAATGCAGGACAGTATCAAATGGGGTATTGTTTAGTCGGATATTAAAAGGTTTTGTTATGCTATCTCTATAAAAGGTTGTCATTATTGCGTTCAACCAACCTAATGAGATCTCTCTTTGAGATCAAGCAGCAATGCAACATATTCAAATTGCTTTTTAACAATGCAACAATCCTCAGAGGGCTTGGCTTAACACCTCCTTCTGTAAGCCATTTAGTTAAGAATTGGAAATTCGAAGTTTTCATGATGGAAGAAAGTCATTTCTTATTTGAAGGGATATTAATCTGGAGGGGCCCCACTTCTGAAGCTAATAACCTGTCAAGGGTTTTGACCCATGTTGAATTATTAGGCGACAACAAAAACTGAATCAATATACTGGGTAGATGTGGGGATGAGCTGTCGCCGCCCATCATTCTATCCCAGAACAAAACTAAATCAATAGACTGGGTAGATGTGGGGATTGAGCTGTCGCCGCCCATCATTCTATCCCAGAACCAGGAGAACCGCGCAGTTTTGCGCACACCAAAATGGTCGCCTAACCTGCCACCCACCAGTGCAAGAGTGATGGACCGGAAGCGCCAGGGGTGAAAGATGGTGCCAAAGGAAAAATAGCAGTGCCTGTTAGATCAAAAGCGCCTTGAAATCACTGCTGTTTCTCTGAAGTGCAAGCTCAAAATGTCCATTTCAATTTGTTCAAAAATCCGTTTTTATTGATGTCAACAAGTTGCTAAAATCATGGGCACAAGACCACTCTAAAGATTCAACCTTCTTGTGGGGGGTTCCACATCACCACTCTACTGTAAGGATGACCATCAAAACAATGGCAGCAAGGATTAGAGCTGTCAAGCAAAATCCTCCTGTCTAATTCAAGACAACTCCTAAAAAAAATGGGTGCAGTACCAGCTTTGGACACAAGCCGGCGCTAGCAGTCTAAACTCTGACAGTAGAACTGTACTTCAGGAGTTGCCAAAGGATCCTGAGCCAGCTGGAAACTTCAAAGCCTTTTGGTTAATCAAAATTCATGAACACCTGCGGTTCACAGAAGACAGGCTGATTCAATTAACAGTCCAAGAGGCTGGGAAACCTTCTCACCTTAGAACTCCACACAAGAAGCCAGGAGATCACATGGACATGCTAACCAAATGCAGAGTGCCCCCCTGGCCTGCTGACCTCTGCCGACATAATAGACTCTTGCAATTGAATGCGGTATGTTAATTTGGGTGTGGACTGTAAACAGAGCTCTGCCTGGCAGAAGAGACATGTGATCCCTGACTCCCAAGTTTCTGGGCGCGGACCCAAACACTGAAGTGAATTGAATTGAAGGTAAATATAAGTTTTATAAAAACACTGATAACTAATTGTAACCAGATGACAGGAATGTACAATTTGGAGAGCCTTAAAATGCAATATGTACCTACAATTTGAGTCGAAACTCAATTCCGTACGATGGTCTGGGACCGAACCCCGCAATTTATTCGTGTTGCAGACAATATGTTTAAGCTAGAGACATGGACATTTATTGGAATCTGTGTAGTAAGGCGGTGTACATTTGTGCCATTTTTGGTAAACGTCCGATACTGGTAAACCAGCTAAAAATGAAAATAAGTTGTCATTTTTGAATGCAAGCTCTTAGGACGATGAGAGTTGAACAAGAATGTACCTTAAGTCATCTGCAATATGTGTATGTAATGTCAACCACTTGTGTATTTGGGAAATATGTGTAGTTATGAAAAATGATTTCTAAGGGTGTTTCTTCAATAGATCGTAAATGGCTGACATCACTCTGACACACTATCCTTTCTCAAATCAGGGACCAAAGAATCCTTTGACCTATCAAATCTTGAGAGGGTTGGGCATGCAGAATTAGCTGACCCACCCACTTTCAAAACACATAAAAGGCGACAGTGCAGGACAGGCAGGACATTCAATTTCCATTTCCTTGCGGAGCACGCTGACAGACGACTTCACATCCAGAGATCCAGAGAGACCAGACCCAGACCAGATCGCTGTGCAGTGCTGAGAGCTGACCCAGATCACTGTGAGCAGAACCAGGCAGAGACCGTCCGTGGCGAGGGAACCGCAGTCCAAATCTGACCAGATCTTGACGGCCTATTTCAAATGTATATTGTGAGTACCTATCCAGAACTGTGCAAAACCAATCTCTTAGTTTAAAATAATCTAATTCAAACTATTTTAACCTATTGAGAACTGCATCATAGAAATTGTGTCCCTTCTTTTGATTCAAAGCTGTAAAACTGTCATCCGTCATTCTGAACTTTAAAATGTTTCATCTTAAAGCTGAGATTCTAAGCTTTCCAACGAGCCCTAAACCGACTTGCTACTCCTTATAGTTTTTCCGTAATTGCGCTCGACGCACTCAGAAAAACTGCTGCGATTTGCGATTTGCGATTTGGCTCAAATTTCTTCACGTGTCAAAACAGCCGCTCCTTGCTTTTCTTTGCTGAAATTCGTTTGCAACCTGACAATCATTCATAGAGCATTGCTAAAGTGATCCTGAACTAATTTAAAGTAGCTATCACTCACCCTGAACCTCCAGAGGGAATTAAAATATTTTTTAGCATATTTTTCCCTTCTTTGCATACCACCTTTAAAGTACTTTGCCTGTGTTTAAAATCATCCCTGTTGATCTAAGCTTGCTAGGGGGGAACTGAATTGGTATTGTACTGTGATTGTATTCCTGAAGACTGTGTTTGTCACTTCCACCTCCTTACATTGCATAGAGGGGGGTACATTGCCAAAAGGGGAAAAGTGATTATATTATGTTTTGCTGAAATCATATCAAGCTTATTCCTGTGTTGCTTCTTTTCCACCTTGCATTTCCTTGTACCATATAAAGCATTCTCAACTACCTTATCCTCTATACTACTCCTAAGTAATTCCCCAGTGTGCTAGTATCACATCATCCATTGTTGATCACTCATTGTCATATGTCTAAGTGTGATATCAATTATTAATTTATTATCAAAGTGTGATATATATATATATATATATATATATATTGTTTAATTCTCAAATAAACCTTTTAAATTTGCAAAACAAACTTACTTCTTGGCTCAGTGGGGTCAGGGGGATTCTAAGAGATGGGTGTTTTATAAGGGTTGTCATCCAGAGTACATAAACTGGACATACAAATATATAAATAAGGGCTTCCCTTGAGCAATCCCAGACAAGGCACTGAATTAGTGGGACTGCTTGATTGGAGTCTTTAACAAATCAGACAGTATTTTGAAAACCGGTTTTGAGTCAGGGATAAATGAATTAAAAAACCATCTTAGGGTTCTGATTTCTTAAAATTGAAATATAAGCTGATGTACTGAAGGAATGGCAGATATACTCTATGTTCAGTCTTGGACACGTTTTTGCTTTATGAATGTACCATTTTATTCTTTTGCGAATTGTATGAATTATGTACCTTTTTATGTGTGGGTTTTTGTAGAATGCAAACATCTGCATAGGTATGCTTACCTGGGAATTTTTCACATTGTCCTTTTTTTGGGTAGTCATTCTAAATGTGGGGAATATGACACATGCACCCACTCCATCGCACATAAAGCCAGTGGTTTTACAGTTTCTGAATGATTTTCTTTTGACAATGCTTAGAAATGAACACAAAGTCCAACACATGTTTGTTTACCCACTGTCAAGCTAAGTCTCACAACACTGCACGTTTCAAATCTCATGGAAAACAGGCAGGGATATTTGGGGAACCAATATATGGTGTTGCTTTAAGGTGCAATCGATTCTCAATGTAGCATAGGAAGGATAGTTCAATGCTGCTTACCTGCGCCTGCGTTCCTCCCAACCCTGTGAGGTTGTCTCCGCCACTCGCCATGCCAGTTGTCCACACAATGAGATCATAGTTCAGCAAGATGAAGAACATGGTACCATCGGAGATGAGTACAGCCTGGAAAGTGTTTACCTGAAATAGCAAAATGGACATATGATTTAAGATACGGCACAACAACCCCTCCATGAAAATGTGGTTCGATTACTTCTTCAGTGATCAAGTAATTTCATGTCACGACCAGAAAGCTGTTAATAGCAATATTCACCCGTTTGATGGGCTTCCCTGGCCTGGTAACAGCACTAGAGCCCAAACCGGCAGGCCAAGTCCACTGAACGGGTTATTATTGCTTTAATACCAGTATGCTGGGGCCACGAGAGCTGTCGCTTTGTGATTATGATATGATATGATAAGTTATTTATAACGCACTTAATACCCAGAGTTTACTAAGCACGGACCCGGGTTTCGAACCTGCGGTGCTTTGTGTTGTCTTGCTCCCAAGTCGAGCACGTTGCCATTGAGCTATCCTCCCGAGGCTAGCTTCAACCCCTACTCTGCTTACATCACTTTGAGTATGAGTTTAGATTAAATGCACTTCAAGTTACATCAATGCAAGGGACGTGGAAATACAGTCCTTGCAGCTCTATTTCTATTTGTGCCAAAGAAAGATGGCTGAATAATTTTTTGTTGTTTTATACTTCTTATTTATAAAACTGTGCGGCGAGATATCACTAGTCTGTCTCAAAATACTACTTATAGAATTATAGATGAGTAGCTGCCACCTGCAGGGATATAATCTCCAGGAATCTGAGTGACAACTAATGAACAAAGAATTGAAGCTCGAATTGTCGATGATGTCACTGAGAACACCAAGGTGGACAAAACAGTGGAGTGCACAGGAACCCATCCACGATTGTATTTCGTGTGTGCTGCCTCTGTGTCTCTTGTCCTACTACTCTGTTCCCATGGCACAGTATTGTGGGAGTGCGTAGCAGTGGCTATCACACACATCACATCGCCCAGCAACCCACACATAAAAAGGGAAACATCTGAGCGAGAAAAGGCTTGTATGTCCCTACTGTGATGCCATAGTAGTTGGCTGGGCCGAGTATAATCCTCTTCAATGATGGCGTCACAGCTGGATGCCACTGCATGCCGAAATGGCAATGGTACCTAAAGGCTTCCACGGGTAGCAATGTAAAACATAGATATTGTGGACAGGTGTGCTGCATAGACTGAACCCACCTGAGCACTAAATAAAAAAGTGGTCTTCTGCATACACGGCCATTTTGTCAGAAATGAGTGTACATATCTTGAGTGCATGTGATGGCCAACAAGGGGGGTTGTGAGTGCTAGGTAGTCAGGTTAGCAATGTGTTCTGCAGCTCTGGCTACCAGAGGTTTACCCCTTCGCAGCACTATATATGACATGCCTTACTATTATTACCCAATTAAATGATCGTCCACGTACTGATGTTTACTAGATAGTATGGTGAATCGTCGCTGTTGTCCTTCTGTGTCATGTGACTTACAGGTGAAATGCACATTTCTGGAGATATTCTTAAACTATCTGACTGACTAAAGTTCAGTCTTTGATCTGTTTAAAGGGTATAGTAGCTATGGTGTGAGTACTGCATTGGTGTCAGTATTGCATTGACTGGCAAATGAGCTCTTTTCAATGGGATGTAGTCTATACTGTGGTCGCTGAGCGTGTGGCATACGTGCATAATTGAGTCCTACTGATTCCTGTTCCTCATCTTTATCTGTCCAGACCCGTCTGGTTTCTCTTTTCCCGTAAACCGGGACATCGTATCACTTTTCCCATGGGGATACCCTAGCGGCCTCTGTTTTTCTATGAGGTCTCCACCTTTGTCCAGATGCCTGCCTCCCCCTGGGCACGCACTGCCTCCATAGTAAGACTCTGGGTGGGATACGGCGGGCAGCAGGATTGCGCCTGTTGCATCTCGACCCGCTACCATCAACATCTAGGATGCTTGGTCACCCCAGAAAGGGAGTGGCTCATTATTCAAAGTGTGCTCTTTCAGCTACCTTCCTGCAACTCTGAAAGCCTCATCCCACTCACATGGAGTCTCCCCATCCACACTAGCTTTCCGTGAAGCTTTCAAAATGTGTTTTCTATTTTCGCTAAGTGTGAGCATATATATATATTAGTTACTTGTATGCTCTATTCTCCTATTAAAACATCATTATTTAATTGTAATTGCTGCTTTATTCATTTGTGCGGCACTCTGTCACCTCTTGTCTATGGAAATCTACATTGCATGCGTAAATACAATAATATTAATAATCATTTGACTTGACTGTACGGCCGTTACAGTTTGTTTTCCCCTGCACAGATATCCCCTATAATCCTGCATAGATGTCTCTGTGTCTGTTGATATTATATTTTACCACGTGCTTTCAAACACCAGCTGCACACCTATCCGGTGCTCACACGCACCGTTGACTCTCTCTACTGACTTGAACTTCGGTTCGCGAGGGCGTTCAACCTACCAGCGCCTTGAGACCATACCAATGGTACATAAGGCGCTATATAAATGCAAAAGAACATAACATAACATAACTAAGCACTGTCATCCCCAAATGGTGAAATCAAAGTCCCAGCTTTTGGCAGGTTGAGTATCTGTTGATGTGCCCAGCGGTGTGGTGTGGCTGTCTCCATTCAGAGGAATTGCATCCTTGATCCTTTTTCGGGCATGGAGTTCTATGGGGGTTGCCATATGTGAACAACACTGCTGCAGCTTTATATTGAGTAACTGCATCGTTTGATGTGTTTTTCACCACTCCATTATAAAACAATGTAAGTCTCACCAGTTCAAGATCATATTGGGGCTATTATGACAGAAACACAGTTTTTAGTTTGTTCTACTGGGTGGCACTGAAAGCACTGATTATCAGCTCAAACTATAGTAATGGGAAGTTACTAAAGCAGAGAGATGAGATGTGAGGAGTGACATACAGCCTCTAGGTTTTGTTTGGTTATTTACCAACCCATACACCTATGGCCATTCCCCTTTTCCACCCACAACCTTCCCCTCCTTCCCAAAACACATCTCCTTGGCATCCTCTTTGAGTCTAGCTCTGTGCTTCATGAGCAGCCTTCTTTGCTTTGACAATGTGTGTTTGTGTTTTCAGCATCATGTACCTCATTATGATATCATAGCATTCAATGTTGTACTATTCGAAGTTAGTGGTCACTGTTGCAGTGCTGAATGCTATCAGTTCAGTTTTTACTGTGTTGTGTTGTGAGATTCTTGTTTAGTATTAGCAGGAGGTCTCTTAGCTGTGTCATGCAGAATGGCGAGGAACTCTTTGGGCAACTATGGTGCTACCTTTGTAGAAATTGACTTGTAATAGGCCACTTTGTCCCATGTAGCGATGAACAACCAGGATGCGCTGAACGACGGGATGCTGAAATATCTCTGAATGTCTGCTGAAGCCTGAAGCAGCAGTGCTTTGTTGTTAGTCTCTCGGTAGAAGACATTTCCTGAAATTCTGGTGTCCACATCTGCCCAGAATGGAGCAACGAACGCTCGCCCATCGCTAAGCGGAAAAGGGTCTGAGGTGTACTGGCTGACTGCAACACCGAAGGAAAGCACCCCATTTGTGTTCACCTAAAATATAAAAGGGAATGTTAAAAAGAATCAAAATGGCTTTCACATCCTCATTCATTTCTTTGTTTTTCGTTGCATTTTCTTCAATAGTGCTTTGCAGCAAAGCGCTTTACAACATTAGCAAGCTGGTGCTGATGTGATTCTTATCACCTCTACCTCACAGAGCCTTTCCTCCACCCCCAAGGGAGTGTCCTAGACCCCCACACCTAGTACGGGCTGTGTTAGGCACAAGGGTAGAGAACAGCATACTCATTACTGTGCATCAGTAAAGAGAGCAGACAACAACTCTCTGCAGTGGGTGGCTATTCTCAGACATCTACACAGGAGTGGTTTGCTAATGTCACATATATGTTATTGATTGTCCACTGCTCAAACCTTCCAGTAACCCTCTGTGTATTAAAACATGCACTATATAAAATATTTATTTATTTATTTAATATGCATATAACAATTACAGTTTACATATACAGTACATAAAATAACATCATTATCTCAGGGCATATTATACTTCTTACTCTTTGACTTCTCTGATTAAAAAAGAAAAAAAAACTCTATAAAAATTTTAAAACACCATTTGATAATTCAGTTAAAATCTCTAAAATGTTCACATGTTCACAAAAAACGCTATCATATAAAAGATTAGATTCATATTGTTTCCAGCCATAAGACACAGCCACATTTCAGACATAATGCACATGGAAGTATTGTTATTATATTTCATTAAATATTTTCTACGTATTTCCTCGAGACTTTCACATTCACGTATAATGTGGTAGGCGGTTTCCAGAGTGTTGATCCCACATAGTCTACAGTATCGAATATTCTTGTGGATACCGTTTTTTGCACCTAGTATGACTAGTGTATTACAAATGTTAAATTTGAATTTTAGATACCATCTAATTGTGTTACACTCTGGGAATGCATACTGATAGGTGGGTAAACCTTCCCTGAACGTCAATTGTTTAAGGAAGGGACCGCTATTTGCTTTTTCACCCAAATTCACTATCATCTGTTCTTTATCTTGTTTACCGATTAGCCTTTTTAGTTTGAGCTTAATCTGCGCAATAGAGAACAACAGCCAATCGTCTTTGTCACTTTTTGTCCACTTATCATAGATCTTGTTCCACTTGTTTATGGTGACAAAATTCTGTTTGGTTGTAGATCTAACATATTGATCCATGACCTTTATTACAAACGTGCCATTGGAGAGTCGGTGAAGCTTCACATATAGCATGGCCACCATTAACTCTATACGACTGTTCACACTAGTCAGTCCACATTCTAACAATAGATATTCATTAGACAAATTTTTAGGCATCCTCAGTAATATCTTAAGCATTTTTGCTTCGAATACTTTCAACTCTTTTTTAAAGAGGCTTCCCCATATTTCCGCACCATAAAGTAAACAGGAAACAATTTTGGTAGAGTATAGCGTAGCCACAGTATTCACAGAAATATTTCCTTGACTACCAATAAATTTACTTAGGGCCATGGTTGCTATCATGCATTTCCTCTTTGTTTCACACCAATGTTTTTTTGCAGTCAAGCTTATTATCTATGACCACTCCTAGGTATTTGTATTCATTTACAACCTCGAGCTGTCTCAGTTCAATCATCCATTTTATTTTATGGTTTCTGATCAGATTTTTGGAGTCAAACTTCATCACTTTTGTTTTATCAGTATTAATAACCACATCATTCTTATTTGCAAACTTTCCTAATTCATCTAATTTTACTTGGAGGCCCTTGGGTGTATAGTCAATTAATACAAGGTCATCTGCGTAACCTAGCCACCCAAGTTTAACTGTGCCAATATTGATATCAAGAACCTGACTATTACTGACCTCATTTAGAAAGTCTGCCAGGTATAAATTAAAGAGTGTGGCTGCTAATGTACAGCGTTGTTTGACTCACATATTGTTGATATCCCTTCAGATAGTCTTCCTTCAAGGTCCAGACGAACTCGGACAGATGTGTCAGAGTAAAGCAGGTGTATCATATACAATAACCCAGCAGGTATTCCCCATTTATTAAGCTTGGCCCATAGCTTACTCCGAGTAATGGTATCAAATGCCGCTGAAAAGTCTATAAATCCAACATATACGGACAGTCCACGTACCTTATGTGAATATTCTATTGCGGTTACTAGGTTAACTATGTTGTCTGTGGTTGATGAGCCTGCTCTAAAGCCAGATTGATTATCGGGCAAAATTTCACATTTGGATATCCATTGATTTAGATCAATTAGCAAGATCTTGGCAAATATTTTAGCCGGGATGTCGAGCATGGCCAGCATTCTATAGTTAGCAGGATCTTTGCGTGGACCTTTCTTATATATAGGTAGTATTATACTATTTTTCCATGACTCGGGGAGCTTCCCATGGCTCCCAATCCATTTAAATAGAATGAGTAGCACTCTAGCCCATAGATCAGGGGCCTTTTGTAATAGAGCATTACAGGTACTAGCTGGTCCAGCTGCTCTTGACTTTGGCAATCTTTTTATGATGTTGGCCAGCAAAATTACAGTCATAGTACATTTCCATACAGTTGGAACAGTCGCTATCACATTTTCTTCACTTAATAGCGTTCCCAATGTACTTTTAACATGGGATATACAATATATCAATATGGATATATGGGATATACAATATATACAATATATCAATATGGAGAACTTCAAATAGATACCCCACACATAATACTCATGTTCAAATACTTCTGACAAGATCATCAGTAACGGTAATGAACACTCAGTTAATGCTCTTGCACTCTCATGCATAGTTTAATTGTTTTCATTATGAGAAATAAGTAATAAAGACGCATTTGTACTATTATTGTCACTACCTATAACACACTTAATATGCAAAAGGTTACTAATGAATATGCAGCTATCGTTGTCATTGCCTCCATATCTATCAACCCTCTCAGACACATAATAGTCACTTCAAAAGTAACTGTCTAGCTCAATGGGTGTCACTAGACTGCTCCTATTTCTCAATGTAATATTAAAGATGGGCTAACCGGCTCTAATACTCACTATTGTCCTTAGAAAGTAGGGAGGCGAGAGATTGAGGTTGAATGCCTGAAAGCTGGAGGCTTGTGATCTGCACAATCCAAAAACTATCAAATCCATTTGATAAGCAGAAAACCAGCTATTAAAATAACCACGGTCTCTTTTAGCAAAAGGCAGCAAAAATAGGTAATACTGACTTAAAAAAGATTTAGGGCCTGATTCATGGAACGTTTTCCTATGGGATTGCGCCATTATAAAACACTTCCATGAATCAGACCCACAGTGTCAGGTGGAATGGGCATGGTGCCAGCAATAGTCAATTAAGAATAGGATCTGTCCATCGGTGGTGAGCTGATTGCTATAGTTAGGGTTGCTCCACATACAGTTGAATCTAAAGTAGTAGTTCTCCTCAAAAGCAAAAATTAACGTCCCTTTGAGATTCACAAGCCCAAAAATCTAATTTCAGTGGCTTCGAAAAACAGGCAGAAAAAAGGAGAGATGTTGCTCTGGATTACATGGAGACCGTGGTTCCAGTCTGCTACTGTTTGACCCTCCAGCTTCCGTTTGCCTCCTGCTTATTCCAGCAACATCAGTTCTGCAAACAGCTCTCTCTAACCCTCCCCCAAGCTAATCTTTTTATATTATTGGAGCGAAGTTTACTTAAGCCGTAAGCTGCCTCCTCCTCTCCTAGCAGTTTGCAGACTAATCTCTTACCCAAGGGCCTAGCAGGTTTCCGGTTGTAGCACGTTGCCATATTAACAGCGTAGTGAGTAGCTGTATTTTCACTGAAGCAAGACCAGCTGCAAGCTGCCTAACGCTTCAGCCTACATTCACCCGCGTTCCCTCATATCCGGCCTTGCCCGGAAGCATTGTAGTCCATTGTAGTTTCCTTAGGACTTTGTTACTGTTAGTTGCACCGTTTTGAACTATTTATTTGAACAAAGGAACAATTGGAACACTTCCAAGGCCATTGGAGTACAGTGCAGAGGTATTGTTTACTCAATGCGCTAGTGTGTCCTAAAACAATAGATAAGTTAGGAGCACTGCCCAGACATCCAAACTAAACATGATTCTTTCTTCACAATAGTTAATTCTTCCAATTGCCTGCATATATTTTAATGCAATTTCACTATGTACATGCCAGCCTGTTGACTACATGGTTTAGGGTATCGCTCAATCTCAGCATGCAGGCTAGATCACACATCAGTGCATAATAAAATTATGATGACAAAACATCACAGAATACATAAATATATACACAGTGGTGGAACCTTTACATTTTAAGTTACTTCTCATTTATTTGAGCACCCTTTCTCAGACAAGCCACAAGGCATGTGTTATGTGTTCTAATGTGCAAACACAGTTTAAAAGTTCTACCTCTCATCCAATGCTGTGTGTGTTTTCCCTGGATGATTGAGGGTGGGCACCGCTGATTATTAGATAATTATCCTCGTGATAATACTTGAAGTTATCGGGGCACACCTTGAGACCTAGGCACAAGGTTACAAATAACTGAAAAAAGAAAGAACTAGCGCCTAATCTAGATCTTGGTGTGCTCACACTCGGCTCTCCTAGATTATGCTGTTGTTAGTATCTGCTTATCTTGTGTTTCATTAAAATAAAAGCAAAAGGCTTCTTTAGTCCATATTAAGCCTCAACATCTTCAATTATCAATTGTTGGAAGGCAAAAGTGCGTCCTAAAAAATCAGTGCCACTAGTTGTAGTTGCCGATCCATTTCGGACTATGTCCATCTTCGGGGCTGGGACACTGATTGTATGGCCATGTGGCTAATACTCTTTATGAATGTCTAAACAACATATTCTCGTGGTGTTATGGTTGTAGTTTGCAGTTTTACACTGCCAGCCGTGCAAAAGGATCTAGTCCACTTGGCTTGCTGTGTTTTTCCTGCCATAACACAGAGTAACAATAGCCAATACTGTGTGTTTGTGCAAAAGTTCCATTATTTTTGGAGCTGAAATCGAAGAATGTACTAGTACAGAATCAGCAGGCATATGTTCCGTGAAAAGAAGAATAAAGCATGAATCTGTCATTCCTATAATATATGTTTTCCCTCTTTAGGTAGTAAAGGTACCATCACTAAAACGATGTGGCTTGGTGGATGAAAGCACCATTTTGGTGCTATAGGTATCTTTCTCTTAAAAGTCTTGGTACATACCCGGCCAACCATACCATCCTTTCTTGAGATGTTAACTGAGCACCCAAACCTCCATCCTAATCAAAATAGTCAAAGTATTTTCTGACCACTATTCTCATGTGACCTGTGTTATTTCATATACATCCTACTTCTCAGAGTCACTTAAAGCTTATGGAAAATGTAGTCCTGTTTCCAAAAATACAAAGTGTAGGGCTACAACTTTTCCACCTTAAAAGTAATGTAAACAAATCATGGTGTTTCACACTGCTAGCTCTATACTAGTGCACCATCTACAGAAGAGGGCTTTCCTCATCCAGTGTGGATACTTAAGCCAGAACATCTTTGAAAATTGAAATGTAATGATATGCCAGACTCCAGTATCTAAGCGGGGGACCAGGTTTTGAACACCAGGTAACCCATGCTGCTGGGCGTAGTCTTATTTCCAAAACAAGCAGGTTGCCCCTAACCTACAACTGCTAGAGTGCAGCTTACCTGGATGCTTGGGAAGGCCAACAGTATCTCTATAGTTGACCGCATGCCAGAAGGAGATGAGCCAATTACAATGCCTTTAGAACATAGCTGTTCATCTGCTTGCCAGCCGCCTTTGCTTTGATCGTGCCTATCCTTCATTGCAACCATTATGCAGGCTGCCTATTGAGTACTATGTCAAATTTAAGCTGCTATGTACTGTATATAAGGTAAATAACAGCCCGGAAACCCACTTTATTGGGGCCAGGTTGAAAAAAGTACTAACACTCTCACCCCTTAAGTGTCAAATGTAATCGTCCCTTACAATTCCTAAGTTCATACTGAACCGATAATGGGGTCGGTTGTTTGTGGTTTGTGCAACCAGTCTGTGGAATTCTGTACCATTTTCCATCACACATATTTAAAATCATATACAATTAGGAACGACTACTAAACATTTTCTATTCCCCCACTAGTTATATCCATGTTCAAAGTGGAGAGGTTGTGTGAGTCGGCCAGTACTTTGAGGCTGCTTTGGCTGTATGTGATAAAACAAATAACATAACATACCATAACAAAATAACAAGGAAAAAGTTAAAGTGCCACATTCCAAGAAAAAAGATGTAGTTATTCTGTTACCGACCCTTTTTTTGATGGTAGTGAAATTTCTGCTGTCTCTTCCGCACAACCAAATTATAATGTTTGGCAGATATACCACCAGTGGAATATGCCAAAAATCCAAATGGAGTCCTATGGACTCAAAACATGGAAAATTACCCCCCCCCCCCCCACACCACCACCACTTGTAATCCTGTGATAACTCAATGTTGACTGTAATTCAGTATATTTTCTACCCAATTACGGCCAAACTCATAATGAGGCCATAATGTCTGCCTCCTACCAACATAGGAGTGCACCCTCCTTTCTGCGTTTAGCGGTTTCATTAAATGCCCACTGAAAATATTTTACTGAGACTATTACATGTTGGTGATGGATATGGGGCTTTCATCAACTCTAATTGCATTCTTGAACCAGTGGCTCACTTTTTATCATCACTCTTTCCCAGAGAGGTATGCAGGCAAGAAGCAGCTATCTGAGGCTGGCACCTGCTCATCTCATATCAGGATATTGATTAATGATGGGGGGAAAATGCTGCCCATTATACCCCGCAAGGGGAGTTACGGATTTGCCGGGCAATCTACCATCTTCTTCCATGGACAGAATTTGGGGTGGAAGCCCCCTCCCCTTACCTGAGCAGGCTGAATAGAAGCAGCCCTCCTGGCGCTCAAACATGTTGGCCAGCCAGGAATCTGCAATGTTCAGTATGCTCCTTTTGCAAGAATTTCCCAGGCACTCGCTTCAGCCAGGGGGGAGCTGCATCTTGCCATGGCAATATTCTGTAGCATATTAGCACTATTTACTTTTTTGATGTCATCTTACACCATAAAAAGCCTTGAAGTAGTGCTGAACAGGTACAGGAGCTGCATGAAGCCATAATTCCAGTGTTGCATTAATGAAGATCTCACACCGGCCTTATACGATCCCTTGCTCAGTCCTTGCACTGTGGAAAGCCCCTGAATGATTAGCTGTGCAGGGAAAACACAGTGTAGGCGCTAGGGAAACAAAAAATAGGAACACATGTATGTCCTGCTAACAGAGCCCTACTGCCTCTCTCCTCGCGTTAATTCGAAGTCAAGGGCCAGATTACAGAAACTTTGCACCGGTACAAGTGCAAAGTTGCATGGTATTAGCACTAGGGCAAAATTTGCCCTATTTTTAAATACACTGGGACACATGTGAAAACTACTGCACCATGACAAGGGCAGTTTGGAATATTAAAAGCATCAGGGCAAACTTTGCCCTGGTGCAAAAATGCGGTAGAAATGTATCTTGTTTGCACTAGGGCTATGTTTGCCCTGATGCTTTTGATATGCCAAACTGCCCTTGTCATGGTGCAGTAGTTTTCTAGTGTGTGCCACGGTTTTTAAAAATAGGGCAAACTTTGCCCTAGTGCTAATACCGTGCAACTTTGCCCTTGCCTTGGCGCAAAGTTTCTGTAAGCTGGCCCCAGATCTTCTAATGAAGAACGGAGCCTGGATCAGGCTGCTGACTGGGAGAGTGAGCAATGCTGGAACGTCTGCATCTTGGTGGGGCTCCATTGCATCTGATCCAATGCTAAAGGACAGGATCATTCCAGCATCCATGAGAAATCATATATTGTGCCACAGTTTTGGTGAATGTATGTGGCACTTGTGTCACAAAATTGCAGAAATCACTGTTACAGAAGAGAGTGAGAGAGAGAACATGGGATTCTGAACGGAGTATATCCTGTTGGGATAGCAACAAGCAATGCCATGGCATGAAACTGCCAAATCACTTAAATCTCTTTTTCCAAACGTATCCGCTGTACTACCCAATGAGAACTTCCTTACCAATATTTGATCCAATCAGAAGCTTTGTAAGAAGCAAGTTAGGTGCCTGGCTTTCCACTTGCCAGCTGCACAGTGATTTCATTTTGGGCTGTTTTGGGTTATTTCTCCACAGAGCCTGTGGCTATTTTTGGGCTATGTGTGGGCTACTTCTGATAGCAGATCTGTTTTGTGTCTCCCTGAGGATGCATTGTCACAAATATAAAAGGCCACTCTCTCCATCACCACCCCACTCCCCCGACTCCCCCCAACCAACTCCCACTCCCATTACCCCACACCACCCCCATTATGTGACCTGGTTGGGTTTTGTTTGGGCTATTTTGGGCTACCTTTGACAAGTGCGTCCAAGGCTGCTTTGTAAATGTTTTTGTCCCAACAAACTTCTATCAACCAACCATGCCATTCCCACCCACTCTCTACCCCGACCCGCTTTCAAACCCAACCAGCATGCCCCTACTCTTACCATCCCCACCAACCCTACCCCAACCCTGTCTACTCCCACCCATCCTCTCTACAAGCACCCACCCACCCAATCCCCACTCCCTCTACCCTCACCCGCTCTCTCTACCCCATTCTCTCTACTCCCACCCACCCTACCCCTACCCTCCCACGCTAACCCCACTAGGTCTATCCTCATCCATCCAGCCTACCCACACTCTCTCCACCCCACCCACCCTACCCCCACTCTTTCTACATACTCCCACTCTCTTTACCCCCACCGACCCTCTCTACCCCCACCCACCCTACCTCCACTCCCTCTACAACCAACTAGCTACCCTAACCCCACTCTATTCCCACCCACCCTACCCCCATTCTCTCTATCCAGCTCCAACCCTCCCACACTACCCCTGCTCTCTTCACCGTAGCCCACCCACTCAAACCCCCACTTTCCTTACAAAACCCACACTTGCTCTAACTCTACCAAGCCACCATAGCCAAGTCTTTCTACCCCCACCCACCCTACCTCCACTCTCTACACCCCCACTCTCTCTACCCCCACCCTCTATACTCCCACCTTCTCTAACACCACCCGCTTCCCCTACCCTCAATCTCTTCCCCATCCTCTCTATCCCTCACAAACTCTATCCCCACTCTCTCTAGCACCACCCACCCACTCCACTCCACCCCACTCTCTCTACCCACACCCCCCTATCCTCTCTGTCTCTACCACCACCCACCCTACCTCCACTCTCTCTACCCCCATATTTTTCACCCCACTCTTTATCCCCATCCTCTTTAACCCGCCACTTTACCCCCACCACCCTACCCCCACTATCTACCAACCCCCATTCTCTCTAAGCCCACCCGCCATACCCCTGTACTCTCTACCGCCCACACACTGTACCACCACTCTCTCTACCAACACTCACCTACCCCGCCCCCACTCTCTATACCCCATCCACTCCCCCTCTATGGAACACTCTCTACTCCTATCCACTGACCCTAAACCCACTCTCTCTACCCCTTCCCACCCTGCTGCCACTCTCTCTGCCCCCACCCACCCAACCCTCACTTTTTCTATACTCACCCAGCTACCCTACCCGCATGTCCTCTACTCCCAGCCACCCATACTACTTGCACTTTCTCTATCCCCATGCATCCTCTCCACCCGCACTCTCGCTAACCTACCCACCCATCCTACCTCCAACCTTCCCTACCCCATCTTATTTTAATTCATTTATTTTATTGTTTAAAGCGCGGACCTCGCTCGAGAGCAACAGAGTGCTGTAGAGATTGTGGCATGCCAGCATTTGGACTGGCATCTTTTAAAAGTAGTGCAGTACTGTGAGGTATCTGCATTGGTATGTGCATCCATTGGAATTAGTCTTTGGCCAGGTGTTGTTGATTGAGCCAGGTTTTGAGAGATTTGCAAAATATGAGAATTCTGAGGGGATTACGAGCTGACACCAGGATCGAGGTTCAGAGGGTATGACAAAAGAAGGATTGTTTACAGGTCCTCTCTTTTCGTACGAGTTTTGATTCAAGCCGGTTGGTCGATTTGCTGAGCAAGGAGCGTGTGCCACTAGATATATGGAGCTTAGCTGTCAGGTAAACTGGTTTGTTACTCGTGACTGCTTTGTAGATGATACATGTAGTCTTGACCAGTATCCTGGCTTAGAGCGGAGGCCACTGTAGTTTGCATAGGACGGGGGTGATTCGGTCAAATGTCCATGCTCCTGTAATAAGACATGCTGCAGCATGATGGACTGCTTTTAGGGGAGCCAAGTGAACAGCTCAGAACAATGTCAGCAGAGCATTAACCCCATCGATGTTCAAAACTGCACTACTGTCTGGAACCTAGCAGCTGGATGAAGCGTTTGAGATTCTGAGCCAGGCAATTTGGGCCTGCTTAGCTATCTGTTTCTGGAAGGACAGGCTTTTGTCAATGGTGAAGCCTATGGATTTTGCTGAGTCTGAGAGTTGTGGATTAAACCCTTCTAGGCGCATATTATTGAGCAATTGTTGGACAAGTTATTTTTTAACCGGTGGACCGATGAGTATGAAATCAGTCTTGGATGGGCTTAGTTGGGGTAGGCGGTCGACATCCAGGTCTAGATAATGGCTATGTAATCGCGGAGACAAATTATGTCCTGTGCGCTATTTACTATCAAGTACAACTGAGTATCGTTAGCGCATTGGCAGATGGCTATATTGGTATCTTTGAAGAGAGTGCCCAGAGGCTCCATGTAAAGGTTAAAAAGGATTGGTGAGAAGATAGATACTTGGAGGACTGCACAGGAGACCTGGAGTCATTTCATTTAGAAAACAACATGTTCATCTGAACAGTCTGGTGACTGCCTGAGAGGTAGGAAACAAACCAAATCAGGACATGCCTGATAATCCCATCCTGTCTGCAAGAAGGGAGAGAAGGATGCAGTGGTAAGCGGTGTTGAATGCAGCTGAGAGATCAAGGAGGATGAGGAGGCATTAGTCACCCTTATCCATGATTTGGAGAGGATCATCCACCACCTGGATGGTGGCTGTCTCGGTGCTACACTTGGGTCCGAGCCCTGAGTGATAGTCATTTAGGATGTGATGTTGATGTGAAGTTGATCGATTCTGGCAAGTAGTTGTGAAGCAACTACTTTTATCAAGATTTTGCTAATAAACGTGAGGTTCGTAATGGGCCTGTAGTTGGCCAGGTCATCTGGATCTAGGGTTGCTTTTCCTAAACAAGGTTGTATGAGACCAGTCTTGGGGGTGTCTGGGAATGACCCTTCTGTGAGGGTGGCATCAATGATGGAGAAGAGCGCATTAAGCGCTGGGCCCATCATTTGTTCAATGATGGAGGCTGGGATTATTTCATCAGAGTAAGAAGTATGTTTAAGGGAGGCACTTGATTTTAGGAGATATCTGGGGGAGAAAGAGGTGTGAATTTTTACTCCAGAGGGTCAGTGTGCATGCCGGGGTGCAGGGGATGCAAATGCTGTGAGAGGTGCAGTCGATGGTCTGTTGGATTTTGTGAATTATCTGATTAAACACATGTGTTGATTTTATCATATTTTTCCTGAGTTGCTGGTACCTGGAGGTCGGGTGAGGGTGTGTACAATGCTTCAAAGAAGGCTCTGCTCCTGTTAGGGGCTGCCGCAATGGCGGCAGAGTAGTTAGCAGCTTTGGCCTCAGTAACCAGAATCCTACAGTTTGTGCAGACAGATTTGAGTTTGGTGAGGCTCTGACTGAACATTTGTTGGAAGCTAGCTCAGGGGTGTACCATGGGGTGAATGATTGGTCTTAGCCAGCTGAATTTTAGCAGGGCATGAGTGTCCACCAGTTTCATAGCAGAGTTGCTGAATAACTGGAGGAGGTCTGATGCATTCCCTGTGGTGGGGAGGTCTACACATGTTTCTTTAAGTTCATTGGCCCTCATTACAACCTTGGCGGTAAGTTTTCAACTTTACCGCCAAGGCGTAATTTACGTTAACGCCATGGTGGATGGCAGATTTACCGCCCCATTCCAAGCTTGGCGGGGCGGTAAATCCCCATTCACCATGGCCCCTTCCCCATTCCCATTTTTGCCCCATAGGGCATGATGGGAGTGGGGAAGGCGCTAATTACGGCACAGTAAATTACGGTGCCGTAATTAGCACCAAGGCGGCTTAGCGCCTTGCATTTTAACGCCTGCTAAAAGCAGGCGTTAAAATAGGAATCAGGCGTTAAGGTGTTAAGGGCGCCGACGGCGCCGTTAAACCCTTAACGCCTGAGTTGTAATGAGGGCCATTGACTGGGAAGGGTTTGAATGAATGGTGTTCAGCCTGACATTTGTGGGCCATAGTTGAGTGGGTGGCTGATAATGGGATGGCGGCTTGGTCAGACCAGTCAAGTGGGATAGGGTCTGCACAGGTGAAGCAGGGAGATGATGTGAAGACTAAGTCTAGGGTGTTGCCTTTCTGTTCGTGGGGGAGAGCACAATTTCCTTATGGTCCATGGAAGTGGACAGTGCAAAATCATGCTTTGAGTGTGGTTGACAGGCTGGCACTCAGGGATGATAAAATTGCAGAGAAAGACATTATTAGAATGTATGAATTTGGCAGGGGAGATTTAGTTGGAGATGCCTGCAATGAAAGAGCCATTCCTGTGAGGTGGTCTGCAGATGAGGTGGAAGGTGATGGATTCCTTGTGTGATAGAGGAACCGGCAGGTGAGTGATTCAAACAAGCTTTTTCTGGGGCAGGGGATGATGGAGCATGGCCAATCGCTCATGTGGATGATTGCCACTCCGCCTTCTGCCCTTCCTGTCCGGTCGGCATATTGGATGCAGTAGCCTTAGTGTAGGAGGACATTAAAAACATGGGGGAAGTATGGGGTGAGCTTAAGATTAATTCAAAGCCTTCCGGCCACCACCTCTTTGTTTTGGGAAGTATGGGGTAAACCATGTTTCAGTGATGGACAGGGCATCAAGGTTGTTGAACAAGATGAGGTCAGCGATCTCTGCAAGGGTAGTGACTGCTGAGCAAGCATTGATCAACATGAGAGGGCATTTGCATGTGGTCCATGGGTGCTGGATGGGGGCAAGGGTGATATTTACAAGGTTCACTGGGGTAGTTTGCTGGGGCTGCTAAAGGTAATTGAGCTATTGAAACCCTAGTGAGAGTGGGAATGGGCTGTGGACGAAGGAGACATATTGTGATGTCTTTTGGTGAGTAGCAGTAGTAGTAGGTGAAATGCGGTTTAGCGGGCCAGGCCTTTGGCCCTATCAGGCACAAACAGTTGAGGTCCTTGTCTTTACTGAGGATGCCGGCGACGAGGTGGTGTGCAGAGCAACTGAGTGGCAGGGCCTGGTTTCATGACAAGCATCCTACTCAATGCTGTCTGCCTAGAGTCCTTAAGTAGAGGCTTGGAAGGCGTGAAAACTGGAGGTGGGTGGAGCAACTGAGTGGCAGGGCCTGGTCACATGAGCAGCAGCCTACTCAATGCTGTCTGCCTGGAGCTGGGCTAGAGTCCTTAAATTGAGGCTTGGAAGGTGTGAAAACTGGAGGTGAGCGGAGAAACTGAGTTGCAGGGCCTGGTTACGTGACCAGCAGTTTGCTCAATGATGTCTTCCTTCTGCTGGCCCAAGTAGGGCTTTGGAAGGTGCAAAAACTGGAGCTGGCAGGAGCAAC
Organism: Ambystoma mexicanum; assembly: GCF_040938575.1. Taxonomy (NCBI): domain Eukaryota; kingdom Metazoa; phylum Chordata; class Amphibia; order Caudata; family Ambystomatidae; genus Ambystoma; species Ambystoma mexicanum. Next base: position 1,221,458,405 of record NC_090921.1, on the reverse strand, counting down.
TGCGTGGCAGGGGCTGGTCACATCACCAGCAGCCTACTCAATGCTGTTTGCGTGGAGCAGGCCTAGAGTCCTTAAGTAGAGGCTTTGAAGGCATGAAAACGACAGGTGGGTGGAGCAACTGAGTGGCAGTGCGTGGTCACATGACCACCAGCCTGCTCAAATCTGTCACCCTGGAGCTGACCTAGATTCCTTAAGTAGAGGCTAGGAAGGTGCCTAAACTGGAGATGGGCAATGCAAGTGAGTGGCAGGGCCTGGTCACATGACCAGCAGCCTACTTAAGGAGGAAACTCAACACAAGTAACCTTGTACATGCAAGAGTTTTAGGGCAGACACCAGGTGGAGGGGCATTTGCGAGATGGTGGAGGAGATGGAGACACAGCAGCTAAAACCTTGTATTTGGAGCTTTGCTGTAGCATAGAATGGACTACATTTTCTGTCTGCCTTAAAAAATTGCACATGGCCTACTTTGCATGTATCCTTCTTGTAGTCACACGCTTTATTAACACTCATGAGACTGTGAAAGAAACAGTCTCTGTGGCACACACAACGCGCTCACATTTTAGCTATGCTTACCATGATGGAAATGCACTGCACCAACTGCAGGTGCACCACAAGTTGCCACTGCGAATTCTGAAGACCTCAGTGACCACCCATTGGAACTCTACTTTGTACATGTGTGGCAGACTATCTTACCCATAGAATGCACACACTGAAACACACAGCTCTAGATGAGGCACTTTTATTACTCTGCCCGTGTCAACTGCTGTCTAATGTCTGCTCTCCTTTACCACCTTTTATGGAGACCAACAAGTGGGTTATCCATCCCAAAACATCCCTGAATAAGATTCTTGATCAAGTGTACCTGCTTGAACTCAACCTGACCAACATAGTATGGAACCATGCATTTTCAGCTGATGCTGCTGTAGCAGCGCTGGATACCAACTTTCTTTCAAAACTGGATAGGAGTTGGTTGGTTTAAAGGTAAACTTGAATACCTCCTTTGTCAACCCAGGTTTCGAGATAAAACATGCCTGTTTTTCATCTGCATATCTCGGGGTAGGAAGACTCACCTCAAGCATCATAAGAATGAGACACGCTGCAAATGTGCAACAGTGTTTTCATGCTTCGCTGCAAGGATTGCAACAATTGGAGAAAGAATGCAGGCAGCAGAAAGAACACTAATCAGCCCACATTTTGGCAAGTTAACCTGGAAGGTCAAGCTCATGAATAATGGCATCGATGGCCAGTACATCACTGACACGTGTTGAAAGCTTTGTGAGCAGTGCAGTCTACAGGGAGGAGTATCTGTAGACACCCTCCTCAGTGACTCAGGCGTCTTGAATACAGATGGACGATCAACAGGAAAGGACAGCTGACCTTCTGGTGCAGAGGTGCTTGATGCCTGTATACTGGTTACTTTTTTTTAACCTACCTTTAAAAGTAAAAGTGCCCATATTCCATCTGCATGTCTCAGTGAAGGGGAACTCACAGCAAGCATTACAAGAGATTAAATGTGCAAGAGAGATTTTCTGCAAGTATTTCAACATCAGTTGGAGAAAGAACACAAAAGGCAGAATGAACAACTAACCCGCATTTTGGTGAGTACACATGGCATGGCAAGCTCATGAATGATGACACCAATGGGCAGTACATCACTCAAAACGCTTGAAAGCTTTGTGAGCAGTGCATCCTACAGAGAGGAGTAACTGTTGGACACCCTCCAATGAGACCTAGGCATAGTGAATACAAATGGGTCATCAACAGGCGCAGACAGCTGACCATTTGGATCAGAGATACTTGATACCTCTATACTGACAGTCACCCATGCTAAGGCATATTGGCTCATTACATTATTGGTACAGCAATCACTTGGTCTGGCATTTTCTGTAGAATCGCTAAGCTGCCGCATACCCCATCTGAGTACATTCTGAGTTCAACTTTACTGCAGCCAGGACTACTGCATCTAACTGCAGGAGAAACCTTCATGATCATAACACTTGTCAAACCTTCACATGTTCTCCCACAGGATACAGCCACATATTAGGGTTCCCAGGCTCATTCACAGGGCACAGCCACTCACAAATGCTTTCCAATTTACCCACAGGGCACTGGCCACTGCCATACACTAATGTTATTGGAAATATTTACATGGTAGAGCCACCAACAAAGGTTCACAAGATCTGTCAAAGGGTGCTTCCATCGCTTAAGCTTCTTGGGTTCTTCTGCCACGTGGCACAGCCATCCACTCAGGTTCTATCTCAGCACAGCCACCCAGGAGGTTTCTGGGTTCTCCCACGGGTCACATACACCTCTTAAAGTTCTCAGGTTTTGCCATAGGAAGCAGCCTGTCCTCAAGTGTGTTGGATAATTCTACACTGTGCAACAACCCACCAAGATTGCCAGGTGGTCTGAGAGGGTGCCAAGGGTGTACCCACCCACTAAGACCCACAAGCTGTTTCACAGGACAAAGTAAACCACTAAGGCAATCAGGCTCTCCTATGGGGTGTAGTTGTCCACTCATGTTTTCATGTGCTCTTACAGAGCATGTTCTACATGTTTCCTGCTCTCCCAAAGGCTGCTGCCACTCTTGTGGGTGGGATCCCCCCTCTGAGGCCAGTCCATTACTTAAAAATTGCTCAGTCCTTACCCCCTGCAGAACACGCAAAAGGAAGGAAAGATGGCAGAGCTCCATAAGCCTCCACAGCTTGGTCGCCACCATTATGCAATCCAGCTACCCGAGTCTGATGAAACTACCCACAATTAAGGCAATAGATCCCCTCAACTGCATCACTATATAGATCAGGGGGTCCTGACCAAAGACGCATGTCCCCAGTTGCACAACAGCCCCAAACACTTGTTGTGGGGTTAGGGGGGGTTGAACGCAACAGGGGCCTGCCACTGGATACAGTTGCACATGCAGATGTCACCAATCGGGCAGGCTGAATGGTTTCACGAGTTTGGTCATGGTGTGCCTGCTATCCCCACTGTGCTGCACCATGGCCTTGATACATGCTAGGCCCCTCTTCCTCCTTACCACCACTGAATGGGGTGGTGGTGGCAGTATGTTTACAAGCAACCTCTGAGGAGATAGAGGACTTGTGATCCTGGCACGTTGTCTCTTGACACTAGTTCACATGTTTCTTCAACCCTTTGTCCATAGAGCCCATTACTTGCCCCTTCCTGCTCACCCTGCCTAACCTTCTTCCCACAGCCGTTCAAAGTGCATAACAACTTTGGCACCTCACCCTTGAACGTCTCTCCTGTGGCAGGGAAAAATTGAAGCCACTGTTCCTTGGGGTACCTCATGCACTTGATGTTCCAATTTCATTAGAGAAATAAGAGGCTCCTCCTCTTTTACCTCTTTGACTCTTCTCTAACTGATCCTCGCCTCCCTCTCAGGTATGTCCACACTTGCTGTGACGCGTCCCCAAGCTGGTGTTCTGCCTGATGCGCCTCTCCCTGATCCCCAGAAGCAATTTCACTGGGCTGGGTGGATAGCTCTTCCTCCTCTAAGCCCCTCCCACAACAGAAGAAATCCCAAACTCCTCCTCCAGGGTGTTTCCTGTATCCACCTGTTCCTCCCAAATGAGGAGCATCCTCCACTGCCTCCATTGCCCCTTTTGGTAACCTGTCAAAAGTGATTAGGTCTTGCAGAAGCAGAGTGGCACACTTCTAGCGGTCAACGGCAGATTAAGCAATGGAGCGCCACTCATAACCATTGATATCTTTGAAGACCAGGCAATATCTGTGGCATTATATGGGAATGAGCTGTGGGGATACTGACAAGGTTCCAACATGCATCAGATTGAGAAAATGTTTTAAAAAATGCTTTTCATGCTGCCCAAAAGTTCCCGATCTGATATTTTCTGCCAGGTGACAGGATACAACTGTATTCTAAAGGTATTAACATGGTTTAAGACCACATTCTGGAACTTTCTAAGAACAGATGGAGGTAAATCCTGGTCGTGGTTCATCCATGTGAAAAATACTTTACAAACCCAAGGTTTTGCCCACTTGCTCCAGGACACGAACACTCTCTCAGACCAGGATGCAATTACAGGTGCCCTAGAAGTAAGGCATGTGTGTTGCATGTGTTGCATGGTGGACAGAAGGTCTATTTATGTTAGGTCGTTAGCATAGGTCGTACTAAAGTACTCTTTTAACACGGAGATCTATTTCAGTTACATTGAGTCCGCTTTAAGTCAGGCAGTATACTTCTAATTATCCCATATACACGATTGCCAGAGATCACCCAGACAAACAAATGCCCAGTTCACCAGCCTACACTCGAGCACTATGAGAAGGATCCTCAGTGCACCTGCCCATCCATAAAGGTGATCACAATCACATCCCACAATGCCCACGCACATCAGACTTCACTGTTTTTTTTTTGTCCCTTATGGACTCACACAAACATCAAAGATAGTTTCATCAAATACAAACCTGTCACCATACACACTCCCTACTGCATGGTGTTCAGCGAATCGCCAGAAGTGAGGATCTGGCCAGAATATTACAGCAGAAATTCAAAAATGGAAAGGGCCATTAAATAGGCATTCTTGACCCACAGCCCAAGACTGTGAAACCTCATACCTATTGACATGTGAAGCACTCACAACCTCATGCCATTCAGAAAAGAGATACTCTTTTCTTCAAGGAGCACCTCCTTCACACCCAATATGGTGGGCACATGGATAGACTGAGGCCAGTTTCCTCCTGATGGCCACCCTCTACAACCCAAACCCTGTTCCACCCACGTACTGCCTCTCAGCACGGTTAATTCAGTTTCCCTATATAGTACGCTGGTAATAAATGGTATACCGAAAAGGTTTGGCCCCCCCATAACCATAACATGTATGACTGCAACCCCTCCCATGGACAATGATCCAGTCCTTCCCAGAGTTAGGACAACCCTCAATACATGGTGAAAATAAACATTCAGAAATGGCACAAATGGCACATGTTAGTAGACTCTGCTTCAGCAATGGTGCAGATTGCAGACAAATAAGTGATACATTCAGTTCAGTTAGTTTTCTGGAAAGGGTCTCTAAAGGGGTATTTCAGTGAATTCATATGTGTGCCAATGGTTGTGCCAATTAAAACGAATTACACATCCACAATGATATACATTATTGGGTTAGAACTATGTTTAAAAAAAAAAAAAGAAAAACCTTTTGCTTAACTTACATCCAGATGCTTGTTGTAAAAGTGGTGTGAGAAGCGTATAAGCAAATATTTTTGGTCGGTACCAAGAGATTGCCTGTGGGCCAATGGCTATGTATTCAATGATAAACCCCACATCATTCACAGGGGGAAATGGCTTACTTAAGGACGATTGAATGTGTGTATTCCAATTAGTGCAAGCCTATTGAAAACCCTGTACACAAATCCAATGAGTTATCCATTCATTTAGATCACACATGCTGAGTGTGGGCCCCCATAACTCTCCATCTTCTAGGTGGAAGGCTTTCTAGCTCTCTACAATCCCCTAAGCATGAGACACTCTGTATATTTTTACTGTTTCACTTCGTTCTACAAGTTGTGCAAATAGACTCACATAAAGCTGGCCGTATGTCTGGTTAAAGAACTGGAATGGCACAGATATTGAAAAGGGAGCGGTGCTGCCATCATCAAACTTCTCCATCGCAGCATCTCCGGCACTTCGTCCATAGGGGTACATCACAGCAGGATCACCTGAAATCATACCAGGTGCCATTAGTACCCCTCAAGCATCACCATTCCTCATTTCCTCTTGGTTCATCGCTCCACAGGTACAAGTGCAATTGTGGTGGATGCCAAACTACCGGCGGTCATAACCAAAGAATGTATGCATTTGTGTATCTGATTATTTTGTTCGTCTCCTATTAAGCGAAGCAGTTCTTTACCAAACATGTTTTCGTCATCAATTCTATGAAGTTACAACATGTAAAACATACTATCTATTCCGCTGTGAGCTGAACTTACAACTACACACTCCTCAGTGAACACATACTTAGGGGAGTATCTTCCAGCGGAGTGCTCCCCACATTAAGGCAAGTAACCTGCCCATGTGAGACAATATTTACAGTACAGTACATGCATTGATCCATACCCTCAGCAGGGTTTCTAACCCAAAAATAATCGTATCATTAATATGGAAGTAATACCTTCAAGCTATCTACTCATCACGACTTGGGCGGTAACGCCAGCGGTTTTACCGCCGGCGGTATTACCCCTAGCGCCGGATCACGAGTTTGGCGGTAAAGTAAATCCCCATTCCCCATTGAGCCCATTCGGGAATGCCCCATTCCCCATTGGGCTCAATGGGGAAAATGTGCGCTCTTACCGCCGGCGGATTTCCCGCCGGCGGTAATAGCGCTAATTCTCGGCAGATTTCACACCAGCTCAGAGCTGGGTTGAAATCCGCCGAGGCCCTGATTCGGCGGACCCTTAAATCCGGCGGTAATAGCGTAACCGCCAGATTTAAGGGTTACCACCGAGGTTGTGATGAGGCCCGTCTGGTGTGCAACCATGCGAGAGATTGAAAGGCTGCATCATGATCTTCAAGCATTGATTATTCACATAGAGAACAGGTACATGGAATACTTGGTAGAGTACTTCATGGTGGGTAAGTACATGGTGGCAAATGTGTCGTATTCCGCATCATACACAACACGATTGATGTGCCTTCCTCTCCACACCCCCCAGGTCTGGCCAATCTGATAGCATCAGCAGGGAGAGGAACAGCCATTTCAGTGATAGAGGAAAGCTCAAGTGCCCACATCTACTGTGTACTGCATGTTTAAGGAAGCAATACCAAACCCACAGGGAAGGATTTTCAAAATGATTTCCAATGGGTTTGTGCCATTGTAAAGCATTTTTGCAGATCAGGCCCAGAGTGTCCAGTTTTAACTTCCAAGCTCAACTTTCTAGTGTGGTGGCAGCCAGGGAAAAGGTCACCACCGCAGGAAATTGCCACAGCAAGTGATTGTATTTCCCTTCGGGCACCTTGCACCGCAAGCATTCAGGGGGCAGGTTGTGTTCAATGCTGTGTTTGCTCAATGGAGTAAGGAAGACTATGCACAATATTTTGAACTGAATCAGTTCAGATCCAAAATTACAGGAAGGTTCCTGACATGATATATGTTAATTTTATTTTAAGCTATCAAATCACCACCATATTATTATCAGAGCAATGTCTGTGGAGTGGCGTGCCGACATGTGTTTGCACCCGTTCTGCCCTGCAGGGTAGGAAAGCAAAATATGACATACCATGGCATGCTGGAATTCCCCTGATATAAGCAACCTACCTTGGGTCTGGCAAGGCACAATTAGTTGGGCATAGTGATATGCGCTTAAAGAGCAGGGGAACAAGATGTACTGAGAATTAACATTATAGTGCCTCGAATAGCAGGAAACACTGAAAGCGCTAGATGGCTGAATTACCCTGCATGTTCTTTTATTTGCAGAACAGCCTAAGTGAGATCTGGTTTTAGAGTACATCTTGATTTATGAATGACTGAATTATACACCCATGTTTAGTTTTGCATAGATCTCTATAGCTTGTAGATTGAACTAGCAAAGAGCAGCAGCAATGTTGTTGTGTTCGTCATAACAAGGATTAGAACAACAGACCTTTATGGATGCACCATGCAGAAGGGCCATGCACTCTGTGCATACAACACATTTGACAGAGCTGTGATAACATAATGACAACACTAATGGACAGGGACACAGAACTGGGGACCTGTGTAGCGATGAGGTAGTTGCTGTAGGAACAGCCTGCCCCAGCAACATTATTCTGGGCACAGACAGTGGGCACATATAATGTGGCTAAGGATTTGTAGAGCACTTTTTCTGCAGACTGATAACTAGACAGACAATGAGAGCATTGGCATTTGTTTACTCCAGCATTAAGCTGATGGGGGCATACTAATGAGATTGTTGATACACATCACACCTGAGGGCAGGACTTGCATGTCCACACACGTAGATCTACGTTAGCCACAGCGAGACTGTCCATCAAGTGACATGTAAGGTATAGATGGGCCATGCAAGCCTGGGAGAGGAGGTTGCCTATTCAGATGGGACTAAGCAGAGGGGATGCCGTCAGAAGACCCTGTCAACACTGAGAGGCCTAATCCACAGGGGATGTTCTGTTTGATTTATAAAGCAGGAATGATATACTTTACCTGGCTGGGGAACATATTCTCTTGAATGTGTGCTCTTGCTGGTTATTACATTTCTGAATTAGGTGATTGATTCACTTAACAATGTGTTTCCATCGTTGAATTTTGCTTTTTGCAATGTGTTTATATGATTGATTCATTTAGCAGTGTTTCATTGCAGTATTGTATGTCACTCTTGAGATGGTATGATATAGGCCACTGCTTAGTTTGAGTTTGTACATCTAATATTGGCAGGTGGTCTTTTCGCTTGGTTGATATTGAAGTGTTTAGCTTTTTAGGGAGAGTTGTGATTTGGCCACGTGGGTAGGAACAGAGAAGCTTTCTTGTTTGTGTACACATACTCTGCTCATGCATACGATTTGATGGTAATGTGACCTATACCCTGCAAGGGGATTGGTTTGATTTGTTGGTGATTCATTAGAAGAGCAAACGGAGGGATATCATATTTTGTAAAATAAAATATGTTCATTCACATAACAATACTACCTTTGGACTCAATGTACATTTTGCAATGAATATGTGCACATGTGTTGATGTATTTTTAGGCCATACTGCTTTCTGTTTTGTTCTGCTCTATACCTGTCTAATAAGTGTGTGAGGTAATACTTTATTTAATAATGATCAAGGGCTGCATCAATGTGCTTATGTGAAAGGGTTGAATGAGGGCACATACATTGAGTTCCCATGAGCCAAACTAACAAACCCAATCAATCATTAATACCGTATGTAGCAGAGCAGGAAGTGGTGCTGCACTCAGTCAATGAAGAGACATCTGCAGCAATCTGGCTAACAACCATGTGCTACCGTGTCGCATAGAAAGGTGCTAGGTCTTTCCTTTCCGCTGAGCCACAGACAAGGTGCGGGTTTCCTTCCCTTTGAAGACCAGCATTCCTGATCTAGCCCAGCAATTCTAAGCAATTTGCAACAATGCTGTTCCCCTACCAGGGGCACAGGCATTAAATTGCTGGAAAAAAAGAAAGTGCAAGAAGATAAGAGAGGGGTAAGCCAGAAGAATATGCTACAAGCACAGGGAGGGAGACATGCTGAGGTGGAATACCTTGTGTGATGTGATGGCTGCATGTCAGTCCAGTTAGGTGAGCCATGGTTCTGCAAAAAGAGAGGAGGCAAACAAGTGCTAAAGTGTTTTGAAAATTGTGTTGTGTTTTCAGGGCAGAGTTGTAGAATTTTAAGTTAGTTGTGTTGGCTGCATGAGTGGCTCAAGTAATCATAGAGATTTGGGAATTTCAAGCGAGGGAATATGTATATTTTGTAACCCTGGTCAAACTTCAGAATGTTAATTCTGTGGCTGCCAAGAGTGCCATAGCCAGGTATAGGCTGTGTATAAAGCTGAATATTGTTGGTGACAGAACAAACAGAATAAATATGTCAAAATGGTCAAGTTTAAAAGGCCTGTCAGCTTGATGTCAAAATGAATTTGTTCTTTGTCACAATGTGCAACATTTTATTGTGTGACAAAAGGTGACTTACTTGGAGGTAGACATTGAAAGTATATTAATAATTCACGTTATTTAGTGAAGAGCTATCACCTGAGCTCAATATGCAGATTTGGTTATTAGACCTTGTGAAAGGGATAAGTGACTATATGACTAATCAGGGTAGGTAGGGTGAGAACAACCAGTTATCATTTCTAATGTATTTAACAACAGACTGGCACTCTTCCCTAATGTTATTTTACCATGCTTTAACTATGAGGTTTTGACTATGGGGCTGTGACACACTTTCGTCAGTGCGTCATGCCACAATGAGGCCACCTCACTGCACAGAGGAGCAGGGAGGAAGGCTTTCAGGTCACACACCAAAAGTCAGCCATCCAGCCAAAGTGGAGAGAATGAATACAGCAAAGGGGGTCCTACCAGAGAAACAGGATCCACTTATTTTTTTAATTATTAGTCTGGATCTATTTCTCCTCCAGGAATCAATTCTATCATTCTCAGGGATGATAGCTAAGGTAATATTATTGTGCCTTTCACATTATGATTTAATCAAATGTGTATTCAATTTGTTTCTTTTCATACATACCTATTAAAACACACACACAGATGCGGTCACATCCCAATTGGCTGTGTTATCTTATTAGCAAAAGGTCAAGGCCATGGAAATATCCTGCAACTAAAGAGTGCTGTTTTTTTAGAACACTTTGCTTTGATGTGTGACAATTGTTAGTTAGGTTCAATCTGCTGGTCGAAATCGGAAACAACTATTTTCACGAAAGACACTGACAGGAATAGTCTGCTTTTGGCAAACAGTTTTCACCTGTGAAAAACAATATCAAGTATCCCATTGAGTCAATTCTTAAGATATAGACAAATATTTTCTGAAGAAGAAGAATACGTAGGGAATCTACAGAGCTTAAATATAAATTTCTCAAAAGGGGATACAGTGAAGAAGTTATATCTCAACATTCAACAACAGTATGAAACACCTCGAGAACTGAAGCAATAAAACTGAAAAAAAGGACAGACACTAGCCCTCATTACAACCCTGGCGCTAAACCATGGTGCTATTAGCACCATGGTTGGTGCCGGTGTTGTAATGAGTCCGCCATGGTGGAATGGGGAAATACCGCCCCATTCCAAGGTTGGCATAGCGGTATTTCCCCATTTCACCATGGCCCTTCCCCATTCCCATTTTCGCCCCATAGGGCTCAATGGGACTGGGGAAGGTGCTAAGTACGGTACCGCAAATTGCGGTACCGTAATTAGCACCGAGGTACCTTTGCGGCACCCTACTTTAACGGCTGGTAAAAACAGTCGTTAAGGTCGGGTCCCGCAAAGGGACCTCGTAATCAGGCGTTAAGGGTTTAACGGCACTGACACCCTTTACGGCGCCGTTAAACCCTTAACGCCAGGGTCGTAATGACCCCCACTGACTTTGTCTATGTGACCACCTTCTCAAAAAAAGTGGGAAAATTAACCAAATTATTAAGAAACACCGGAGAATCTTATCCCTAGACCCCACACTTGCTAATTTGTTTCTGACACCTCCACTATTCGCCTACAGTAAAAGTAGATAATTGAATGATCATTTGATCAAATCTGATTTTGTTCAGAAAGACAAAACAAACAAACAATATAGAGGTACCTTACCATGTAACAATTGTAATTGCTGCAATAATTTACTGAAAGAGAATGCCATCTACCATCCGTACAATGGACAAAAGATCTCACTGATGCACACCTCCACATGCGATACAATGAATGTAATATATGGCATTAAGTGCCCATGTGGCTTTTATTACGTTGGACTAATGAGCAGGAAAGACAAGGTACGATGGGGAGAGCACAAATCTAATATACACAACCTTTCAGCTAAATCCCCAGTAGCCCAATATTTTATTGCATAAAGACACACTATCGCCCAGATTCAGTTTGTAATTTTGGAAGTAGTAAAACTACCTAGAAGGGGAGGTGATCTTGCTAAATTGCTACAACAAAGAGAAATCCACTGAATTGAAAGACTGGACACTATGCATCCCTGTGGGATGAACATTGATTGGGATCTTAATTGCCTTTTATGACTGGCAGTATAAGGATGAGACGTGTATTCTGAAAAAATTAGAATTCGGTAGTTATCTGAATGTTACTGGAGATGCTAGTGATTGACTATGTGCAAACTTCTAATTGTATCCTTAACATCTTTTGATTGAGTGGCGATGGACCACAATAGATTGTCACATTCTTAAGTATTGAAGAGATCGAGTTAATCCATATATCGGTTTATGATAACAACATGATCAAAACAAATGTTTTTCTTGTATGCATATTTGATATCAGATGTGTTTTGGACTGTATAGCTACAAATTAACTGGTGAATGTCTTAGCCCTTGGACTTAAAAGCAATTCCTTCACTCTATATTTTTTGTATGAATATGGAGTGATAATATTTCAATAACAGTTTTAATATTGTGTTATTTGATAGCCTCCGTAGATCTGAGGGAGTTTATATGTCAATTTAATATTTAGAGTAGCCGTGCCCCCACTTGAGTCCACCCAGGGACTCTATTAGGTACTAATCATGCCGATTTTGGCATCATGCGAACGTTTCAACATGGTGCTCATACTTTAGGTTATAGGAAAGTGAAGATGGACTCTATACGTTAGAGCGGTCCTGTTGCCTAGCGGCTGGTATCCGGCTCGGGGAATACAGAAGTTGTGTACAGAGAGATGTGTTTGTTCGTTCCAAACGGCATCTGAGGTAACAAGAGTTATCAACTCCTCCTTATAGAGGGACTGTAGTAGTTCCCCCTGAGTTCATTTCTCCCATTAATGATGCTATTCCTTTCCAGCACCAACTTGGAAATATATTCCAAGACCGAAGTGTGTTGACTCGCGTGTCAGCAATTGAACGTCTGTTGTTACTGAAGTCACTTAGACTGTATACCAGAATCCTCTTCACCATCATATAGAAGGAAGGGAGACTGCACAACTTATATATTTATATTCTTAGTCCGATCAAATGTAGATCTTAAACTTACTGGGGCATTATGTATATTTTCTTATTACACACCCACTTATTACCACAAGCAAGCTCACACGGATACTCGATCAATTGGGTTTTGACCACCGTTACCATTGAGGTAGGCACAAGGCACGGGCCTTATTTTCCTTTCTCTACCACTATTTTTCAGAATAAAGACGGCGTACATGTGGACCAGCGCTACATATAGCGCCTATTCCCTCTGTACACCGCCACCATGTCACAGTGAAGACTAAAGTCTGATTTTAACATATTTTTTCCAGTAAACAACTCAGACCAAACCCACTGAGACCTCACTTCAGGGATCGTATGACCCATCATAAGGTTAGTTACTTATTGTAATGAGTGACTCCAGGACAATATTGAAGTGGTTTATCAAGAGAGACACTAATTAGTAATTTAGTTTCTATTTTACTTCACAAACCAGCAAAGCACAAGCCAAATATATTAACCTGAAGAAGGGCGTTGCACATGCCCGAAACGCGTAGTTAGAGATAGGAAATAACATCAACAATCATTCATACGAAAAGACTGAGTGGCTCCTATCAAGATATTGGGACTTTATCCAAAAAGCCAGTGATAAGTCTGTACATATGGAATTAATATGTCGACAGGAGCGTATGCCTTATTCCTAAATTGAATGTTACAATTATGAAATGGTTTGTTTAAGAGTTACATGTGAAAAGAAATTGTTGGTGAAATAATTGGTGATAGACATTTGTGTATGACAATATAATATACACTTGAAAATCACAACGTAATGACTTGCATTTTCTTGATTGAATGCACATGAATAGTGTAGCTATACTGCTTGGATTTATTTTGCAGAACAAGTTGGTTTTGCCCATTGCTGTGCCCTGGTTTGTTCCTCGTTATATTACGGTGAACCCTCCACCCTCACATTTTGTCTTGTGCCTCATCACAACTGGGTGATATGCAGTCATCATAATTTGTTAACTTGCTCATTAACAAATTATAAACAATAAGTAACATCAGAATGCAGTGCCGGTAGGCAGGAGTGATATACCAAATTATCCCCTGAGCACAGAAGACGACCATCTAGCAGACTTGCCCAAGTACCATGCCACGCATAAAGGAGCCCGGATACGACTCTCGGACTGTACTAGCAATACTGAGGAACAAAGGTGATATTACACTCTTACTACAGATCCTCTTACAACAAATCTAAACCATGATTAATGCAGGGAAGTGGTCTGGCTCAAACAGTGAATCGAAACCACACACCCCAAACCTCTTAACTGCCACTCAATTACAGGAGGGTCAGACAGGGTAAAATCCATGAGAATCCTGAGCACAGTAAAATGTACTTGAACGTAAAACCTCAACCTGGGAACCAGAGCGCTGAGGGTCCCAATGAGGCACTGTGTGAGACTGTATGGGGACAAGTGATAGGTATAACTTAATCCTATGTAAGCAGTTTTTGTTCAAGCCCCAAAGAGGGCTTCTCGGCTACTTCTACAGGGCAAAGAACACAACACAAAATAAAGCCAAACCTCTCTTACAGGTAAGTCGATAAGCAGAACAGCCAGGCTTAACTCTGGGGAAAGGGCAGTAGCCTCAGGGAAATGTTCAATTAGTCCACAGATGTATACATAACATATACACCACACTGATAAACTGAAAATGATATACACATATATGTGTTATGTCACACATATACAACTCAATCAGGTCCAGTGCATGTTTGAGCATGTACCACACACAACATAAAATACTTAGTAAATGTCTTTGAGGACTGTCCTCATCCCTGTACTTAAATGTGGGTAAATTACCAAGAATGGGCACAGGAGACATGTGGACAAAAGGTGGAAATAAAAGGGAACCAGAAATGTGAAAACACAGTGAAAATAGTCACAAAAACATCTCGAGGTCAACACCAACAATGCAAAGTACTTCCGGTTCTCTAACCAAAGTATGTGCAGAATATAAATGCAAACATCCCAGTCGAAGACAGTGCTATATAAAGGAAAACATTTGATAAACAAAGCCAGCGGCCCCAAAACATCGGCTGCATTTTACACACAGTTACCAATATTATTCAATTCAGGGAAACATAGTTAAAGTGTTAAGAAGTAGACACAGTGAAAAAAGATTCACAGTTAAAGAAGTGGCGAGCATGACTTTAAAAATGCAATTAGATTTGCATGTATTCATTTGTGTGCTGTAGTTTAGTTAGAAACTTTCCACACATATGCATGCAGTAAAAGTTCATAAAATGCACTTATCATTTTATATACACAATATCTCAACCATAATTTAAATCATCTTTTTATCATGCTTAACTAAGCAAGCGAAATAGGTTCCGCTCATGTATACAATAAAAGGTATCACATAATACTTAAAGTGCATATTCAAGTGCATAAAGTGAAGGTGTTGTACATAGATTAAATGCAGGTCACTTTAAAATCAATTAAACATCAGTATAACATTATCTAATGTAAAATCATGAACAATGTATCAACATGTTTACCTATGGTCATCACAATCAATATTTGTAAGATTATAAAATACATTAAATCTCATGGAATATTAATACTTGGCTTACATTTCGTGTGATGCAATTCATGATTTATGCTATGATAACAATGTTAAGTACGTTTCATGACATTTGAAGTTCGAGACACATTGCGCAAGAAGCATTTCAATCCAAAGTAAGACCAATATGAATGTACTCCACCATCTCCCAGCTCTTTATGCATGTATCCTTCCCCATCAATGCAAGATAACTTTTCTTCAATCCTATACCACAGGCTAATAATTACCAGGGTTAGCGACATGTATGAGCCAGCTAAACACCAACGCCAGGAGGCCTCTGCTACTATGCAATCCACATTCTGTACGTGTATACACATACTGGTAACAAACTAAGGTTATAAAATGCTACAAGATTTGAACACCTGTTCATTTGTTTCTAATACATCCCTGTGTTTGCACATTCTACAAAACATATCTAACAGTGTTTCGCCTATAGTGTACCCTCTCGTGTGTGCAACCATTTCTGATGTGACCCAAAGCTAGTGTCCAACCTATACAATGTGCTTTCCTAAGTTTAGCGTCAATAAACTCCAGATACCACTTTTTTGCAGATATAACCTGACCCAGATAGTTGTAGGAGGCCACGTGTTCTACACTTCCTTGTGCAGTATTCATTTTCAATATCGAATCTTTGCGACGCCTATGCTCATAGATTACTTACATTTATTTGAATTCCATATGCCTGTGTGTACTTCTAAAGACACACGTTGCTGCGTTTAAAGCCTACAAATGACTGGTTGAACAGCACCATGTCATCAGCGAAAGCCATCCATACCACATGTCATTAACCCAATTGGGGAGGACGGGGTTTACCTGCACCAAGGTTTCAGGTCAAATGCAAATAAACAAATCACAGTGCATGCTAAAAATCTATTTCTTGGTCCTGAACCCAAGCTATGTGCAGGAAAACATTTAGAAGAGGTTGAATCAGAGTGCAAATGTCTATAGGAATAAAAATGACAAGGTCAGTAGGCCATCAGTGCGTATGGGGAAAATTAAGGTAAGTCTCAGTTCAACCGCTCAAGAGCGGATGAGGTGGCAAACATCTTCATGGAGGATCAGAGGTAAATCCATTAAAGAGAGATGCAGGAAAGCATGAATAACCACATTGTTAACAATGGACATGAGATAAAGATTGCCTTCCTAAAGGTCTTTAGCACAGACTAGAAACATGGCTCCAGAAATATTAAACAACTCAGTAAGTACATGGACTGAAAACCTAAGCCAACGAAGAGCTTTTATACCGAAAGAAAATAACACATTAGGCTTCCCATGACGGAGCCCCTCAAGCCAGCAACAAAAGCACTAATGAGGAACACTCTAGGCAGATGAATAAATAAATCATAGAAGTTTCTGTCGGCTTAGAATAAGCAACCCCACAGAAGGCAATCTCAGCATTGGGGTAAGAGATGTTGGTGAACCAGAATGGCCCAAGGAGGAGATAAGGTGGGGTATTGGTTTCCAATACCTATCAGACAACAGCAGTAACCAGCACCAAGGCAGTAGACCCTGGCATTAAACATCTGGAAGTGGTGTTAAAATGCCATGGAGAGACTCGAGGCACACAAGACCTGACCCATCATGGGAGTGTAGTCAGTAGGAGGATGCATGAGGCCCAGCACTGACATCCAGAAGCAAAAAGCCCAAACCAGAAATGTCTCCCAGGCACTGTATTCAGCCAGTATGTCCAAATGAAGTCTTTATATGGCAGCAACGGTTGGAAATTGAAGGACATCCTGAAGAAGGTTAGTAAACACGAAAAATGCTACAATTCAACAAGAGAATGAGGAGTGGCAGGGTTACCACTACTCAGATGGGTGGGTCAAAACTTGACCATAGATCACAATAGGAGGGACACTGGAGCCAGGTGGCCACCAAATCTGGTTGGTCCCTCGAATGCCTCTCAGCCTAGACTACCATCACAGCATGTTAAGCCCACCTTGTGGTTCCCTAAAATAAAGGAAGCCTTAAAATACTAAATTATTGTGATCAGGACTTTGTAATATACATTGGTACCCAATGGCTCTCGAAAAGGTACATTGGGATACCAATGCAATAAAGTGGATTCCTCCCCTAATAAAGCCATATGCAAAGGTCAGTTGCCATTAACCACTCCCAAAAACAATTTAGGGTGCTAGAACTACCTGGGAGCATAATTGAGGTGGTAATTGGTAACGTACAACCATAAACCTCCAGCAACCCCTGTCTGGCTGGAATGCACTGATGGCCAAGTGCTGCACAATACCATGGGTGCCCCCTGTAACCTGTATGACTGGGATCCTGGCTGTTAATCAGGTAAGCACTCTTGGGCTTCATAAATCTAAAATGGAATCTCCACAATTAAATGAGGTCGCTTCAGCTTACCATCTGCAACATCCACCTGATGCTAGAATGCCTGCAGGCCCTCCTGGGATTCTCGTTCCGGCTTCGGAGCGTCTTGTGCGCTCCAACATGACCGTCCCCATGATAAGGCCAGGTCTTAACACTCAAAGCATCCCTGAAGTCCCTCCCCCGCTCTCGGCACATTACCCATCGCATGTGCATATGTTATCTGACTCCAGGAGCCAGCAGGCAATACTGGCCCCACACATAGGCCAAACACTAAGGACTCCTGTAACCCCTGTCTGGCCCTGAGAGGGCATTCAGGGCCACCACGAGCAGTGCTCAACAAGGTATGTGATTGTTCGCCCCACAGGCACCTCTATTACTCTTGCTGCATCTAATGTCCTCCCAGCCACACTTCTATCCCGCACTCACCCTTCCTACCACTGTGCACATTTCATAAAAGGATCTGCACAGCCCCTTTACATTACCCTTATACCACTTCCTGTGGGGACAAATTATGCTGTTTTTTGCAGCCCCTTTACATTGCCCACCTACCACACTTCCTGATGAAAAAAACGACTACTCGAGATAACCAAGACCTTACCATTCCATGCCTTGGCATCGCCTGACTTGCCAGACTAGCCTCACACCTTGCATACCAGTACACTCATCATCGCACTCCCATGCCTCCTACATGCTGCAAATGCATGCCCCGTGCTCACACAACAGCACCAACTCACAGCTTGCTTCTTAGCTTACACAGCGCAAGCCCCCATCCAGGCTCATCTGCCGGCTCTACCAATAGCCATACTGTCCGACTAGCACCCTCTCCAGCAGGCCTCACGTCACAAGTTAGCCCAACCCTGCACTCCACCCAAGCTGCCTCTCTGGCACAACTCAAGTATACAGTGAACACCTCCTTAACATATCACTCCTTAACATATCACTCACAGCCCACTCCCCACAAACTAGTCAACTATCCTCAGTCAGCAAGAGTGCAAAGCCTACCCCAAGCGACTTGGTGCTCAGTCCCACTCTTGCTCTCACCACCAAATCCAACCATCGCTCCTAGCGCATTACGACCAACACCATCACCTCGAATGCCTCTCACATGTTAGCCAAATCATGCAATGCGCACATCATCACACCAGACTCCTTACCATTCCTTCCACAGAACGAGGTAAACAGCCATCCCAGCAACCTGCTCACCACCAATAACAACTCCAAGCTGAAGCTCTCAGACACCTTTCTAAAGGAAGCATTAGTCAATGCCAGATGTATCCCAGAGCATCCACTCGAAACATTTGACCTTATTACGTCAAATGATCTAGACCTATTGCCATTACAAACACACAACTAAATGCCACCTCTGGTCCCCTCACTATCCATCGCCACACTCCCCAATTATATAATCTTTTGCAAAGACAGACTATATTCCAGAGGCAGGGGGGTTACCCTCATAGCAAGAACTCCCTCCCAATAAGAGCAATTGATAACATCTCCCTCACAGGTGTAGAGCTACTCACGACCAAATTAAGGCTACCACACACCTCCACCATACTCATGTACCGGGCCTACTATGCCCATGGACCAACAGACACTTTCGATGAGGACATCTTGGACCTCCTGTCTATGTATATCAAACCCTCCTCTAAGGCCCTTCTCCTTGGTGACCTCAATATAGGCTTTGAGGACAAGGTGGATGAAAACGCATCTTCCTTAGCCAGCCCCCTCACAGCCCTGAGTTTTTACAAAAAATCCTCAGCTCCACACACTCAAAAGATCAAATCCTGGACTTGCTAGTAAACCTTAAATGTAACACTTAAATTCCCTCCAATGTGCCATGTCCTTGGACAGATCACCACATGATCCTATTCACTATACCCATGGCTAACCCTGTTCTAACAACGGCCCTGCCCTTACTTCCGACACTAACCCAAAGCCCTTACAAATTAACCAAAGCATGTATGCTACCACTGCTAAAGGAAATGTGTCCCTTGCAATCTATGATTGGACCGGATTGAAGGAGCTTTCTGGCAAAAGCTGTTGAGCCTACAACCTTCTTGCCCGGTTGAATTTGTTCATCTAGAGCTGGGTCTGACATCAATGCGGGCCTTGGTACTTAGGAACAGGGGACTACTCTATATAAAGTCACAAATGTCTCCTGTATGTGGGCTACTAAACTGCCTCAGTGACACCTATGTTAAGGAAATTGCCTCTGGGGGAAGTACCTACACTAGTCTGATTGATGATCTTTTGGTAAAAATTGAGTGGAACCCCAACATTTAGGATGGGTGGTCTTATAATAAAATGAGACAAGTGTTTGAGAAAAAAACTCAACAGATGGGATTGGTACAATAACTGCTCTCACCTGTCGACACAGAAATGTTATGACACTATTACTTGATGTTGTGCCCAGCCCCCGATGTCAGACTTTTCCTATTACAGATACGTATTAATGAACTGCCATTGTTATCTGTTTGGGATTCCCAATTGCATTTGGTTGCCAAGTACAGATATTGTCATATCTGTGGGCTCATACATAAATTGGAAACTGCAAGACAGGTTCTCACTGAGTGTGTCAGGCTAGGCCCCATCTACATGACCAATTTGGGCAATTTGGTCCACTCATATGAATCTATTAAGGCCAAAAGCTTTTGGGAATCCTGTCTGAATACTAAATCTACATTGGCTCAATTGGCCTTATTCCGTGACTGGAAACATGTTGAGGGATTATTGGGGGATGTGTTAGAGGCCCTTCCCTCCGCCCCTAGTTTGACTTACTTGGGATACGTGTGACTATTAGGCAGATGACGTCTTTGACTACTGCTGGAATCTTTGCACATAATCTGACACTGTGTACCTGTCCTTGGAACTATGGGCATTCATGATTTGATCTTTTAAATACCTCATTGACAATTGCTTCATAGTGTGATTACTTTGGCTCATTGCAAACTGAGTGTTATTGTCTATTGATTGCTTTCAATATACTTTTCTTTTAGCCAACATTTTATTTGATTTGTCAATATTTATTATTATCTTCAATTATATTGAGTGTACATTCTTTTGTGTGTCTATATGATTGTTTTATTTGTGTAAAACTCACTGAGTTATAACACAATAAACAGTATTATTATTATTATTATTATTATTATTATTATTATTATTATTATTATTATTATTATTATTATATTGTCAATGACCCTGACCAGCGTGTATCCAGCTCCAACCAAACCCTCGCTCTTGCTGTCAACACCTTAGCTCCCCTCGTACCACACAAACCTAAACCCACACCACACATCAATAGGTTGTTTATCGCCAATATTAAAGCCCTTTTTCTGGAAAAATGTGAGGCTGAAGCTAAATGACAAAGCATTCCTACTGAGCTCAAAAATGCAGGCTTCAGATCTCTACAAAAGAATACAAACTGGCCATAATGCAAACCAAAAGTGCCACCTTCAACAATAGGATTGCAAACGCCAAATCCTCTATGTGCCAGCTATTTTCTATTCTATGCAAGCTCCAAACTCCCCACCGCCACTAACAAACTGTACCAAGGATTATACTTGGTGTGCAAACATCCAAAATGGCCTCTTAAAGAAAAAAGACTCCCTCCAGAATAAGATACTTAACAAAAGACATACCTTGGCCAATGTCACATCTGGGCCCTCCAACACTGGTCCTAAAGCCTCCGTACAAAAACATCCCCCATTTGCCTTCAAACTAGTCACAGAAACAGAGGTCATCCAAATCATGAAAGGACCCAAGCCATCCCTCTTCCAATGCAATGCTTGCCGGGCCCCAGTTATTAAGGATTGTGCAGAGGCACTCTTTCCCTGCATTGCCACCCTCACCAATGCCTCATTCTCCTCTTGCTCCAGCCCTACTAGTCTAAAGGACATGTGGGTACTTCCCATGCTAAAAAGGTCCTCCCTTGACCCAGCCATACCCACAAACTACCCCCTAATCACCACTGCCCCCTTCCTCCTCAAAATCCTGGATCAAGCAGCTTACCTACAGATCCAGGCACACCATGAATCCAGCAATATTCTAGGGTTGCAGCAATCCATCCTTAGACCTGGCCATGGCATTGAAACTGCACTATTCGACTTAAAAAACATAACTTGATAACATTAAAGATGCACTCCTTCTCTTGCTCGAGTTGCCCGCAGCCTTTGACCTTGTCGATCATCAATTCCTGTGCCAGCACCTTGCCTCAGTGGCACAATTCTCCACCGAAGCCATCATCTGGTTTGCCTCCTTCCTGGCAGACTGCTCCACAAGATTCGTTGCGACAATGCGTCGGCCCCCCCTAACCCTATACCCTGTGGAGTACCTCCAGGTTAATGCATCTCCCTGAGCCTCTACAATATCTTCACTAAACCTGTATTTGACCTCCTTGACGATTTAGGCATATCCTACACGAATTATGCTGATGACACTCAGATCCTCCTCCCACTCACAGGTAATTACTCCATGGACTCCAATATGCTGCTCTCTGTCTATCATAATATCCAAACATGGATGGCTTCCCACCTCCTCTGCCTAAACGATGACAAGATGGAAATTATTTTCATCGGATCACAAGCCCTACTTAGTAATTTAGGCAATGACTACAATTCCTTCACCATAGACGGCATTACTATCCCTCTTTTTGGTGCTATTAAGACCCACAGGGTATACCTAGACTCTACTCTACTGACGCTGCAGGTCAATGTGATTGCATCCTCTGCAGCTTACACAACCAAACTGATCAACGCCAGCAGGCCTTTCCTATATTCTGACAGTTGCCTTACCATCGTCCAAGTGCTTATTGGCTTGAAACTCGACTACTGTAATGCTCTCCTTGCTGGCCCCTCTACTTTGAAACATCAATAAACTCCAGGTCATTCAAAACAATGAGCGCTAATCATCCAAAAGAGGGAGCATATTTCTGCGACAAGAGAAAATGCTGACTGGTTACCTATTTGTGAGCGCATTATTTCAAAACCTTAGTCATCTACACAAATGTCTTTCCACTTCCGCACCTATGTACATCTCCATCAGACTCAAAAAAGCGAATTCCTATAGACCCACCCGGTCTGCCCATGCACACCAGCTCATCATCCCAAGATTTAAACTATAACGAACTGGAGGGCTTAGAGCGCTTTATAAATGCATAAATAAACAAAAATGAGTTAAAAGGGTTTCAATGGAAGGGCGACTTCAGTACAAGTCGCTCAGACCAGGAAAGCAGATACTGGATCTTAAATTAAATGGGAATAAGCAAAACATTGAAAGGGCACTACATATTGGCCCTAGAACACCGAAATGGAATTGCCTTACGTCTCCTTTTACCAGAAGACCTGGACTGAGAAGGGGAAAGGAAGAATCCAGAAATGATCGACTTCACTCAGTCCTCAGATTTCTCCCAGCAAGTCAAGCCCATCATCTTAGGTCTTTCCGGGCAACAATTCAGGAGAAGAAAAGCACACATTGGGGTTTCACCAGGTACAAATCCTAGAACCCCATGATGACCAACCGGGTCCCCGGAAGACTGCAACAAAGTCAAAGCTCAAATCACTACCTTACCTTGCAAGAGGGCAGCTCAAATAGGGAAACAGAAAAAGTGCCCCACAAGTTTCCATATAGTGCTCAGAAAGTAAATTAAATAAAAGACAAACTGTGTGCCAGCAGACGGCCGAGTGGACAGGAACATAACAATTAAAAAGGGAAAGCATTCCTCTCCGGAGGGGGGACAGCCTGCAAACAAAACAGACTTTGAGAGGAAGGGGGATCTCGGAAGAATAAGTGAAATCATGCCTGTCATTTTGTGCTAACCGCAGCAGCTTACTAAATAATCAAACTACTATTGATGTCTGCTTAAAAAAATACATTTTTTTAACAGCTTTAAGTAATCTGGCAGAGAGTCATTGTTTTCATTTGGGTGTAAGGAGCAGCTGGAATCCAGCTTAGAGAACGACCTAACACATGATGTAATCAATGACACTTGAGTAGTGATGCTATGCTGTACAGGCGAATAGTGATGTGGCAACCAATCAAAACTATATATGTATGTACAGGTGTGTACATGGATATAGCATGCCTTCATGTATTACAAGAACTTACCCTGTACACTGCATAATAGCAGAAATGCTGTAAAGAGAGAGAGAAAACATGTATAAACAGGTGACATGAGAACAAGGCATAGTGCAACGTATTATTTTGTATCCGTTTTCAAATGCGTCGACTGCTTAAGATAAAATCAAAACGAAGTTATGCTCCGCTTTATAAGTATCGCTGCCCAGGACCTTACACTGACAGAAGCCCTTCGTCCTACTGATGGGGTGAGGGTTCTCAAAGCCACACCTGTCCCGGAGTGCATTTTCAGAAACGGAGAACGGGAAGGAGATGGAATAGAGTACAGGACTACACATGCACCTTTCCGGAAAGTCTCCTCAGCTGGCATGGAGGCCAGCTTAAAAGCACCAGTCAAATTATATATACATTTACATGAGTTATGAAGTCACATTGAAGTAATGACATTTAACGAGGGGTGCATGGGCAGGCATCATTGTTTAAGTGTGGCCAAATTTATTACCAATGAGGACACCCCAGTAGCACTGAAGTGGGAGCACTCTTCCTTCGCTCCATGACTGGCTTACCTGAAATGTGGCGCCATTTTAGCATGAGGCATCGATTTATTTACATGGGATGAATACGAGACAGGATGGGTATCAGTTTGAAAGTTGAATTGCTGTGACTCCTTTAGGAGGTTTCTCGACTGCTCAATGCTCAATCTACCGCCCTCTATTGGGCTGCGATGTTTTTCCCAACATCTCCTCAGGCACTTGAAACTTCGAGGGCAAAGGGTGGTCTGCCCCTGTCAGCACATGTGCTAGGCATGCCAGCGGTAACATCCCTTTCTACAGTGCTTAATTTGTAAAATAAATATGTAACAGGGCCCAAATATATTCTAGCTCATTTGGGACAAATCGTGGCAGGCAACTCCCGGCCAACTGGTGCCAACATCCACAGCTGTCTCCCGAAAGTGTCAACACATTTAGGGTAAAACTTGCAACTCTTACAGGCTATTGCTGGTGATGGATGCACTACCCATGGCAGATGTAAAATGTATCTATTGCAATAGACATGCAATGACATAACAAACTGACTTTAAGACGATGATCCTGGGTGGGGATGAGTTGCTGGAAGATTTGACAATTTCTCAAAAGAAGTGGCTTCTTAGAGGAGCTGTAACTGGTAAGACAATGATCTTACGTGGGTGGAAATCTAAGGTCTCTCCATCTATAGGTGATTGGATTGATAAAATAAATAAACTCGCCGACATGGAAAGGAAAATCTACAGGAGGGGAAGAAAAGCAAATCTTTTTGATAAAATAAGGGGGAGGTGTTTGGACTTGTAGTAGTTTCACTATGTCTTATTAATATTGTTGGTTGGTGGGTGGGTATAACTTGTATATCTTATATGGCTTATGTATATAGTTTTGCACTGTTTTCCTGAATGATGTATTGCTCTTATGTGATTGTATCTTTTTCTCTGATTCTACCTTTGCTATGTGTCTTTCTGAATAAAATGAAAATAAGCATTTAAAAAAAATAACAAACTAGTTTAATGCAATTGTTTGAGTGATTCTTTAAATACATCAGCATTAATATTGTGCTTGGATTCAATAAGAGGCAAGCAGAACAGGTTGATCACCGTTCCACCGAAAACAAAGTAACCATGCCTTCCTCCTATGGTAAATGAATTGACAAATGCAGGAAAAATCATTCCCGAACTGCTGAACTTGACTGTCAAACACTGGAGCAAAATATGGGTGTACAGTGTGGTGCCCATGACAAAAATTCCCCTTAGGCAGTGTCCGTTTCCCTGGTTTGCCCCTGTGTTGGTGCTGCTGGCTGGTGACTGTCTTCTTATTGTCAACCCACACTGCAGTAACAGACCTGCATCATTGTCATGCAGGATGACTGGAGCACCCAGCACTGTCAACTTCCAACTCATTTTTATCCATGAAAACTAGCATTGTCCTGCCCATTTGGGTCATTAGGTCCAGGAATAACCAGCCTAGGATGAAGACACTGTGCCCAGTGCACAGTAGTCCCTTATTGTGTGGCAACTATTGAATGAGCGTCAAAATAATACAATTTCCCAAACACCACCATAATCAGATTGAGTCTGAGAAAATAAGTGCTGGGACTCAGAAATAAGTGCCGGGACTGAGCCCTGGCACCACCCACACAAGTGAAGCACTGCTGTGGTAACCTTCCCAAGCAAAGGAGGCCGATGTAAAGACAGACTTAGCTGTTACACACAGAACCCTCTGCATATGGAAGTATTACTTTCAAATTATTGGTCCCAGAATAAAATGACCACAACTATAAAGTTGTGTTAATCATGTTTCATTAGTACTTGCTACTAATCTTACATAATGCTAATTATGCTGATCTTATTATGCTCTTCTAAATGAAAATAAGCTTATGCAGACTGGAGCTGTAGACATCAGATAGCAGTAAGATATTAACCTCGATGTTGACTTCAGGCTAATTAAAATAAATGGCACATTCTTAAAATGGAAGATTATGCATAGTTTTAGTGGGGTTTTGCGGCACATTTGAAAGATAACCATTTTAATTTTTTTATGTAAGCGCAAAATATTTCTTAACTGGATACGCTGTACAAACGGCAAACCTTTGCACCCAGCTCTTTCACACCAAAAGCTAGAGAACATTTCTAAAACTGCAATTTTACAACGAGTAACCCATGCAAGATTTTAAGGAGAATAACGTCATGCATTTAGAATAATAATATTGTGGATTCGTAATAATCATGAGCACAATTTAAAGCACCAATTTTCACGGTCAGCAAGTTTGGTTTGCAAAACTCAAATTTTCATTGCAATTCTCCAACTGAAGCAATGGTGTCTCTTGTGATGGATACACGTCCGATAGCCCTCTTCCTATACAGAAAGGAAACGTTCCTTGGAGATGTCTACTTACCTAACACAAGCACCACCAAGGTGCGGCAAGTCATGGCGAGTGACTATAAGTATTCACAACCTCCGTCAACTTCTGTCCATTGGCACAGGAAGAATGGGTAGAAAATACTGTAAAAGAGGTAAAAGGAACAATAAATAGTGGTGTAAAGAGATTGTAAATCTGACAGATTGAGATTATATTGAGGCAACATTATCCGAGGCAGCCTGGCAGCCTTGTCGGTAGCGGGCTGTCGCACAGTTAAGGGCCCGAGCGAAGCAAGGGTCCCTTAACCCAGGCAGCGGTGCTGTTACTGACAGGGTGGGTCGGCCTGCCGCCGAGGGTAATATCACCGTTAGCACCTGTGTAGTTAACTACAAAAAAAAAATTAAAAAATGTCTGTGCTTCACGGCGTTGCATCCTGGTTCACAGAGTCCATTTTCAATGTTGATGACTATAAGGTCATCAACAATGAAAAAAGACCCTGGAAACCATGGTGTGGCACCACGCCACGCAGAAATGTTATTTTCTTTTTTTAACCCCTTACTTTGTAGGATATGAAGCAAGTCTATGCAAAAAAAAACGAGCATAATTGTCCTTGGCACCTTAAAATGTTTTAAAACAATTGTAAACACACTAAGCACCCTTGTAAGTAACTTCATGATTGCTAAGAGATGGGGGGAGAGGACGAAAAGGAAGGAGGAGCGGGGAAAGGACGGCGCGCTGGCCAGCAGCACCTAAGCTGCTCGTAATGTGGGCTTGTACCACACAATACAGCCCGTGTTCCGAGCATCCTGATTGGCCAGCACCCCTTCCAGGGTGATAGTGGAAAATAATTACTTGATTACATTTGGTAACTTTTCTAACATATTTTGAAAATGTTATATAGAATTACATGGTGCATTTCAAGTACATGCACGGGTATAGGGCGATACATTAATAGGGCCTCTGTTGCTTCACATCCAGGTGCACACTATATAAAACCAAGAAGCAAATACATTCAGACAAAACGTATTCCCATAGGTGCTTAATCACTAGGGTGGCTGGATGCACCTTATGCATTGCATTGTGTGACCCGCTATACATAACCACAGCTCCCTGATTCACAATAATAAACAATGTGTAGCGGTGTGGCTGTGTTGCAGAACCAATTGGTGTGCATTGCAGAAATGTGAAAGGGATTAGGTAGTAGTTGCAAGCAGACTCTTTCATACTGGTACGATCATGCAAGAAAGAGGAAGCAAGGGTGGCAAACTTGTGCAGGTGCTCTGAATGTGGCAGCAGCCGAGCTGTGCATGATTGACATAATTTACACTGAACATCAAACTACTGAGGGCTGTGCATTTGTGAATAGCACAAGGGTGTTTGATTAGCATCCTAGGATACACAAAGAGCGCATGTGCTTAATGGCTACCGTCTTTCCATCGCATCATAACTGTGCGGAAATTGCAGATATCGAGTGTGTGGAACTGATTTGGCCAATGACAGTCTTACGTTCTAGCAACAATTGCTTAACTGAGGACTAAGGATATTGTTAACTGTGGTGGAAGAGCTAGGGTTTAACAGCCTTCCGGAATCTACACATAGTGGAAAGGAGATCTAGAGCGTGGTTGGTCGAGCTGAGAAGGAAGCACCACAGCACCAGTATTTGAAGCAGAGGATTTTGAGGAAAGGTTGAGATTTCAAGCAGAGGCTCGGCCCTAGTTAGTGTGGACCATGCAGGTTTAATTGTGTGAGGCATGGGGCTTTAATAGAGATGTTGCTGGCCTAGTCAGTGCCTTAAGAGTCACCTAGATCTGCATTCATGGTCGAGATTTAGGAGTCTTCCATTGAGTTCTGGAAAGGTTGGCATTTTTCTAGAGGGTATTTCGAGGTACCTTTGTTGAGGTAATTAGCAAATATAAGGTGAGAGACGATAGGTGCAGTGGGGCGGAAGTTAGTGGGCGGAGCTAAAGGTGGATAAACGTGCTACGGAATCTATAGTGAGTGAGCCAATATTCGATCAGTGGGAAGATTTGAGTGACAAGGGTGTGGAAGTTCAGTGTTAAATTGAGGGAGAAATTGACGAGGAGGGAAAGGTTTAGGTGAAGAAAAAGGGGAGTGGGACGGTGAGCGAGTGGGACGGTGAGCAAGTGCTGGGGCAGCATACAATAGAGGCAAGAAGAGAGCGGAAGAGGAGAGAGGAAGGGAGAAGAATAGAGTGGATGATAGGTAGAAGATGGCAGGGGAGTGGTAGTTGGGCAGTGCCGCATCTGCTTTTAAGTGAGTTGCGTTCCTTCTCGTGTCACAATCTGAGCTTCATCTTGGGTGTTGAGATTGCTCAGACTTGGGTCAGTCGAAAAAGAATGTGCAGTACTTTTAGTGTCTGGATAAAGCGCCCCAATGTGGCACTTTCCTCAACCCTAAGCCATTCTGTCAAGTCTAACTAGATGCAGGATTAATAAGTGTTAGTAAATAATGCAAAACTGGAAAGCACTGTGTCAATCACAGCAGAAAGTGCCACTGTTAAGTCTGTACTTTCAATAATCTATATTGTATTTGAAGCCTGTCATAGTTCTCAGGCTCCAGATTCTTTTCTTCACAGGTCAGATAAACCTCTTCAGGGAGCTATCCACCACAGCCCCCCCCCACCGTCCCCCAGCCCCCTTTGTCGCCCCCTTCCACCACCCTCTTTTCCCTCAGACACATCTGGGCTGCATTTAGGCTAAACCCTAGGTATCAAAACTTAAAAATAGAAACAGTGATCAACTTCTGGCGAATTGTGGCAAAGGATGGTACCAGACTGAATATGCAGGGAATTGCATAATACTTGGGGTAGGCGCTGTAAAGACAGGCTTAGCATTGCAGACTGTGTTTGCTATGAAAAGGCCAAGCCTGTAGATGTTCTTACCTCAGAAGATTGTGTTACAGCTGTTTTTTCTGTGGTAACTGGAAGCGATGCTATACAAACATAGTTGTAATGGCAAAGCAGCCCATTCTGGCAAATAACTCTACTCGTCATTTGCATTATTAGGTGCAGCTTTAGTCAATTGAACCCACCTTTAATTCCCAGTATCAGGGGAACCAAAATGCAGAACATGCAGAGTTAGGACGCGTCTGCAAATTATAAAGGACTCTCGGCTTCTGCGCCAGGCGCCCTCCGCCTGCATTTGGTGCCACTCCTCAAGATGGAGAGGAGCACAGTTCCCACTTAGGAGAAGCAAAATGGGGTGCTTAATAGTTGGTGAACCCCACCCAAAGCAAACTAATATGGGGTGAATCCCTGCATAGGAATCTTAGTCTCAGCGCACACTCAGAAAATACAATAGAATGCATAGATGCAGAAAAGACGCGACCACGTGCACATTGTAATGAATGCACAATGACCTTCAAAGGGCCAATGCATAGTGCAGCGTCTCCAAAGTGCCCTTGACTTAAACTTGGAGAGGGTGACTCAATTCACAAACGCGTTACTATAAGCAACCCACTTACTCCCAACTTGCTCGCAGAAACCCGGAATCTATCAGAACTCAGGAGGACTTTTGTAACGATGGTGTCACTCAAATCGCCTGTCCAGGTTTAAGTCACAGTTACTCATAGTCACCTCTTTGTGAATCAGTGTATGGTGATCACATTCATTTTCAGTAGCAAACAGGTGTCAATTATTACAAAGGTGCGGACATACAACATTTAAAAAATACAAATGCTTAAATGGATTGAGGGGTGCTGAGATGTGAACTACTCTAAATCACAGTCTTGCACTTTCATAAGTAAGTGCGATGTGAAGAGGGCAGTGTAAATTACAGTGAACGTCGTCATTGTATTTGCTACCTTCCAAAAACACCTTTCTGTTTGTGCGAGGGTCCGAGGTAGGCGTGGCGTCTCTAGTGACAGAGAGGAGTCCCAGACAGTTTGTGTGAGACTGATGGGCTGATTCATGGAATGTGTGCGCCGAAAAACGGGGATTTGTGCGCCATTCTGCCCGCAAATCCCTGTTTAACAAATGAATCAGCCCCTGGGTGTCATGTGGGCTGTGCGTCAGGGGTACTAGGTGTGAGAGGAGAAAGGGGGGACTAGAGGGGGAGAGATGAGCTCCTCTTGTCTGCACTTTCTTCTACCACTGTTAGATGCCTATCTGCCTGAAGAGAACATACATCTTGAGTTATTTCAGCAGTGTCAAGATGTACGTCCCTGGGACGTGGCGTACCTGAATATCTAGGAGATGTTCGTTGAGGCGATGCCAGGCTGTCGGTTGGTTGGTAGTCCGAAGAAAGATGACGCCAAAAGTCAGCCCCACTCCCGCCCTAATGGTACAGGGCTGAAGGGGAACCAACTCCTGATGCCACAAATGAGGCACTTCCCTGGGTCTTAATGTGGCGCCAGAACAGTGCAAGCACTGACAGGGAAGGCCGTTCCAACGGTGGTCCTGGGCTGGTAGATGACAGGTCCAGCAGTAGGAACCAGGAAGAAGGACGATGATGCAGGCAACTTGCTAGACAGGGACCCGGCCAAGGGCAAACAGCAGACAGGATCAGGCAGAGGAACTGGAGGGGGACCCAAGGCAGGGCCACAAGGAGGGAGGAGCAGACAGGAAGCAGGACCCAAGGCAAGGAGGGGGCACAAGGAGCAGAACAGGACCTGGGAAGGAAGGAATCGGGAGCGGGGCAGAACCAGGGCAGGAGCAACAGGAGCAGGGAACAACCCCTTACAAGACAGGAGGGGAAGGCAGGACAGGGCCCCTACCCAACAGGGCAAGGGAAAGGCAGAGTACTGAGCAGGTCAGGACTCCCACGGACCATGGAGAGGAGAAGGATGGATAGGAGAATGGAAACATGAGGAGAGACGGCAGAGAAACAGGGAGAGAAAAGGGAGAGGGGAGTGTATGTATTTCCGAAAGAAACAGACACAGGGAGCGGGGTGGAGGGGTGAAAAGAGGAGTAGAGAGGGGAAGAAGGGTAAGAATAGAGCAGAGTGGAGAGTAGACAGAAGGAACTTCAGGGAAAGGAGAGGGAGACAGTAAATGTAGAAAAAGACAGGAGCTAAGTACCTGTTAAAGCACAATACCTAGAAAACCTAATTCCATAATCTGACCTAGCAGGTGTTAGGTTAGGGTACCCCTAGCAGAACCCCAGAGTAAGCCAGATAGAGAAGGTTATAGTGCACCCAAGCAAGTCCCAGGAAGTCCCGCTTGGCCCGAGACCCTGTTTTGCTGCTGCAAGTTGCTTTGAAAGACTTGCTGCGTTGTTTGGCATTTTTTTTGCCTCACACTTAAAAAAATGCTGGCAAACTCAGAATATTAATAACTCTTGTGGCCTAAATCTTAAGGAGCCTTATATGAAAAGTTTAGAGGATGAATCAAACCCCCAAAGGCAGATCTACAGATTATAAAAACAAACAAAATAATAGATTTGAAACTTTTCACACATTGATGATGAAGTGTTGCGATGCACCATTTGAGCGATATGATTTGTGTCGCTCCAGCATTCTAAACATCTTTGGAGATGTGACTGCGTTAGAAGATCTAACCTCGAGTGATTTTGAACAAGTAGAATTTCTGTGTGATAAAAATGTGTATATAGTACGGCTGTGGATCAAATCGGGTTTGGTGCTTAACACAATATGGAAGGCCAAGATGGACCTTTTCCAGATGGGTTTTCTCATAGCCCAAGACCCAGATTGAATGGTCCAAGAAACAGAGAGATTAACTACAACTAATCCCAATACCTCCCCAGAACCAGATTGCCAATGTCCATATTGTGTTACAGAGATTAAAGCTCAGCAAGTAAATACAATAAGAATGCAATCATAACCACCACTCGATGAAAGTAGAAAGGAACTCTCCCTAGCATGCTGGAACACAAGAGGCTTTATGCACCTGCACTGGTCACAAGATGAGACCTTCAACCAGTTTAACATAGTTGCCCTGCAGGAAACGTGGATGCTAAATGTTCCAGTATGGGATGATCATGACCTTGATTTGCTCCCTGCAGTTTCGGCAGGCAAAGGCAGGCCAACCTCAGGTCTGTTGATTGCTGTAAAATCAAGAATGGGGTTGTAAATTTTTCCCTCGGCATCACCCAATACTTGTCTACAGTTCGCTAGAATCACTCATGCAAAACAATCTTTTGCTTTAATCAACATGTATCGCAACCCTGCCGAGATGTCAGATGAAACATTTTATACTGATTTGTCCAATCTACCTGAGGAAATAGCTAAGGACAATAATATTATAGCTGCCATGATGGTGGGTGATTTAAACCTTATTTGTGTAGATAAGAAAAAAACAAAGTTAACCCAAGATAGCCACAGATGGATCTATTTCATGAAGGATACCAATTTAAGAATGGCTAATGGCTCAATTCCAGGCGATATACCATCATGCCCTTCATGGGAGAGAGGCGGGCCGACATCAACTATTGATTACATTTTCATGAGTGAGAACATATTTTTAAGCGCCACCAAATTCAAAGTTGTCAAGCAAATCACTAGTGATCACCATCTTCTATCCTTATACTGGATTGTATTAGACCAACAAAATAGTAAACAACAAAAGTGGTCTAGACAAATGTTGGTGGTTAATAATGCAAAAACTCGTTTTAGATGGTCAGAAGATAGCTTATCAATTCTGAATGCCTCCCTCATGAAATAACAATTGTCGAATGAGTTTCACTCGTATCTAGACATCATAGACACCTTTAAGAACATCCAGCCTCACTATAGTAAACTGAGTAATAAATCTATTCATAGGTTTGATCCACTTCTTCAACAGAGGAAAGCAGCCTATAGAAGAGAAATTTGAAGATCATGTAAACTGTCTGCTGAAGTGCAAGACAAGGCCATTAAATCTGTTAAGCGTATCTATCGTAATTGGATACGTGCTAGGAAAGCTAAACTGTTCCAAGCTGACGGTGAACTATTCATGTCGGCCTGTCGCAATAAAAACTCAGCCTGTGTATGGGAATTGTTAAATAAATGCACATCGAAGAGCGAAGTTGATCTTCAAGTTGATGGGGTTACTGAAGCTCAATGGCTTGCACATTTTACAAAACTCTATGCTGATGAGCGATTTGCTGAATTTAAGTACACAAATCAATCTTCCTCATGTTGGCACCTGGAATGTTCTGATGAAATTGTCAGGAAATTTTTAACTAAATCATCATCTTCCCGAGCAGCAGGACCTAAGGGGTAGAACAACTTTATGTTCAAACAAAATCCGAGACAGTGGGCAACCTTTCTCAATAACACTTTTCAACACATCCTCCCTATTTTCAAAAAGGGGGATCACAGAGAGCTATCGTCCAATTGCATTGCTTGATGCACCCGGAAAATTATTTTCTCGGTTACTGCTAAGAAATGTCAATGCTTGGACGCTTCACGCGAATCAGCATGACCCCAATCAGACAGGGTTTGTTGTAGGGATGGGTACTGCTGTAAATCTTATTATGCTTAATGCTCTTAAAGCCCAGGCTCATTTAACAAAACACCCAATATACTTTGCATTTGATGACCTGCATTCCGCTTTTGATTCAGTTTCTAGGATCAAGCTCATCGCGAAACTGGTAAAAGTGGAGTGTCCGGCGTCCTTGTGCGATATTATTCATGCCCTACATTCGGATACCTCTGTAAAGATAAGGCTGACATCTATGGGCTTATTATCATCTGACCTCTTCAACTTTTTCATCAATGATGTAAGAATGGCGTTTGCCAATGTGAGGGCTGAGTCCCCTAAAATGAATGGCATTGAAATTAAAGCTCTGTGGTATGCAGACGATTTGGTGTTGATTTCCAAAACGCCCATTGGACTACAGAATTTGTTAACAGCATTGTGTCTTTACTTTAGCCTGAACGAGCTGGTTGTCAATTTGGAAAAAACCCAAATTGTACTATATGTGTCAAGAATGTCACAGAGAAATAAGATGGAGTGGAAAACTGAGAATACCTCTATTGGGGTGGTGCCCAGCTATATATACTTGGGCTTAATATTCAATGGTCTCCCATCTGCTAATTCTCAATTGTGAAAAATAGAATATAAGTTAATCGCAGCCATATCGCAAACAAGACTCATTCTACACAAATATGGTCAATTTTCCATTAAATCTGCGATAATGTTCTGGATCCAAAATGTAACATCTACACTTCTTTATGGTTTAGAAACGAAAAAAGTTATTCATTCAACTTTTCTGAATAAATTAGAGGCTCAATTTTGGCAATCAGTACTTCATTTACCACAAGGTATACTGGGTCCATGGCTGCGATATGAGCTGGGGTTGAAATCCTTGACAGCTATGCACAATTGGCATGTATGTGCCCTGTTTCGGAAATCTCTACTATCTGCTCTGAATGAATCCACTCTAGCGATTGTAGCTCAATATTTGTTGACCTCTCATCATATATTTGCACAAAATTGGACTAAACACACCATTACTGTCATGGCGAATGCTGTTATTACAGTCAATGTTCTTGTTTCAAATCCAGACAGAGCTAAGAGAAAATTATACATGATGGATTGGATAGAAACAAGAGCCTTATGCCTCAAATATAGAGACTTTAATAATCTTTGGTTTGGCCCAAAAAGATATAGAGAGGTAGAACCTTATCTATGCAAGCCCCGGCCCCACAGTTAAGATGTGCAATATTACGAGTGTGGCTTAATTTATGGCCTACACGTGATGTACAAACTCGTAGGAAACTTTTTAATGCTGAAGATAACTTCTGTCATTTTTGTGGTGATCATCAGATCAAGGAAACATTAGAACACCTGATAGTAGACTGTCAGTCACTTATGGGGCTTAGACAAATACGCTTCATAAAACATATGGCCTATTTTGCGAATATGCAGTCGGAAGACAGATGGTTAGAAATTGTTGCCACGAGGATCATGAGTATTCGCATAGCGACAGTAAACTTTTTGAACGCATTCAAATTGGTATAGTAGTTCTCGTTTGTAACTGCTTAAACAAGATCAAAAACACCCATTTACCTGCTCAAGTGTATGAAGTGGCTTTAGTGAGAATAGTAGTTCTAGTTGATATTTTAAAGACTTTTGCATAAATAGAACTATGTCAGATAACGTGATTTGAGGTGATCCTCTGCTAGAAGTGGTAATTTTAAGGTCAAACAGGTACCATGTAATTTATGTTTATTCAGTTCTGTTTACCTAAAGGGCTTTCCACCTTGTGTGTAACTAGAAAGTTAGAGAAACCTGTTTGAAGTTATTTTTAATTTTTTATTTATTTATTATTATTATTATTTTTTAATTTTAATTTATTGAATATAGCTGAATTTATATCAACTTTTTCAATTTTTTACATAGAAAAAAGAAATTCATAGATATAGTCAATAACAATGGAAAAATACAACTAATTTGCAATGGAAAATAGAAAATATCTGCCAATTAAATACATGAATTGAGAAAAATTGGTAAAATATTGATAAAATATTTCATGATATAATAAAATATCTACAGACAAGTTCATCATTGTAAAATAGATGGTGAAGCACCAATTTAATTCCATATTCAAAGCCTTTAAAAAATTAGCAGTGGCAATTCTTATGCTCATACATTCAGTTGCAGCCAAGGCAGCCCATCTATTACTTGGGTCAATTTGTGCAAAATACGCAAAATGATTCACAAAATGGACACTTCTCGTGCTCATGAAGGCCGGGCAGTCCAATATTATATGTTGCAGTGTTTCAACAATAGCGGTGTTTTTACAAAATCTGCACCAGTTAAGATCTGGGGAAATTTGCTTCCTTCTGATTTTAACCTGACGAGTGGGCCAGATGTTGAGTCGCAATCGTAAGGTAGCAGATCTAATAGCTGCAGATGGAGCCAAACATATTCTAATCTAATACTTAATTTTCAAAGGTGGTTCTGTGATCACCCAATCATGATATTCCTGATTTGTGTTGAAATTTGTTATTATGGTTTTACTTGTAATGTACTGTTTGATTGGTTTTACTTTTACGTTTCCTAATTATAATGACTGAAAATGTTGATTAATTTCACCTAACTCAATTTTAAAAAAAAGAAGGTTACAGCATATAGGCCCTCGCCTTAGATAGTTTTTCAACAGTAGGAGTCACTGATAGCGTGTTGCCCATCTGAGGCGTTATGGGACATCTAAGCTAGGAGGAAGCTCACAGGAAGACGCGAGAGGGATGCCATTTAGAATTCTGTAATCTCACATCAATCTGTTACAGTGTCTGAAAATCTTATTGTCTGTTCAATGAAAACGCTTGAACCATGAGTTGGAGTGTGTGAGGCCATCCATGGCATACTACAGAGCTTTGCTGCTTAAATAATTCTTCATTTTATTTAACCAGTCAGGCTTGTATGAATCAGCTTGGTATCAATTGCTTTTCTACACCAGGGTCACGCCATACCCTATAAGTGACCACGCGAAAGCTCTTCAATAACAGAAGTTTCCATTGACAAGATAAGAAATTCACTTTGGACAATACGTCTTCTAAAGTCAAAGCCGGATAGGCCACTGTTTTGCTACAAAATACAGATAGTAAGAGAGGGTAAGGTATATATAGGGTGGGGGTGGGGGTAGTAAATGAGGGAGTTGGGGATCACCTCCTGAATATTCACAGGGGAAAAAGCGGGAAAATTCTGCAAAATCAATTAGACGAAAGTGTGGGTCGGCAAAAAATTGTTGGCAATGCTTAATAGAGCCACAGGCTATATGCGTCTCCTTTTATTGTAAACATTATCAGTAATCCTAATGTTTTTGGAACGGCTAGTGGTAATCAAGCTCCGTTCGTAGAACTTTAAAAAGTCTTCCCCAGTATTGTCTAAACATGTTTTCACGGTTTTAACTGTTTAGCCTCTCTGAGCCCTCAATTGGTTTTCAAATGATCTAGCCCTTAGATTTTGGTGCCTGGAGGCTAGAAAGCCAAGCCAATCACATCCTCTGAGTTTCCTTCAAGTGGGCAAAATGGGCCCTCGCATGTGGAGCTTTTGTTTGGAAACAGACGCCTTCATGAGCTTCCTTTGATGGCATGGGCCTGCAACCTCCAGAATTTCATGCGTTTTGGAGTATACATTTTGTGATCCCTTAACAATGGATATGGTCGCTGTGACTAATAGGAGATGCATGTAAAAACCTCTGGCGAACCTAAGGTTGCTGACCCCTCTTTTAAGGTTTCAAAAATAATGTGTAGCATTAACTTTGCCTGCTCTTGAAATAGTCAACAGAACGGTGTACCTGCCTTGTTGTTAAAGCCGTGGAACTTTTTGGTTTACTGGAACCCCCCTGCCTAGAGGCCATGAGAGGAAAAATATGTTATCTGTGTTTCCAAAGAACCTTTCTGCTCGAGTGAGTGAGGAGGATCAGATGTGTCACTCCAAGTTTAGTGATCTGACTGGAAAACCTCTGCAGCGCCCCCTAAAGCCCTGACCTAGCTGCTCAAGATGGCAACCAGGAATTAAAGTGTAGCATCAAGTTGGGACTAGATTCCATTGCTGCTGTTCAAATCCAGCACATGGCTTTGTCATGGTATGCCATACTTTCAGACTCTGCTTATGGATCTGCTTATGGAGTTGTGGAAAGGAAACCCCCTCCGATCCCAAGCCAGTGTGTTCATCCCATTGTTTTGGAGATGCTGAATCACAAATATCACTGACAAGGATGAAACGAGACCACGGTGCACTGACTGAGAAGACTTAATGGAAACAAGCTTAGGACTTTCTGAGCACCATGGACTCTACGGCCCATCTGAGGGCCTGTGGTGCCCATGCAAGACTGTCGCAATCGCATGTGCTCTTCTAGAGTGATTGAGGTAACTAACCCTAGCAGCTCAACCTCTGATGCATACCAGGTAGGACTCTCTCAAACATTGCTTAGATGAGGTTTCCATCCACACTTCGACTTTATCTTGAACCCTTTTTCACTGAAATAGATTTCAGTATGCTCTTAGAAAAAGGGAAACACATAAGGTTTTTCTCTTACTTGTTCTACTTAAATTGGGCAGTAGCTGGCTTATACCACTTTACTACTTGTGTATACGTCATGTTTGAATCCCACATTGTGTGTCTCTAAAACCCTTTACATTGCACTTGGTGTTACTTGCCAGACTCCGTGTTGGGTTATTCACTGATGTCTCCTATATAAACCAATTGGAAGGTCTTGAGTTTAGCCAACTCTATTGTTCGTGGCTTTCTGTGTTGTGGAACCTGGTTTGAAGCACATCAAGAGAGGCCTCTTCCTGATACCTGGAGGCGTTCACAGAATTCCTCGTAGCTCATTTTGATTAGATCTGAACTGCCTTTTTTCATGTGAACCACGTATGACTGCTTTCTTTAGTACAAGCCTTAAATTGTGTTTCCTCCACCTTTAATGATCCTAGTTTCATGTTCTGCCTACAAAGCTCACCACCTTTGCTACCAACCACATTTATTATTTCAGGAATATCCACGCCTAATCATTCCCACATGGACATAAATCAAAACAATCGCTGGCGCACACAATAGGTTTGGCTTTTGCACAGGTATTCAATAGGCATTTGTTAGGCAGTGCGATTTTGTGCCGTGGCACACCCATACATAGCCAGCTGTAACCAACTTGTGGCAAGGATTTGGTATTAACATAACTTGACATGCCTTCTTCTGTGAGTTTGGCCAGATTGAGCGATCAGGCTACACCGTCTAGATACTGATTGGTGCAGGATATTGGCCAGTTATGGAAAAATAGGACAAATGTGTGACTACCTGAGCATATAAACTCGGCGAGGTGTAAGATATAGCCCACATGTGTAGATGACACCATCAAATGATTTATGGCTCCACATGTCCTAATAATGCTACCATACGTTTGTACTGTCGGAATGTATGCTTCCAGCCTATGCCAAGGGCATCCTGAAATGTCCTAAATTGACAAATGATGCCTGTCTTAATCGACATATATTATGCCATGACTTCACGGGTGGAGCTGCTGCCATATTAAGACAAGTGCACCTTCAAATGCCCCAGTAACCTCGTCATACATTTGAGTCGTTACCATATGTAATGTTCTGCCTCAGAGTGGCTGCAATTGTATGCAGGGTCCAGCCTCAAATGCCCCATTAAAGGAAGCATCTGCCTTGCAAGTCACTGCATGTGAGGTACAGCCTTGCAGGTGTGCCATCGCATCTCCAGTGTTGCCTCAAATACCCCAATAAGGCCACCAGTTGCCTTGTATAGTCATGTTGACTTTGCTCATTAAGTCACTGCATGTGAGGTACAGCCTTGCAGGCGTGCCATCACATCTCCAGTGTCGCCTCAAATACCCCAATAATGCCACCAGTTGTCTTGTATAGTCATGTTGCCTTTGCTCATTAAGTCACTGCATGTGAGGTACAGCCTTGCAGGCGTGCCATCACATCTCCAGTGTCGCCTCAAATACCCCAATAATGCCACCAGTTGTCTTGTATAGTCATGTTGCCTTTGCTCATTAAGTCACTGCATGTGAGGTACAGCCTTGCAGGCATGCCATCACATCTCCAGTGTCGCCTCAAATACCCCAATAATGCCACCAGTTGTCTTGTATAGTCATGTTGCCTTTGCTCATTAAGTCACTGCATGTGAGGTACAGCTTTGCAGGCGTGCCATCACATCTCCAGTGTCGCCTCAAATACCCCAATAAGGCCATCAGTTGCCTTGTATAGTCGTGTTGACTTTGCTCATTAAGTCACTGCATGTGAGGTACAGCCTTGCAGGCGTGCCATCACATCTCCAGTGTCGCCTCAAATACCCCAATAAGGCCACCAGTTGCCTTGTATAGTCGTGTTGCCTTTGCTCATTAAGTCACTGCATGTGAGGTACAGCCTTGCAGGCGTGCCATCACATCTCGAGTGTTGCCTCCTCAAATACTCCAATAAAGCCATCAGTTGCCTTCTATAGTCACATTGCCTTTGCTCCTTCTCTTGTTGATCCCACACTCTCATATATACTCCACTTCACCTCAGTGTGTTGCTAATCCGTGGCACCAGACACAAATCATGGTATGCATACCACTGATGATACCTGCCACTGGCTGTGGCCAAACAGGTAGTGAGAACTGCACACCTAGGAACGAGTCTCTATGATTGTATAACCTCCAAGGGTCCAGCATACACTTGTGAATCTTGACAATAGAACGGGCCATGCCAGGGCATTCCAGTTGTGCTGTGCAAATGTGTGGCCTTTCCACTTCTGGCCCATACAGGGCAGGAATGTGGGAATGGAACAACAATGTTGCATTGGATGTATGAGAGGTCTAATGTCTGTATGAATATTTGCCCCTCACATCTCTCCTCCGGCACCATGCTAAAACAAGCTTTGGTGTTACCTATGTTAGTGTTGCATCTAAATGAACTACTGCCAATTTTGTGAAAGCAACACACACAAAAATACACGAGGCCGAGGCACTCCATGCAATAGTCACATAAGGATAATGTTTATTAAGTCTTTTTTTTTAATATAGAAAACGCACATAATACTCAGTGGGGGGCGGGTGGCAATGGAAAAAGAAAGCACACCTGACATGTTTCTCCCAAAGAGTGTTTCGTTTGTCTCTCTTTCATTAGAGCCCATGTTGGACACAGAGTGCAGCAGGGTCCTCACAGGTTTATCCTGATTGCACAGATCCACCCACATGGTGTTGAAGCCTACTGAGAAGTTCACCACAGTCTGAGCTGTGAATGGGAGAACATTGTTACTGTCTCAGGCCTGAGGTTGTATTCCTCTTAAAATCACTGCTGTTCCTACTTTCTTTAAATGTGTCCATCCTCTAATGGCAACACACAGTTCCCATGCAAAGATCCCCATTCGTATGCCTATGAAAGTATGCTCCCCCTACCCACCCAGAAGAAACAACTCTTCTGTTGTGATAAGATTAAGAGGATAATAACAGAGTTAGGTTTCAATAACTATGTACTCCATCACCAGCCTGTGCTCACCATGCCCCAGGCATATTGGGGGTAAACTGCTGCTGGAGCAAGACCGGCATCTCTGCCAGCAACACTGCAGCCCAGGAACTCACTTGGCTGAAGGGCTCCTGAAAGTGTGCCCCCGACCCCTTCTGCTGGTGAGCTTGAAGAAAAAGGCTACTCCTGCCCCTGAGACCCTGGAGTGACAATCACAGATCCTGAGAGCCAAGACAGCCAGGATTCCTGTACTTTTGATGTCAAACCAGTGCAAACCATCACACGAGTATGTTCATCTCCGTTTGAACCAACAGGAATCTCTACGCCCAGAACTCAAACTGCAGTACAGCACATTCAAACAAGTTTGCTGCCGCAACAAAACAAGCTGAAGCATGTCATTGCCTCTGCTCGCACAAAGAAGCATCCCTTCTCCGGCAAAGCTCAAACCGCCAACCTCTTCATTGCCAAACCAGTTGACGATCAAACAGACCATGGGGTTCTCTCCAAACCGCATCCTTTCAGCACAGCAGGGAACCAACTTGCCTGCGCATCCCATCATCGGTTCGTCTGCCATCGCACCTCATCACTCAAGTATCGCTCCCAACTGCAGCCTTTTTCGGTTCGACCCCACCCTGACATTGGCTTGTCGCTGGATTACAGTGGCTGCGACATTTTTTAACCAAATCAAACTGCCGAACAGCACCGAGAAGCCTGGTTTGCTATTGTCAAACCTCCAAGAAGTTGCCTGATAACTGCCCCTCCAGTCCATTTTGGCCCATAGAAACTAGCCAGGTAATCCCTTTTGCACTCAAGAACATATTGTCGTTTCTATTGCCTTTTCCCCTCCTGTCTCATTACCCAGAGTGCAGCATCTTGCTACTTTACATATAATGTGGGGTTTTTTCTGAAGGGGTGGGGTTTTGCAGTGTTTTATATCTAGTTATTATTATTGTTTATCATGTTTTTAACTAAAGTATATATTTTTTATAGAACCTTCATTGAAAATTATTTTATTTGGGACTGTTATACTTTGCTGTTTGGGTTGCTACTGTGACACATTCACACCCCTCTTGAGATGCTTGCCTTCCCTTGGCCCACAATACTACCAAAAGAGGTATATCGCTTAACTGTGCCTGTTTTACCTTAAAGATTGTGTTGGCTTGTAGTTTGTAGAAGTGTGACAGCTGGGTAAGCAATTTAGCCTCTACTCATCCTTGTACTGCCGCAAAACAGATGTCAATTTTTCGCACCCTCACCCACGCTTTGGAAAAGTTCTTAGGTCACCAGCATTACCCGTTTTCTACACTATTAACATGGAGCAATTCACATTTTGGTTCATGCAGTGTGGTTCAATGTGGACCTACCTCTGTAGTAAAAGAGTGATGGGAATGCAAGTGACGACGAACACATAGCCCAAAGCAAAATGGAGGAGGCACCCCCGATAACCAGGGCAGTGTCCTCCTTCTGGCCTCCCCCTCCTGGGAAGAAGGGGAGGCGCCGGCCTCAGCACGGCAAAAGGGAAGGAAAGCCTGCGAAGAAAGAAACTGCGGCAAAAGCAAGGAAAAGCCCGCAAAGGGATGACAAAAGAAAGGGGAGGGGCTTTCCCTTTATAACGAACAGGGGTCTGTCAGAAGACAGCATCCAGCCGCTGCCGTAGGACGCCTGCCCGCTACCCAGAGAAGAAGGTTTTCGTTTTCGAGAGGACTTTGTTTCGTTTTCCTGCTCGTTCGTGTGCTGTGAAAAGATTGGGTGCTCCTGAGCAGGTGCCTGTATTGGGAAGGAAAAGGCATGTTCCAGTGGAGGAGGTGTTCCGGCGGAGGCGAGGTGCCAGCTCGCGGCGCTCTCGCAAAAGGCGGTCAGCCACCGGAGTTGGGGTCTCTTTTGTGCGGTGTGAAGTTATGGGTAAGTGGATAGCGGGCAGTCGCGAGGTTGTTGCCATGCCGATTACAGGGGAAGACCGAGTATGCAGGTTCAGAGCGCGGATTAATTTTTCTTTATGATTGCCGTGTGAACAGGGGAAGGTTAGTGAGGCTGGCAGCAAGCTCAGGGTCGCAGCACCGCTGGCGCTCGTGTCCGATGCAAGGACCCGTGGTGTTTGGAGCTGGTGGGCATGGTTTCCAGTGCAGATATGAGCTTTCAGTGAATGCGGGCCCAGAGTGTTGTACAAGAAGAAGGCAACTGGAGTTTGGTGTGTTCTCAGCTTGGCTAAGTGCGCAATGAAAACAAGGGAATGTTCAATGCTGTTGGGGATGGAAAAAGGCCTTTCGAGCAGATACAATTGTTGATAAACGCTGTTACAGGGTAATGCTAAGTTGTTGAAGCGCTGTTGCATATAATTCTAGTTTAAGGAGCGCTTTGAAGGAAGGTGTAAGTTACCGTGAGCCTTGGGTGTAACATCTGTAGGCGTTGGCAC
The DNA here is from genome assembly GCF_040938575.1 of Ambystoma mexicanum. Classification (NCBI taxonomy): domain Eukaryota; kingdom Metazoa; phylum Chordata; class Amphibia; order Caudata; family Ambystomatidae; genus Ambystoma; species Ambystoma mexicanum. The sequence goes on along the minus strand of NC_090921.1, from coordinate 1,221,414,602 downwards.
CGCACCATGTTTACTGGGGGTCATTTAATATAAAGCACGGGTTAAGGTGCTACTTTGCATGCCGAGCATTGCCATTGTAAGGGATCGCACCCCGGTGCGTTGTACAGAGCAGTAGCGCAATGGAAGTGCTGCTGGCCACAATGCACCGGGGCTATGAGTTCCAGGGAGCTCTATGGCATTGGTTTTCACACCTAGTTTATGCCGATTTGGGTGTGGGTGCAATGATTTAAAAGGGCAAAGAGCGGCGCTACGGCTGCTAGCAGGGGGTTTTGGAGCTATGTTACGAACTCAGCGTTTGGTTTTTCTGTGCAATTGGTTGAGGGGGCAGCAAGTTCCAGGCAGGAGTCCATTGGGGTGCCAAATGCAATGTCAGATTGAGGTACAAAACCTTTTTGTTTCGATGTGGATATGTTCGTATATTAACGCTGGTGGAACAGCGATAGCACAATGTTTAAGGGGGCCACGGGGTCGCAGCATGACTCGGCTTTGTATACCCAAGGGGTCAGACTGGCAGACGCCAGATAATGCCTTTAATGATCCTGTTATTAACACACGTGCCTCAAGCCATGTCATTGGAGAGTTGCTAAGGGGGTCGAATCCCTGGAGCTGCTGGGGTGTCGGTGACCGTGGGCCTAATACTGGGAACCCTTTGAGCCAAATAATAATTTATTATTCATATAAAGCATAGCAGTGGTGAGTAGTGAGGGCTGTGCATGGTGAACTAACACAGCTAGTCAAGCTCTCAATCCGTTGTACAATAAACACTGCGGGAAATGTAATAGGCGGTCAAAGAAAGGGTGAGGTAGATAATTGCAGGGACTGGAGAGGGTGCTTTAATGAGGATCAAAGGGGCATCCTATGGGAGCAGGGCACTGGCTGACACGAACCTTTGCGGCTCTATGCACGGGGGCAAATTAGAAACAATGGGAGGATAGCTCAGCGGCAACGTGCGTGCCTTGGGAGCAAGACGACATGAAGCAACACAGGTTCGATCTCCGGGTCCGCGCGTAGAAACCTCTGGGTGATTAAGCACGTTATAATTACGCAACTAAGAAAAAAAAAATAATAATAATAATCTGGTAACAGCACCTCGATGCCCGCGGACTGTCTGAGCGTGTTAAAAATACTAATAAATAAATAATTTTGTTTTGGTTTCCGTGGTTGAAACCCTTGTGGGGCACAGTCGCACCACCTGCGATAAATACAGAGTGTTGCATTAGGGAACCAGAGCTGGGGTGGGGCTGCGGTTCGCGGGACCAGCGACGGCTGTTTTATGTTTCGGTGCATACCAAGAGCGAAATCCGGTTCTGCGTTTCCCCGGGTTCACGTCTCATGTGGCGACAGGTCCTGACAGAATGGTGGCAATTCAATAGATGAGCACAGTTGTGGCAACATTACTCATGGCGATTGGGTGAAACCGGTCACGGCCAATTTTGCAGTGGGCATTCTGGGACGGGTAATAGCGGAGGTGAATAGCGACCAAGGACAGAGGTATGGCTTGGCGCCACATTTGTGTTATGGCGGATGAGACGTTTCTTGTAAGCAGCCACGTTTCCAGGGGACCGCTATGGGTTATGACATGGGCTGGTAAGTATCAGCAATTGATCCTGTGCAGGTCTCGGATCCCCACGTGGCAAGCATGGTTGTTATAGAAGTGACCAGCCCAAACGACAGCCTCCTCCAAAGCGCTTAGGAGTTGGCCCACAGGACGCAAAGCGCTATGTTCATGTTAATGTAAAACATAATTGTACCTCGCACTAGCAACACCAGATTGGTCCCCTAGCGCTCCCAAGAATGGCTGTTGCACTTTTGCGGCAGTATTCGAGGACAGCGGAAGGGCTCAGGCGAGCCCCTATGCTAGGCACTACAGACCAGGGGCAACGGGGAAAGGATTCCCCAACATTATGCGTTTTAGGTACATTCCTTGAGTTGCTTGAGGAACGGAGGAGGATTGGGGGAGTACGGAATGGTTTACATTCCCTCGCGTTGGTGCGCTTTGCTAGGCTTTTCTTGGGGACAAGGGTGGGATATTAGTAAGATGGCGCACGCGGGTGCATTGCCCCCCATACATTGATGGTTGCCAGCCGGTCCAGTAACTCCTATTAGAAACTGGGAAAGGAGGGATGTCACTGAAGCAGTGGGTGAAGAAGTTGTATGTGCTGCACGCAAGTTGAACGCACTTCATTTGTCATTGATTGACAAGATAAACTAGGGCCCACTAGGACATGGTGCGAGGGAATGGATAGCCAAATTGCAACTGTGGGGCCAATTTGCTTTGGGGCCGCTGCTCCGGCCCCAACACTGGGTGTTTTTTGGGAAGGGAAAACGCGAGGGGAGTCATGGCCGAAGTGATATCTGTTCTCATGCAGGTCAGGAGAGGAGGCGCCATGCCCTTGAAATACACGACTATCTGCAGCTGGCTTACAGGTGGCTGAGCACGATGGGCCCTCCAAATTAATACCATGTTAACTAGGTTAGGCTACTGATGGGCCATCTGTACAATGCTGTTACGGTACCCAGCGGAGGGCGGCATGCCCTCCCCCACTCACCCCTGTTATGGGGTAGTTTTTATGTGCCTATTCAGCGGTTGCAATTCAAAGATTGGGAGTGCCAGGGGGGCAAGAACATGACTGGGGGAATGCATTTTGTGTTGGGGTCCCACAGCTGGCTAATGCCTGGTGGGGGGATTATTGGGACCATCAGCACTTAAGGGGGCATTTTCACAGAATAATTCTGTTGCTTAAGGAGGCCATGACGATCTGGGACCTCATGTTTCCTAGCGCACTGTTGTCCTTGAACCCATGTACTGGGTAGTTGGAGGCCAGATGAAATAAACCCTCCGGAAGGTACAGGGAAGCGGAAAGGAGAGACAGGGGTGCCATTGCCGGGACAGAGTGGAGCGGGGAGGTAAAACGTGCATTTCTTTTACCGGTTTATATACAAAGCGGCATGGCATGGCAAACTAATCAGAGAAAGCCCACTAATCCGTAGATGGCAAGCCTTTAAATCTAAGGATCAATCATTTGATTAAGTTACTTCTTCCCCATCATTCCATTAGGCTTTGAAAAGGGAGCAGTGTGGAATTACCACCCATATAATTGCATAACCCGCCCAGAATTCTTGGGGGATAGCCCAGGGGTAACACGCTCGCCTTGAAAGCAAGACGACGCGGAGCAACACAGGTTCGATCCCCGGGTTCGCACTTAGAAGACTCTGGGATTAAGCATGTTACAAATAACCAATCACCAGTTCTGAAAATGGGAAAAGAGGATCAGGGTCAAGTGATGGGCTTCTAAAAAGTATACAAAAAACACAGCTAAAATAAATGTTTTGCAGTAAACATAGGGGTATAATGGGGTCTCGTCCGCAGTCACACAATGGCGCACAAATCTGTGCGAGAGGCCATGGAAAAGAATGGAAGGCGGATGAGGCCAAGGGGAACAGTCAGTTACCAGAGCGGGCATACCATCAGCTGTGTTTGGTCAAGCACTCGCCGGTCCCCTACCGCGGTGGGTTTAGTACAAAAAGGGGGTGAAAGCTAGAAGGATAGAATGGAAGGGCTACTAGCTTGAAGAGGGCCGAGGCTGTGTGAACGGAGTGCTGCACAGAGGGCATTGGGTTTCATTTATGGACGGGCTTCATGGTTGTGCACATAAATACTGTCCGGAATGGCTACTGGGAGGTAGAGATAGTCACAGTGGGAGGTGCACCCTGCTTGGGTTAACTGAGGCTGGGCAAAGGGCCAACATTAGGCGTAGGAGCAGCTTGCCGGAGGTCATAGATGCAATAGGGCAACTGGTCAGTACCCTCAGTCAATGTTATGGGACGTACGCGGTAGAGGGTTAAGGTATGGAGAGGGTTCCTTTTATAATATGGAGCAGGTTTCCGGCTACTAAGGGAGCAATTACATTGTGTTATTTATATCTGCCCTCAGCAACTAGTAGAAGCACAAAGAAGAGTGGAGCAGCGCCCAATCCAGTTTGGTTTCACCCTCAGTAAGTGGCAAAGCAAACAACTCATTAGTGGAATTGTGCAGTCATCTGTTCCAAAATTTAAAATACTTTTTCTCACTCCCGAATTAATACAGGGTCAGGAACGGGTAACTCTGTTTTTCGGCTTACAAGAATTGGGTTTTGTCTGCCTGATTTCTGTCCTTGTCGAAGTAGGTGGGCTTATAGTCTTTGATAGTTCCAGCAGGCCAGCGCTGGTGCCGGTTTGCAATCCTTATTGAGGTATGCCATTCACCATCTATTTTCCATGAACATTCCTTAAAGCCGAATTGGGTCTAAGAGGGGGTGACATGCACAATTATAAGGTCAGGTGCACAGAGTGTTGAGCACGAAGCAGAAACCAGACTCATTGGTCATTTACCGGGGGGTAAAGACGTGACAAGTTTAAGGAGAGGGACCCTGATGCGGGAAATGGTGTTTTCAGTACAGGAGCTGGCGGGGCAATTGGGGGAGCCTGAGATAACTTGGTCTGAGATTATACCAAGGGTGGAATGGAGAGGTGCCGATAGGCACACAGCAGAGGAGAAGTCCTGGCGCAAGTCAATTGCGCTATGGCCAAATTCTGCATGGGCAGAGTCCTTGGCCAGAGCAGGCACGGCCTGGTCAGCTTGAAAGCTCCTGAATATTGCCTTAATGGAGGGGTGCACCTGTCAGCATTAGGCATGAAGTTGTCTTCATGGAATATCAGCACAAGGAGCTAGGATATGTAAGGAGAGGAGCAAGGAGGGAGCCACAGTGGGCGGTAACCCACTCGTGGCGTGGCAGTGTTTGGAGGAACAAACACATGAGACAGACTCCAGATGAGCCACGAGAAAGCAGGAAGGGTCTTCGCTCTTCTCAGACCCAGCGCCCCTTGGGAGCCTAAGCGGCAGGGGTGTCTGGGAGCAACAACTAAGGCTCAGCTTCCCCCAAGGAAATGGCACTCTCCCTGCCCAGGAGCACCTGCAGGGGCAGGAGGGGCTTGGACGCAAGGTTGGGAGAGTTGAGCCTATTCTGGACTTTTGGGGAAAGGAAGGGGAAACCAGGTTCTTTTGGACACGGAGCTGTCGCCGCATCTTATGAGTAATTTTCCACAAATGTGTGCAGTTTACTTGCTTATTTTGTTGTGGAATAAATCTGTGGCCTGTTTATGCCAAAAAACAAACAGGACTCATTCTACATTTCTCTGGGGGGGAAGGGGAATGAGCTATGTGCTATGTATATGTGTTGAATACAAATGGACAGATGCCGGGGTTATGCAAGTGACGACGAACACACAGCCCAAAGCAACATAGAGGAGGCACCGCCGATAACCAGGGCAGTGTCCTCCTTCTGGCCTCCCCCTCCTGGGAAGAAGGGGAGGCGCCGGCCTGAGCGCGGCAAAAGGGAAGGAAAGCCTGCGAAGAAAGAAAGCGCGGCAAAAGCAACGAAAAGCCCGCGAAGCGCTGACAAAAGAAAGGGAAGGGGCTTCCCCTTTATAACGAGCAGGGGTCCGTCGGAAGACAGCATCCAGCCGCTGCCGTAGGACGCCGCTACCCAGAGAAGAAGGTTTTCGTTTGCCCACCCACCAACCCTACGAGCAGAGCAAGCAGAATCACCTGGTCGTCGGCGTCGCAGGACGACAAGGCGGTGTGGCAGTGTTTGGACGAACAAACACATGAGACAGACTCCGGATGAGCCAGGAGAAAGCAGGAAGGGTCTTCGCTCTTCTCAGACCCAGCGCCCCTTGAGAGCCTAAGCGGCATGGGCGCCTGGGAGCAACAACTAAGGCTCAGCTTCCCCCAAGGAAACGGCACTCTCCCTGCCCAGGAGCGCCTGCAGGGGTAGGAGGGGCTCAGACGCAAGGTTGGGAGAGTTGGGCCTGTTCTGGACTTTTGGGGAAAGGAAGGGGGAAGCAGGTTCTTTTGGACACGGAGCAGTTGCCGCATGTTATGAGTAATTTTCCACAAATGTGTGCAGTTTACTTGTGTTATTGTGGAATAAATCTGCAGCCTTTTTATGCCAAAAAACAAACAGATATCATTCTGCATTTCTCTGGGGGGAAAGGGGAATGAGCTATGTGCTATGTATATGTGTTGAATACAAATGGACAGATGCCGGGGTTATGCCCAAGACAGGCAGAATCTAACTGGAGGAGCCCGTGGTGTTTACCCCCACCGACTGGAGTGCACCTTCATTAGGCTGGAATTGCGCTGCTTGAGAGGCTGCAGGCTCACAACTCACACCGACTCAAAAACAGAATCACCCTGATTTACAGTGTCTGCATGTGTTCCAGCGCGAGCGCTAGGACTGCGTGGTGCATAGAGCCATTTTTTGGCGCAAATTGCATATGCGCCACACAACACTTTCTCTAAATCGGGCCCCTTGCGTTTTCCTTCACCCTTCTTGTTCAATGTTCAGGGCAAATATTGAGCTGTATTCGGTCCACTAATGACTCTTTGGGTGTCATGTCTATGCAAGGAGCAGGCAGGGATTAGGAACATTCTTTCAGGCTTAATTTCCCTTTGGAGCGGAGGGTAAAGTGACAGCGATAACACTGCAGGAGAGGACCACATATACGTGATGGCACGTAGAAATGGGGCATATACTTGACATCGTTAGTTGAATTATTTAGAATCAGTTACTACAAATGGGAGTTGACATTTCACTTGCAGCTTGGCAGGCCATTCATTAAACTTTTAATCAGTGCATGTACGCCGATATTTCTGTTGTCAGCGTTTATTGTTTGCAATATATATGTAAACAGAACGTTAAAAACCTGTGAACAGTCTCTCCGACTCCCCCTCCCCCTCTCCTATTAATGCACAGGCTAAAGCAAGTGGCGGCGGAAATAGCTGCTACTCCGCAGGCCAGAGCACTGTGGGCCTGATTCACAAAGTCATTTGCAATGGGACTTTCCCATTTCCGGTATTCTGAAATAGGACCATACATGCTAGGAATATGTCTTACACCACTGCTGCTTTCCTCGTACACTACAACTACACGAATAAACAGCAGCCCCAGGACTTGCACATTTAACTGCCCCTCTTGTTCCGAGTAGAACCCCTTAGAATAACAAGGCGGCTTTCACACTCACGGGATTGGAAATGGGCCGGTACAAGATAGAGCAGAGCTCCTGCAAGGTTGCTCTTGCTCACGAGGCCCAAGTGAAGCCCAGGAAACTTCCAGATCTGTTCCCGAGATGCATGGCATGGGAGAGTGCATGCAGAAAAAGTCAAAGCTTCACTGGCTGTTCGGAAGTTGCCCAAATTGGTACATATGTCTTGCCATTTATAGACATTTTGTTGTTATGGTGAGTGAGTGACCCAAGGAAAGAGGCCAACTTCCATTGTCACGCAAAAGTGTTTCTTTCTGAACCACTATCACAGACATGATACCCTTCCCACAAGAAGTACACATAATACATGACTTTTTCCTTCACAGACTACAAAGGTTAAGTGACAAAGTTGGAAACATAAATGATTTATTTAATTGTTTTTCTATGGTTTCTAAACGCGGATCCGGGATTCGAACCGGCATTGCTCTGCGTGCTCTTGCTTGGATTGACGACCCCATATGGAGTCGCCCATAACTGAAATGAATGTATGGAATGTCTTCGCTAATTGCTTCCTTTAAAAGTGTCTAAAACCCTCACGTGCTCAAAGCAGTCCATTGAAGGCATAGTTTCTCGAGGCAGAACATGGCTTATCGCTGGAGTGGCTTAAATAATGTTTCTGCAGTCGCATCGATCCTTTCAGATAGCGCATTCTTTGATGACCTATTCCACTGACTATTTCCTATGCCGGGATATGTCGGCAAAGGTGGCAGTGTTCTCCCGTCATGGATGTATGCACGTTTTACAACGCACACTATGCAATAACCTATACCTGATCCCTACGGGACGTAGCCTGCTCTTGTACGGGCATTTGATAAGCAATCTTGTAGGATTTACGCTCTAGTCTCCCATGGGACAAATCATTTTAGAGCTGGGGTTTGATCAAGGAAATGCAGCGGGGGCTGGACATCACGAGGCTGGCTGGCTTGGCACATTCACTTGGATCGCGCCGAATTCAAATCTCCTTCACTGGGAGCATTTCGATAAGGCATCTGTCAGATGCGGGACGCCATTTCCGAAGAGGGCCATTTCTGAAAGCGGCCACTGCCCTGGTTCGAACCCAGTCCCGAGGACAAGTATTCCTCTTTTTACAGAACTGCTTCATCGACCCCTTGAGAGATGTGATGTAAAAACATCAAGCCTTGCGGTGACTGGGAAACCCACAAGGGCAGTATCAGAACTGGAGTTCCCGTGCAGATAAGGCCGTTCATAGGAACATGGTCCACACCAGGACATATTTGCAAACCACACCAGTCCCCCCCCCCCATTGCAGACTTCATTGTTGCAGGCTTATTTTTAGTCGTTCACTCAAAAGGACCCCCCAGTCCGTCTGACCCATGAGACTAATTAAATGGTAACATAGACGGTTTCTAAAGTGTCTGTAGCACCACCATCCTAGCATCATCAAACATCATCCTTTTAATCTGTCCCTTCTTCATCTGTCTCGGCATTTAAACGTATTTATTTCCTTAAACTTCGTCTCCAAAGGGTTGGCAATAGAATCTATGCTCTTCATGTCTATATCAAGAGGTTTTTTTCTGAAAAAGTAATCATTAACTGTGCTTTTCAAGGTGCAGATAAATAAATAACACGCAAACACCTGTCGCGCAGTACAAATACCTGTGATGTCCTTGATGCGCCAAAGGCTCAGTCCACTGGGCCCTTGCCCCACGCCGTGCGCCCAGTTGCGTTTATACAGTCCTGCTGCCAGGCACCGCCGTGCCTTAGACCAATCAGCAGCCGTGTCACTTAATCAGGTTAGAAAGGTCATGAGAGGCGGCTAGCAATTTCTCGGGTGACCAGACTGTCCACATTGTCCACGTACTGGTGGCCTTTAGGCAAACATACCTGTGCTTTTTTCACAAGCATCAGTTACAGAACAATACAACCACTTTTCAATATAATTGAATGGTTTGGGTTTCCCCACCCGCGCCACTCACTGACACATCCTCAAGCGCTAATCATTACAAACGTGCATTTAATTCGCCAACGTTCAAAACGCCTGTACGCTGCCACATCCTAGAGTAGCGAATGAAAACCCGGCATGGAGCAGTGGAATGCTGACACGATAACGTTTCTGACTCAAGCGGGACTTTGCTCTGTATAAATGTAATGGGAAATCTCGCACCATAATGCCCTCTGACAAAAGAGGCAATGAGCTACAGAGCGACAAAGAATGTGCAGCAGTTATGGCAATTCAGGAATCAGGGCTCTTCTCTATATCTGCAGACATTTGATCATTATGTACCCAAAGGTGTCCTGAAATAGTGAACTGCATTTTATTACTCTAGCTACTCAATTTTAGCTAGAACGCGGTACAGAGGATGCTTTCATGGGCGACATCAAAATGCTGGGCTCTTTTGGATCAAATATAAGTAAAGTAAAGGTGCATGTGGGCAGGACCCGCCAATTTTAGGTGGTGAGGGGTCCATTGACCTTATTTGGTGTTCCTTGCTGCCAGACAACGGTACTCTTTGCTGTCCACAGACTGCCGCAATGCATTTACAGAGTGATGTGACCAGCTGTCTCTCTGTGTTAAGGCTGGTTGAACTGCATGCAGCCGGTCCGATCTTGATGGATGAGCTGAATAATGTGCTTGATATTAAGCAGTCTCGAAAGATCTTGCAGGTTTAGATGGTGTCTCAAAAGAAACCCTGCCCTGTGATGAAGTCTCCCGGGGAGACTTTATTCTGAAATAAAATCTAAAGTCTCCCAGAGAGAATTTATTCTGAAATGAAATCTCCCCCAGTGAAATAAATTCTCCCCATAACAAAAAATTAATTTCCTCTCATTTTGAACACTCCAACATTGGGCATTCTTTTAAAACTGTGTCTTTACTTTTCTAGGGAGAGTTTTGGAAAAATCCAGTGAGGTGAACCTCTGTGGAAATATTGTTGAGCTGTCACCTTGATGGGGAGAGACTTTGTAGCAGAATAAACTCTCCCCCTTGATGGGGGAGATTCTGTAGCAGAATAAACTCTCCCCCTTGATGGGGGAGACTCAGTAGCAGAATAACATGTCCTCCTTGAAAGGGGAGATTCTCTATCAGAATAAACTCTCCCCCTTGACGGGGGGATTCTGCATCAGAATAAACTCTCCCCCTTGATAGGGAAGACTCTGGATCAGAATAAACTCTCCCCCATGAGGGGGGAGATTCCGTATCAGAATAAATTCTCCCCCTTAAAGGGGAGACTCTGCACCAGAATAAACTCTTCCCCTTGAAGCGGAGACTCTGTATCAGAATAAACACTCCCCCTTTATAGGGGAGACCCTGTATCAGAATAGACTCTCCCCATGAGGAGAGAGATTCTGTATCAGAATAAACTCTCCCCCTTAAGGGGGAGACGCTGTACCAGAATAAACCCTCCCCCTTGAAGGGGAGACTCTGTATCAGAATAAACTATCCCCTTTATTGGGAAGATTGTGTAGCAGAATAAAGGCTCCCACTTAATGGGGGAGACTCGTTATCAGAATAAACTCTCTGTGTTCCCGGAGGAGACTCATCAGAATACAGTTTCCCCATTGAAGGGGGAGACTCTGTTTCAGAATCAGCTCCCCCCTTTAAGGAGAGACTCTGTAGCAGAATACCCCCTCATGGGAGAGATTATGTAGCAAAATACCCCACTCCCTTATTTGGAGAAGACTCTATATCAGAATAATATCTCCCTCTTGAAGGGGAGATTCTGTATCAGAATAAGCTCTCCCACTTGAAGGGGAGATTCTGTATCATAATAAAACCTCCCTTTGAAAGCAGAGGCACTTTATCAGAATTAAATCTTCCACTTGAAGGCTGGGACTCTTTTTCAGAATAAAGCAGGTGTCTATTTATTCAAATTGATCTCTTTCCCTCGTGACATACATACTTTGTAGCTGAATAAAAACTCATTCAGATAACAGGATACTCTATATTAGCCTAAAACATCCCCCTTTAAAGAGGAGACAGTAAACAATACACCCTTCCTTTTAAATGAAAGGGGTCTGAAGAGGAAGTGCCAAACATTGTCCGCACTCCAGCCACCCCCTTTGAAGTGCCAGAAATGTTCACGCCAAAATATGTGATGTATGGAGAACAATTTAACCAGCAGAGGGCTGCAGCGGGGCTCTGCCCAGTACCTATCAGAATAACATCACCTATTGAAGTATCGACACCTAAGCAAACCTAGATAGTAAGGAACCCACTGAGGAATCCATATCTACAGACATGACAAAAGGACGTTTGTCAGAAGGGAATACCCAAAGAAACCAAGAAGATATTAAAAGAAGACGACTGGTGACGTCATGAGAAATCAAACTGACTCACATACAAAATATAATGATCTAAGAATGCTGATAAAGAGACGAAAGGCCATGGATAAGTGATATCTCGAGCCTAAAGTGAAATAGTTGATTTCAAGATGACAAAACTTAGACCATATGCCTGATGAAGACATTAAGTCCGTTAAAACATGTACACACGCAAGAAACCGCAAAAAGCAAAGAAATTGTGGAGCTTGCTTACACTTAGTAGAAAATAGATTGCAGCAAGCGCCAACTATACATATTTCTACCTCAAAAGCACCTTTTGATGAGCAAAAATGTGCACATGAGCAGAATTGAATAGAGGTTTCTAAAGGCCTCAAGAGGAGAGGGCCGTGGATCTAAGTGATCCGACCGTGGCTGATGTTGCCGTGGTTGGAATGCTTTCATGAGAAAGGTGCGAACTACAAAAAGTTTGCACCTTTCTCATGCGAACACATGTACATACAACAGGGGCTGCAAGGGTTTCCGCTGCAACCCCTGCTCCCTATACTGTGAAGTATAGTGAGCGGGGTGTTGCAGGGGATGCCCCCGCAGTTTTTTTTATTTTTAACTTACCTTCAATGCTACCACCAAAGGTTCGCGCATTTCCGGTGTTCAAACCTTTGGTGATAGCTTTTTTAGAACTTTTGGTCCTTGCGGACCATTATTGTCGGTAAAAAGGTACAATCCCGAGGGCCTCAGCCACAAATCAAGAAGGAAAGATGGAGAGAAACCCAGCTGAAGATAACCCTGCAAAGAGGCCAAAGTCGTATCAGGCTAGAACAGGCTAGCAGTGCCTACAGTTAAAGAGAAGAATAAAAGAGTCTCATGTTCAGCAAGGTCGAGATAAGCTGCAGATGGTATGCGACTGACAGACCTAAATCAAATGCACAAAACTGCATGAAGAAGAGGCCTATTTCATGGTGTTCTAGTCACGTGGTAAGGCGTCAGAAAGGGATGAGACTTTCACACCTACGGATGGAGCCCTGTCATTCCAATACTCCTTAAACTTTCTCAGACCAAGAGGCAGACTCAAAGCCAAACTAGGCAGTAATTGACACACGGCCACTGAGGTGATGAATGGTTGTACCATAAATTGAAGGGAAGCTGGGGTGTAGGCTTACTCCCTGCACCTGGATAATTATTCTGCATGCTGCTAAGCGCAAGTGGAAAATAATGTGTGGGATCAATGCCAACCCAATCATAGTGGACCATGTAATCTAGGGTCCTATAGAAAGTAGAGCCAATGGGACTTCATACTTTTAGTTACATTTACAGTAGCCAGATCGAAGGAAGGGCTTAGTTGCCCCACCTGACATTATCATCCAATCCCTTCTCCCAATTACCATATACAGATATAGCACCTATGTTAAAGTTACCTTCCTATAACCAATCTAGTTGCATGTTAGATTTTTAAGATTACACGTCAACGATGACGTGTTTTTGGTATAAAGGTTGTTGTTTTTCTGAAATTAATCAGAGTTTAAGTGAGAAGGAAGATCGTGCGGTTGCTGATGTTCATTGAACTCCCCGTTTTTGTTGTACTTGTCATTAAACGGACTCCCTTTGTCAAACTATTGAGTTGTCATTATTATTTGATGCAAGAGTACGAATCTGCATCCCTATCCATCTCAAGGGTGCTGCTGCTCATCTTAAAGGGCTGTTTGGAAACCCCCAGCGTTATGGGCCAGCTGGGGTCTATCCAGTTCACTTGGTAGCAGAGATCAGATGGTTAGATTAGATAAGACATAAGACACCCTTTGACCATCGACATAAGTAACTTTGGGTCCTCAGCAATATCACGAGTCCTTTGCCATCCGGCTAATAGAACGAGAAGCTCTCCGTATATAGTCGCTAGTTTAATTTAAAACCCTGCAGGTTAGGTCTGAAGGAACCTTTATTTTCCCCCCAGAATCCCTTCCCACTTCTACGAGCAGCCGATCGGATGAGCAGCACGGAAAGGCGGTAACAAAGGCTGTGATCCCGATCGTCCGGAGTGGAAGAAAATGCGAACAGTGAGTGAAAAAGACTGAATGCTTTGGCAAAAAGTTGCATGCCTTAAAAACAAGTAAAGGGAAGGTAACGGAGGGAGACGGGAACAAAATTAATGCCAGAGTAAGTTTATAATGTATATAAGGGGAAAATATTGACTCGAGGGTTGCTGAGTAAGAGAGAGAGATCCCGGGAGTAACCGAGGAAAAGAGAGTATACGCCCAGTTCCCTAGGTTTTAAAAGAGCTTTAGAAGAAGCCTTCATTTAAGGTCCTGAATTAATAGGACGATGTAGAAGACCAGAATCGATTAAAGATGATCTGAAAGAAATTGGCTTACATTCCATGTCGGAATATAATTAGGGGCAGAATGCATCTGAGGAAGCAGGTGGCATGAGATTTGTGTAGCCGGCCTGAGTCTGTCTTGGCCGTTTTATGTTTTATGTTTTTCTTCTGTGATATTATAAGGCAACAAACTCTTAAAATAGCAGGACAATTGCGCAATTGTGATAATATGATGTTGCATGGCATGGATTGATGGTTGTGGTTAACAAAAGTAAAAGTGAAATTTTTGTTGAAAAAACGGGATTGGTGCTTGCGACAATTGGTGCTTGCTCATATTGTAGATTTTGCTTGTGAAACATCAAGCATAATAAAGTGTTATATAAGGATAAGATAAACAGGCTAAGCATGGATGACATTACCCCATTGGCACACACGTGCAAACAGCTGCTAAAATATGCACCTAAGCTTAAACAGTACAGTGCAGAATGAGTTAAAGGGACCGCAGACAAAATGTTCATGCCATTGCCGCAGGGAGGATCGCTATCGAAAACGGTCCTGCAGCATATGACAACATAATTGCATGCCACATACACGGGCAGAAAGTTAGACAAATGCCTAGCTAGTTTAGAACTTTCAAAAATGTACCAACAAGAAAAGAAGGAGGAGCCACTGTTAGATTGGATACTGAATATATGGACAGGTGGGGATGAAAAGCATTCTGCGCCACCCACCCAGTCTGAAGCTAAAAGCAAAACTACTAGAGGCGCAGGATTATACCCGTTGAGGGAACTTAAAGCAGCCACAGGATATAGCAACCCAGCGTATGAGTCACCTACGCAAAGTAGTGACGAAAGCCAAGAAAAGGGCAAAGACAGAGATATTACCTACAAAGTCCCGAGGGACATTGAGAGGTGCGAAAAGGAAAGAGGAGACCAAACACCAGCAAGTACATCTCTAGATACCGGAAGAGAGGAAAAGAGATGGAAGGGAGATGAGAATAGGACTGATGAGAAAGCATTCGCACAGAAAGAATGTATGGGAGGTCAGATTTTATTGAAACTTGATGGTAAAGGCATTGAGGATATGAGTTAAAAGGGTGAACGGGATGAATTAGGAAGGAGGTAAAAGGAAAAATGATCAAGAGACGAAAGGGCTAAAAAAAAGGATAGACAGAAACGAGAGCAGTTATATCATGATGAACAGGTCAGAAGACAGGAAAAGGCAGAAGAGAAGAGAAAATGCTATCATAAGCAGAGAACAGCTGATGATCAAGATAGAATAGAACAAAGAAGGATAGAAGAAGAAGAACAAAAGATACGGTAGAGGAGAATAAAAAGACAAAGGGAGGAGGAAATGCAAAGGGCAAATGAACAAAGAGAAGCGAGGAGAAAGCGTAGAGAGTTTGATGAAGACATAGAACGTAAGCGAAGACAGAGAGTATGGGATCTTGAATATCTGGAAAGAGAGGTTAAAAAACCTGATCCAGTAGTAGACTGGGAAGATATAGAAGAATTTTTCCCTGAGTACGATTCAGTACCAGGCACGTCTAGGGAAAATATCAGAGATGACTTTGACACCAGAAGCATTGGAGGGACGATCGATAGAATATATGATGAGATGGGGCTAGAAGGAGTACCCCAAAGGGAAGGATAGGATGAGCGTCTGGAGAGCACTCAGGTATACGATACTGAGGACGCTGCACGGAGTAGCAGAAACAGATAGTTCTCATTACATAGACTGACCCTACCAGAAATGAGAAGGATGAGAGAAGTTACACGAGTTGGGCACAGACAATGTCAGACACAGAAAAAGGAGATTGTGAAGAAAGAGAAGACAAGAGAAGATGCGAAAAACGTTACTCGAGGGGAAAGGGAGTAAGATGGTCAGATACCAGTGGGTCTGTAACTAAGACATCAGAGTCAGCTACACCAGCAGATTGGCATGAAGGATTATCATATAGTCAGAGGGGGGCGTCTCCACCACCATATGTGAGCAGACTAAGGACATTGCCAGGCAGACAGCGATGCAGAAATATTACCCCTGCGATAGACAGAAGAATGATGAGAGAGGAAAAGGAGGGTCATGTGTCACAGTTCCCTTTACTAGAAAAAGGAGGTGCAAGGCCACAATATATACCCTGGCCTCACATGGACAGAGAGAATCAGAAAAATAAGCTCCCAATGCTGACCTCAAGAGCCGGGAAATCGATACATGAGTTAGAAAAAATGACAGGAGCGAAGACGTTAGCTATAGGGGATGTTAAGGGTCTTTTGATCACCATACTTGGTGATAGAGCTGACGATGTGTGGGCACAAGCAGGTTACCCTGGAGTGACTACAGTTAATACCGCACATGACGGAGCACCGTTTAACAATTGCAGAACCGCGGTATGGAAACGCTTCGAGTGCTATACCCAGAAGCTTTAATGTCACGCAAGATGAATGAGTCAGATGATCCTTTGCTGTACATTCAGGATTTCCAAGATGCTTAGGTGCTGGAAACCCATGAGTCTTGGGGAACATCTATACCCATGTTTTATCATATACTATGCCAAGGGCTGCCAGAACAGGAGCAGAAGCAGCTCAAGAAGTTGGTAGGGGTCGAAGCTAATCCATGGTCTGAAATATAGTTGACCATCGTGCACTATTGCAGGCTACTGCAAGAGAAGAATCGCAAAAAGGATGCTGCATGAAAAGGTGAAGAGGCTAAATTAGTGCAGAACAAATTACCAAAGTATGCCATTGAAGGGGCAATGATAACTAATACAGATTGATCAAACATGCAGCAGGCCAATAGCCAAAGACAGTTTGATCAAAACAATAACAAGCTTTACCCAAGGGGAAGAGGCTTTTGAGGAAGGGGACGGCAGAGTAATCAAGGAGGTTTTCAAAATATGCAAAATGGAAACCAGAGTATGTAAAATGGGCAAATAATCAGACCACCACCCGCCAACATGTTGGACATGTGGAATGACAGGGCATCTAGCACGTACATGCAGAAATCAAGACATGGTGTAGAATAACCAAGACACAAAAGGAGGGATGGTGAATCCATCTGCGTTCTCGCAGCAGGGTGGAAATGGAGTTGCGCAGAATCACACAGTGCAGCAGCAAGCGCCGAAAGTACAGCAAAGTCTGCAACCCCAGAACGTGACACATTTTCCACAGGGTCAGTCTCAACAGTCCCCAATGCAACTGTCACAAATAAAATGTACAGGACAGATACTGAATTCAGGAATGAGAAATGCCACAAGTGATGGAGGAAATCCGTTCACTCAAAATGGGACAAGATTATATATAGATTAGGACAGTTCACTGGGAGACCTGATGTGTTCTATCCTAGCAGTAACACCAGAGCCCTCACCAGGAACCAAGGGTAGATGTCCGCATAGGGGATAAAGAAAATGTTTTCTTAGTTGACACAGGTGGACACGGTCATGTATACATGAAGAAGGCAAGTTCTCTTTGTCCAGCAACGCATACATACTCAGAGCTTCACAGTAGCAACAAGTCATGTTCCTTTTACAACAGAACTTCGTCTCCATAGGAGAATGTGACATGAATGTGCCACTGCTATATTCAAGGCAAGCCCCGGTGAATATATTGGGACGAGATCTGATGACAAGGTTAAACATGACCATCTTGTTCACGGAGAAGGGCATAGTATGTTCAACTGAAGGAATGCATTATTTGAACATGTGCAAAATGATTAGAGCATATGCAGGACAAATGGCTATGAAAGTTATTCCATTGGAACCATAAATATTCACTTACGGAGTGCGCATATTAATGTCATGGCTACCAGGCCTTGCGGACAAAACCATGAGAATGCCAGATGAGTTTTTATTCACCAAGGATACCTATGCATGAGGAAAAGGGACAGGTGTTTCCCTTGACAATACAAGCAGCCATAGTGCGAAGAGAAATGGCTCTGCTTGACGGTTGTGATGATGAAGGCAGAAAATGGTGTGCAGTAATCGCCATTGGGGAAGGTTACAGATTGACAGACGTCACTGATGTCGATCTGTTTGAAGAACAAACAGGTGAAGATGAGATGAGAGTTAAGGTTAATCTCATCTATTTGGTGAAAATGATCAAAAGAGAAGTGCCCCAGAGAATGATGCAGGCACAAAAATGTCTAGAATATTTTGATGACGACATGGCAAAGGTGCCTGTCTCAGTATGGACTACATGCCCCTATGATGTAGGCTTACTGAAGGGAGTTGGAGAAGTGAAGATTAAATTGAAACCAGGAGCAATTTTACCAAAAGCACGACAGTATCCCATGTCTAGGGAAGCAAATGAAGGGATTTCTAAGACAATTTCTGCCATGATGGAGCAGGGCATCTTAGTGATGTTAGAGTTGTCATGCAATACTGCGGTTTATCCGGTTAAGAAATCAAAGGGAAGGTCTTGGTATTTAATCCAAGATTTAAGACCAATAAACCAGATAGTCGAGGCCGAATTCCCTCTAGTCCCTAACCCGTCCACGATCTTATGTAATATACCCGTTGAAGCAAGGTATTTCACGGTGATTGACTTGAAAAATGCATTTTTCTCAATCCTATTGCACAAAGAATCACAAGATTTGACATGGTTTATGTTCAGACAAGTTTGTCTGAAAAGCACAAGGCTGCTTCAAGGGTACTATGAGGCTCCTTCGAGTTTCAACAGAGTCCTGCAGATGGACTTGAGAAATCGCGCATTAGAGAGTGTTGTCTTACAATACGTGGATGATATTCTGATTTGCAGCACGACCGAGGAAAAGTGAAGACACGATTCTATTCAGTTATTGACTATACTGGCTGAGAAAGGATACACAGTTGAGAAGGAGAAGTTACAATATTGTCAACAAGAAGGGCTGTACATAGGCCAGCTAATCTCACATGAGCGGAAAAAGGTTACGCCTGAAAAGCTGAAGCCATTTTAAGGACAGCCAAACCACACATGATAAAACAAATGCAGAGTTTTCTCAGATTATTCAAATATGTCAGGGCATGGGTCTTTGACTACAGTTCATATACCAGACCATTGTTACAAGACTTGAAGAAAGCACAGGCAATAAAAGAAAAAAATGTGTGGACTGAGACCATGGAAGAAGGGTTTGTTGAACTAAAAAAAGCCATTTGCACAGCACCAGTTTTAGGAATTCCCAATTAAGCAGAGGAATTCTACCTGTTTTCATACACGAATGGCAGTGCTATGACAGCAGTACTCACACAGAAAACTACTTTGGGGTACAAGCTCCTTACATACTACAGTGGGAATTTGGACCCAGCGATGAGGGGTCACTTCCTGTTCGAACAAAGTGTAGCTGCTGCAGTATTCGCCATGGAGAAGGCTACAACCATTGTGATGGGATGCCCAATGGCGTTGTTTGTCGAGCACGCATTATTTGCCATTCTAGAGAATCCAAAAGGCACTTTGACATCTCAGAGAGCTTCTGGTTATGAAGTGGTCATATCAAATCCAACAATCAAAATAGTTTAGTACAAAATAGTGAACCCAGCTATGTTTATAGCAGAGCCAGTCACTGAAGGAGAGCCAATAGATGATTGTGCGAACTATGAGGAATTCTCTGATGAGATTCCCAGAGTGAAAGAGAATACATTGGCAGGAGGAGAAATCTTCTTCGTTGATGGTTCTTCGAGGATCGATCAAAATGACAGACAAAGGTATACAGGCGTTGCTCTGATGAAGCACATGGCAAATGGGGAATTTCAAGTACTCATTAGTGCAGGATTAACCTCACACTATTCAGCACAAGCTGCAGAATTATTTGCATTGATACTCGCACTTCAGAATCACTCAGGCCAGGAAGTGACAATGTAGTGTGACTCTGCCTATGTGACTATGTGACGTCAACAGTGCATGCAGGCCTAGCGTGCTAGAAAAGGAGGGGTTACCTCCATGCGGACGGCACGCCCGTGGAGCACGCAGCCTTATTGGGCAGGCTCATTTAGGCACTACAGCTCCCAGTGGGCATAGTGGTCATGAAATGTGCCGCCCACATGAAAGGGACAGATTTTGTCTCACGTGGAAATCAAGAGGCAGATGCTGAAGCCAAGCGTGTGGCGGCTAAAGACGAGACAATAATGAGTGTGGAAATAACTCATGTGCATGAGAGAATGACTGTTGCACGAATCAAGCCTGAAGGTTATAGCAATCTGGCAAGAACTCAGTTAGTAGAGCTCCAAGGGGAGGCACCACAGGAATTGAAGAACTTATGGAAGCAACAAGGGTGTTCTTTAAACACCTCTGAGAGCTTGTGGCAAAAAGACAGCACTGGTCAACCGGTGATGTCTATAGTCTTATTAAAGATAGCACTGGAACAGTTACACTATCCAGCGCACATGACAAAGGAGAGTCTAGCAGCAACGATTGCTAAAGACTGGTTCATACCGAACTTGGCAGAACACGTTGCATTTTTTATGGTGAACTGTATAATTTGACAACAGTTCACGGCTGGGCATACACTACGTGTGATTAGAGGAGTTATCCCAAGGCCTAATGGGCCTCTTCAGCACTTGCATATTGACTATGTCGATATGATTCAAGTATGTAACGTGTAAAGGTATCTAATTGTTGTGGTGTGTCCATTCTCTAGATGGATAGAAGCAGGTCCATGTACACACCCAGACTCTTCCTGTGAGGGAGGTGTTTCCCAGAAGGGGAGTGTGTGAAGTCATGAGGTCAGACAATGGTCCTCATTTTGTTAAAGCAGTATTCGAACAGATTAGCTTGTTGCTTTGTATAAAGCACACATTTTCTTTGGCGTAACATCCTCAAGGGAATGGCATATGTGAGAAGCTCAACGGCTTGTTGAAGGAAAGGATAGCCAAGTTGAAGCTTACTCTGAAGAAGGGATGGCTACACTCTCTTCCACTGGCACTGTATGCACTCAGAAACCAGCCTGGTTCTGACCATCATCTCACGCTGCCCAAAATTGTGACAGGCATAAGGATGCACATGCCATTAACACCTCACAATAGAGCTAGATATAATGCCCAGCCAACAGGAGAAGTGTTAAGATTGGAAATGCAAAGCTAATTGAATTGCATGACATCTTGTCTTACTGTAATTTTAGGACAGTGCAGCGATGACAAGAAGGGTGCATGGCAGCACAGAACACAGAAGGAGATACTACAACAGATCAAGTTCAGAAATTATGTCTTTCACCAGTTTTCCCTGGGGACAAAGTGCTGGTGAGAAACCGGGCCAAGGTTTAACGGTGCCTTTAAATTTGAAGACTTGACACCCTCTGCAGTGAAACTACAGGGAAGAAGATCTTGGATCTTTCTGGGCGACATCAAGCTGTACATCAGAGAAGACCCTCTGCCCACACCCCACCGCATAGAGACTACAGACAATGGGGAAGAACCACAGCACATGCAGACGAGATCCATGATGAGGAAGAAGGATGCATGACCAACAAAACAGAGCCCAAGAACATTTTGTGCAAGTTGTGGCTTCGGTTGGACACTTCCTTTGAGCAAAATAAGGGAAAAAAGGGACATTAAAAAAACACGGAGACACTGTGCATCCTAGTTGCAGGGTGAAGAAGAAGAATTGCACGTAAGCCACAAAAGTAGCTTGTTGATTTTGACTTTGGACTGAGGCACAACGAAACCTTGAAAAGAAAAGATAAGCCAGATTTTGATTGAGGACACGTAAATTGGAAGAAAATACAGTATCCTGAATCGTTTGATACAGAAGTCTTATTTGGACTTACTCATGGTGTCACACAATAGTGACCTCACCCAAGACATTCTGATCTATTTCAAGTTAGTATTGAGGTCATACCCATTGTTGGTGGGAAGAATCTCGAGCATAACAGAGTTTCTTCAAGACCCTGAAACCAAAAAGACAATGAGGAGGCTGCTCACAGTGATTGCAGAGCAGTTCCTTTTGCTTCCGGAATACAGCAAGGACAAGACAAATATCCCTGTCACAAGAAGATAGCAGACTAACTAGTAATGTTTTCTTTCACTTAATTGAAGTCTTTCCAGAACTTGCAGGGAGACATGCCACGGTTGATGTCCTCACTTTCATTAGAGACCCAGCAACCTCTGTACAGATGAGTATGCTCCTGCATGGTATCATAATGCAAGTTGAACTTTATAACCAGCAGCAGAATCACCAGAGAAGATCATAAAACTTTCCGTCGAGGGACAGATCATGAAGGTGTTGCCAAGGACTTTGGGTTTTTGATTATGCTGACAAAAAAGGAACGGCATGTCATCCGGAGCAAAACAGAAAAGAGACATTGACTGGGAACTGGTCTATTTTGAACACGCAAATTAAAGGACTGGCTGAACTTATTGCCTCATTTTTGAACTTTCATTTTTAGAAAAGGAACTGTTTCCAGAGACAATTCTAATATTCAGACAAAAAGGATAAGCAGTTAGCATCTGTAACCTGCAAACAGAGACATCAGAATCCAGATAAAAATGGAAAATGTTTAGCATTAAGTAAAAGTAAGTTTTGTTCTTTAAATGATTGAGATGGGAAACCAGAACAGTAACGTTCTCCTGCCTCATTAGGAGAGACGTTCATATTGGCAAAGGAAAAAATTCTGTAAGCTCACGTATAAGTGCAGTATTTACATGTGTTTAAAATTCATTATCATATTACTGTCATTAACAATTAGAAATGCATTTTTCATTGGTGCACAGAGCGTTCAGGTTCCCGTGCACCCACCTAATGATGTACGCATGCAACCTACAAAGGTACCCAGACCTTACATAGTCATTCCATTCCTAAAGAATGACAGAGTGCCTGAACTTGAAATGGATATAATAAATAGGGTATCCAGTCATTGCATCTAAAACAAAGCATCGACAAACCATACCATTGAAAAAAGCATAGAAAAAAACATTGAATGCATTTTTCAATGGTAAAGGGTTTAGTTTAGTAAAAATGTGTTTTAAACCATTAAAAAGGAGGGTAAGGAGGGAACCCCCCATAAAAAATGTTTTGAAAGAAAATGCACTTAATGTTTTCTTTTTAGATGCTTTGGTTTCAATGGTATGGTTTGTCGATGCTTTGACTGTCGATGCAATCACTAGGGACCGATAAATAGTGACACACACACAAAACATGGGGTAACAAAATAATTGCAACACCAGAGACAGGGTAGGCAAAGTAAACCCAAGAAGGGGTTAAGGGGGAAGATATGTATAGACAAATAATGCGTACGTATACACCTGGTCTAGTGTCAACAATTGCAGAATCACATTCCAGAGAAGGGGAGAAGCTTGGACAAACAACAATGAGAAGTTCCACATCAAGAGAAGTTGAGAGACAAATGGAGGAAATTGAACCTTTGAGAAGACAAAAGACTCTAGAGAATGAACGAGCAGATATAGCGCTGACGAGCACGCCTGATCCAGTAATGAAAGGGTTGAGCACAAGGCCTACAAGACAATCACATGCACACATGATAGCAGAATCAATATGGCCGTTTGCAGCCATTGCCAGAAAGAGGAAGAAGGGTAAAGAAAGATTTGCTGAACTTTCTCCTACTCAAATGATACAGATGAAGATGCCTGGATCAGTGATGAAGATACCGAGAATCCTCCAGCAAGAAGAAGCAATACAGATGTGTTTAAGGATGTGGTTATAGCAAACTACAGGAAGACCTTAAGAATTAGAAGGATCACACAAGAAGACAATAATGAATTGAACGATTACTTGGACAGCACATCACACTTGGCGAACAACATATGGTACCAACACATGAAGGAAGTGGGAAGACGAACTTCAGGGGGAAAAATGCTTTGTGTGTGCGCTCCTACATTACAGCATGGGGAAGTCAACAATCTTCGTAGCTGTTGAAGTAGATGTGCAGACAGCACACTGTCTGTCACACATAGCAATGTGCAAGACCAGAGGTCAGTTCATGGGCAGTGATGCTTCACTCAAATGGGCAACTGAAGCGACTGATCCAAATGAAGATGATTATGTACAAGACATAAAGACATGAAACAACAGCAAAACAAAGAACATTTTGATAAGATATGAAAAGCCTAGAGTTACAGAGCAGAGATCAGAAGAGAAACAAACAAAAAAACTGAGCGTCGAAGGGAAATCTCCAGAAGAAGCATGAAGATGGAAGAACAGATGTCAGCTGCAAATCTGGAGAACTTTGCTTTCACCAGACGGATGGGAAAAAGGAGAAGTGATCTGCAGAGCATGGATGATCATTGGACACTAGAAGGAAGCAGTTGAAAACGCAAAGAGGGTATGCAAACTGTTATGGCCGAGAGTGGCAAAACTGCTGACATGGGTCGAAGAGAGAGGAGGAACCCTACAGATAGTGCCATTGGAGAATTCCAAACTGTGCTTCAGAAACAATGTACAAGCAAAATGGGAGAAAATCAGAACTGTGGTCGAATATTCGACGCACTAGGAACGATGCATGGGACAGCAGTAATCGTGGATCACTATTGGGCTTGTGGATCAAAAGCGTACTTCAGACTGCCTAAATATTGAGGAGGAATTTGCACATTGGGAAATGTTCATGTTCCAACGTTGGTGATCCCAAAAGGTGACCTGAATATTGACACTTTCACGAAAGCAGATGCTCATATGAGGAAGAAGAGATCTGTGGAACTGATGAGCCGAATGAAGAGAGAAAACTATTTCTCTGCCAAGACTGAAGAAGCCTTTCATGCAATCCCATATGAACAGAGATTGTTCAGCTTGACCTCATCAGTGTTCACGACAATGCTGATGCCAAGAGTTCAGGTTGGAGCCAATACTAAATGGTTGCAGATAACCAGATGGGAGTTACTGCAGACCATCAACACCACAATAAGGGGATTCAATGCAATCAAAGAAGAGTTAAGAGCGGTCCGACTAATGACTCTCCAGAACAGATATATCCTAGACATGATCGCAACTATGGATGAAGGTGTTTGTGCAAAAATCGGAGAATCATGTTGCACATTTATACCATCTCACGATGACGAAAATGGAACCTTAACAGAGGCCATAGGTATGCTGACAAAAATACAGAATCAGATGATTCATGAAGCTGACGAAGTTGATGATGACAGTAGGTTTGGATCACTGTTTTCATGTGTTCCGCAATGGTTGTCAGATGCATTCAAGTTCGTAGGAGCCCTGTAGGTGATTATAGTGCTTGGATTCTGTGTTATCAAGATAATAATCTCTCAGTGTCAGAAAACTGCAAAAAAGGCCAATGGAATGAAAATCATGATGGACGTCGAGTCGGGATGGAAACCTAAGGACCTGACGGATGAAGAAATAAGAGACTTTGTGAAGGCCACCATTTATGCACCAGAAGGAACAACATTTCGGTATCCAAAGAAACAGAGAAAACATGTGGGAAAATGGATCTATTGCAATCCAAGTGGAGAATGTCAACTAATGACATGGAACAAAGACGAGCACGTAAGAACAGCAGGATGTTTAAATGGAGTGATAAAACTATGGACCCCAAAGGAACAGTTCTGCCGACCTAGATGCCTAGATCCAGAGGATGACAGAAAGGTAAATACAGAGAAAAAAGTAAGAGTGGTCGATGAATCGCCCAGAGGGGGGGAGTGAAGAGGAAGTGCCAGACATTGTCCGCACTCCAGCCACCCCCTTCGAAGTGACAGGAATGTTCATGCCAAAATATGTGACGTATGGAGAACAATTAATCCAGCAGAGAGCTGCAGCAGGGATCTTCCCAGTGCCTATCGGAATAGCAGCACCTATTGAAGTACGGACACCTAAGCAAAAATTGACAGTAAGGTACCCACTGAGGAATCCATATCTACAGACACAACAAAAGGATGTTTGTCAGAAGGGAATACCCGAAGAAACCAATAAGATATTAAAAGAAGACGACTCGTGACGTCATGAGAAATCAAACTGACTCACATACAGAACATAATGACCAATGAATGCTGATAAAGAGATGAAAGACCATGGATAAGTGATATCTCAAGCCTAAAGTGAAACAGTTGATTTCAAGATTAAGAAACTTAGGCCATATGCCAGAGGAAGACATTAAGTATGTTAAAACGTGTACATACGCAAGAAACCGCAAAAAGCAAAGAAATTGTGGAGCTTCCTTACGCTTAGTAGAAAATAGATTGCAGCAGGCGCCAACTATATTTATATCTACCTCAAAAGCACCTTTAGATGAGCTAAAATCCACTGCGCACATGAGCAGAATTGAATAGAGATTTCTAAAGACCTCAAGAGGAGAGGGCCGCATCCAAAAATCAAGAAGGAAAGATGGAGAGAAACCCTGCTGAAGATAACCCTGCAAAGAGGCCAAAGTCGTATCATGCTGGAACAGGCTAGCAATGCCTACCGTTAAAGAGAAGAATAACAGAGTCTCTTGTTCAGCAAGTTTGAGATAAGGTGCATATGGTATAAGACTGACAGAACTAAATCAAATACACAAAACTGCATGAAGAAGAGGCCTATTTCACGGAGTCCTAGTCACGTGGCAAGGCGGCAGAAAGGGATGAGACTTTCACACCTACGCATGTTGCCTTGTCGTTCCAATACTCCTTAAACTTTCTCAGACCATGAGGCAGACTAAAGGCCAAACCACAAAGCAGTAATTGACACACGGCCACTGAGGTGATGAATGGTTGTACCATAAATTGAAGGGAAGCTGGGGTGCAGGCTTACTCCCTGCACCTGGCTAATTATTCTGCATGCTGCTAAGCACAATTGGAAAAGAACGTGTGGGATCAATGCCAACCCTCTCATAGTGGACCATTAATCTAGGGTCCTATAGAAAGTAGAGCCAATGGGACATCATACTTTTAGTGATGTTTAAAGTAGCCAGATCAAAGGAAGGGCTTAGTTGCCCCACCTGACATTATTATTCAATCCCCCCTCCCCATTACCATATACAGATATAGCACCTATGTTAAAGTTACCTTCCTATAAGCAATCAAGTTGCATGTTAGGTTTTTAAGATTACACGTCAATGATGATGAGTTTTTGGTATAAAGGTTGTTGTTTTTCTGAAATTAATCAGAGTTTAAGCGAGAAGGAAGATCGAGCGGTTGCTGATGTTCATTGAACACCCCGTTTTTTGTATTTGTCAATAAACGGACTCCCTTTGCCAAACTAGTGAGTTGTCATTATTATTTGATGCGAGAGTACGAATCTGCATCCCTATCCATCTCAAGGGTGCTGCTGCTCATCTTAAAGGGCTGTTTGGAGAACCCCAGTTTTACGGGCCGGCTTGGGTCCATCCAGTTCAGGTCTGTAGCAGAAGCAACAACCTATCTCCAAATGTATTTCTCTTCATAACTTCATTGATGGCAGTGGGTATTTGTGCCATGGGACCACTCAACAATTCAGTATAAATATCCATAGTTTGCAATGCATCCAGGCATCATTGAGGACTTCTTAAATCGGTGGTTTCCCATTCTATTTAAGCTCTTCAATTCAATTTTCCACTCTGGGGGTCTTACCTTGTTCATGGGCGCAGAGTATCACAGTCCCCATTTTCAAGAAAGAGGACTTTAATGACCCTAACTGCTACCACTGACCAATCCTTGACATACTGGGAAAAATCTTTTCCAAGCGCCTGTTATCCACAATAGAAGAACGGGCCGCTTCTTTGAACCTGTTAAAATCGTCCCAGGCAGGATTTAGAAGAGGATATTCCACAATTTACCAACTGCTTGCTGTCAAAAACATGGATGACCAAATATTGTGCAATCAGGGGTGATACATTATACGTGGCTTTCATTGATTTAGAAAAGGCCTTCAACTCAATCCCAAGCCACAAGTTATGGGGAAAGTTATTTGCATTAAAGATACTGACAGGGCTCTTGAAGCTATTAGAATGTTGCTACAAGGAAACACACCCATGCGTCAGTGCGGTCCATGTGTGCAGAAGGCTGTGGGGAATCTTTTGAATAAATAAAGGGGTAAAGCAGGGCTGTGCTCTAGCACTGCTGCAATTTGTCCCATTTCTTTCTGATTTTAATACTGAGACATTGGGATCTAGGTCTAACTACCCCTCATTCGATGGCACCACCTTTGGAGTTCTCTTGTGTGCTTATGGTACTTGGTTCTAAGGTGTTTGATTTGACCCCAGGGAGGTTGCAATGCAGCCTTTCTTATATCGAGGAAAATATTTCTGCTCACAGGCTGAAAGAGAACAGGTCTAAGAACATCTCCTGATTAGTTGAGTCATATTGCTACTTATTTTCTTTTTTTCAAAAATGGGAAGTGGTCATGACATATGAAGGCCACTGCCACAACGGTAGCCGTAAGGTTAGGCGGGCTGCTTAAGTTACATCATATATATGGCAGCCATCTGCTGCACAAATGCCTTTGTGTCTTCAAAGCCAAGGTACACATTCTGCTGTTGTATCGGAGCAGGATTTGCAGCTATTCCAATTATTCTGCTCTGGAGATGATTCAGAATAAAACTATTAAATAATTAGTAGGACTCCACAAAGGTGCCCCCTACAGTGCGTTCAGGTTAGAACTAGGGATTTCTAGTATTGAAATACTTGCACAATTTAGATTTGCCTGTTACTTCTTGAATGCTTGCCTGGGCCACTCGACAAACCCTAATGTGAAGGAGGTGGTGGTGAGGGGTCCCTTGCATCCACTAAATATTTCTGGTTTAGGGAGGGGCTCAAACTCTGAATATGTCTGGGAATTTCATATATGGATCTCTCTTATCCCTACCAGTCTTATCTGAAGACCATGGTGAAATAGAGAGCAATAAGGTTGGACTGGGAGCAGAGTTTGAGGACAGAAAGCACACTCTGGTGGTTTGGGTGCGTTTTTCCGTCTGAGAACTGATTGCGGCAAACTGATCAAAAGAACCAGCCCACATGCAATCAGTTCTCAGAGTCTGAAATGCACTCAAAGCAACCCCCTACCCTGATTTACCTGATTCCCTTTGCCTGGTCCACTTCAGTCCTGCAGTGTCGGATCCATCCCTCTAACGTGGGTCGGCTCTGATGCCGCACGGTCCCTTTTTTTTTTCCCTGTCCCCCACCTCCAATATCGAGGAACCAGGGAACATCCCCGCAACCACCCAATGCCAATATACAATGATCATGGGGAGCAGGGGACAGCCTTGCAACCTCCGCTCCCCATCATCGGTGTGTATTATCCAATTTGTTTGAATATATTCGGTCAAATGGTACAGGCCAAATTCGGTCAAAAGTACCATTCGGCCAAATATATACGAACAAATTTACTAATACCCACTCCGGTTGCTTGACCTATTTTCTATTAATTCTGGGGAATGTAGGAGGATGGTGTTGATGTCCAGATTGAACTTGCTTCCCTAAAAGACAGCAGGGTGTGGGACAAGTCCACGATAGATAGGAATTGTCACTGTAATGCCAGAGTGGTGGAGAATTTGTGTCGTTTTGTACCGGTTTGCACATGCTATTGTGACCTATGTAAGGAATTCTAAACCAGTATTTAAGGACTGTAATATCAGGTTATGTCGAGATGCACTCTTTTTAATAATTAATATTAATGATACTGCTTTTTCATATATCATTTATTATCAAGACTACTTTTAAGGCAGGCTATTGCCCAGCATAGCATGCAATCTTAAAATTCCTTTCAAATTTAGTGGTTTTCGTGTGAGTTGTTTTTTTAATTGTTAATGGATAAATCCAAATTCAATGAATTCAATAAAGAATTAATTAACTATAGTTTGGATGTGTGAATCAATTTCTAACTTGTCAATTGCACCTCAGATATATACCAATAAGACTTTTACAGAGATTATTTTTCACTGGGATTCTAAGCATTTGCTATCAGCATTTTTAAGAATGAATGCTATAATGGAAAATCACTTTAAAAAAATATATATTTTTAGAAGATTTAACTCATGTGCACTATATCACATGAAGGCAATTTTCAGCTTATTTTGTAGAAGATGTTTTGTAAATAGTGCCATTGTACTCTAGGTACAATTCTGTAAATGATCTGTAGCAATAAAACATGTTTATGTTATTCACAGTGTGTTGTTGATTTGACAAATATGTGATTAAATTTGCCATACATATCATCAGATGCAGTCACATTAACAACTTTCCAATGGGAAACATGCATGAATACCAGTTTAGAGATCCTACTGTGATGTAGTCTAAAAATATTGTATTCTGTGACTTAATGTGTGCTATAGTTATCAAATACAAAATGACAAGGTAACATTTCATTTAGTGTTAATGGTTGTTGCAGGGTGCTGACACAGATGGGTTGGACTGGTACCCTAAGGTAAAATACCTA
Source organism: Ambystoma mexicanum (assembly GCF_040938575.1). Taxonomy (NCBI): domain Eukaryota; kingdom Metazoa; phylum Chordata; class Amphibia; order Caudata; family Ambystomatidae; genus Ambystoma; species Ambystoma mexicanum. The sequence goes on along the minus strand of NC_090921.1, from coordinate 1,221,384,710 downwards.
AGCAAAGTGTCCTTTGCCAATGGCTTAAAGTCATTACCGACTCTGTTAACTGCCTGCAATAGCCATTAATGCAATTTCTGGAGCCCAGGGCATGTGCCTGGGGTGCTAAATTCACTTTATGAAGAAACACAGGCCATGGCTAGCATGCAATCCATGTTTGCTCACCAAAAATATAAAACTAAGATGTACCCCCTCATTCATTTCAATGGTGTTGCCAAGGAGCAGTGTGGAGCTGAAAGTGTGAATTGAGGGGGCAGTAGAGGAGGAGACATCATCCCTGAAGATACATGATTACAGTTGTTTGAGGCAGGGGTGGAGTTTAATGTGAGGGTCAGGTGTGCAGGCAGGGGATAGAACAGAAGGAACAAGAGGTTGGGGAAGTGGGTGCAAGCATCCAACAGCTTGTGCCAGATGTGGCTTTTACATGCAGGTAAAGTCTACATTTGGAAAAACCAGATGGAGTGTCGACATCTTGCCAGGTGCTAATAACAAATACATTATTATTGGTATTATTGGCCCCGATTTCTACCACTTATTGTTCTAATGTTTTTAGCGAACACTCACCACTCTGTTATGATTCAAAGCAACATGACGTGGCTTGAATTGAATTGAACTGAATTGATATTTTATTTAAATCGTGCTCGTACACAAGTGTTTCAGAGTGTCATATGAATGAATTGAATGAATTGTATAGAACTCTATAGAGAACAAATAAAAAATAAAAGAATTTACTGTTAGATTCAATTTATATTTTTATTTGTTAACGATAAATGCTAAACAGGAAACCAATTAAGCATTATTGTAGTCTGGAAATTTGGATAGAAAACTTCAAACTAAATCCAGATGAAATATTCACTGTTCCAATTTTCTCTTTTCATCCTCTTTTCAATTTTTGTGATTTTGGAAATAGAATAACTGTTTGGTCTTCAAGACATTTGAACACATGTTGCCTACTTTTAAGATTGTCAAAGCAAATGTAAGAACTCACATCTGTATCAAGGTGGTGAGATGGTTCAAATGCATTTGCAGCAGAAAATAATTCCACAGTCAGACCCATTACACTGTCATTGGCAGGGGATGATATTCGCATTTAACTCTCCCTTTGAATCTAATTAGGTAGCATGCAACTGTTTAATTTGTGGTTCAACATATTCTGAAATAGGCCGCCAACATAAAGAACTTTACCATTGAGAAATGCTGTTGTTATCCAACGGTCAGAATCATGAAGAATCTATACAGTGTGCGTTGTCACTGGCCTGAAACCTATGGATGACTGGGAGAGGAGTTTCAATTGACTGCGTGAATGACCTATTTGCAAGCTGACAATTGTGTTCACTGCATTGATCAATCGATCATTGAGCCGGTCCGCTGACAAAAGTGTCTCTGAATCAGACTTTAAAAGATGTAGCTCAGCTATCCAGACTTCCTCACTGTTGTCTTCTTTATCAGTAGAGCTAGAAATTACTCTCTTTTCCACATGTACAGTTGACTTATTGTCCACCTCCTTTTCACTTTCTTCTGGAATCCATCTTTTCAAGTTGCAAGGATTACACTTCTGGTGCAGAATGTTTCAGTTTTACTCTCTAAGACAATATACACCCTTTCCAAGTACTTTGGCAATGGTATGTGGACCTATGAAACGGTTTGAGAGTTTGTCTCCCAATCACATGTCTTTTCTTCTGTTCTCTCGTAAAACTTTATCTCCAACCTGTGTATAAAAATATTAAGAGGGTTAGAAATGTTGACACATTTGTGACACTATTTGTCCTGTGGGCTAAATCTCACAATGTAGAGTCTGAATGATAGGGCAACGTTTTAAAATGCTATAAACTTGATTAGTGACTAAATACAAAATTGCTTACAGATTTAACTGCAGAGATAATCACAAGACCTGGCTAGCACTCAGAGGAGGGAGCTATATCGCTAAATACATAGTGGGAAGGAAACTGTATCTCTGGGAGTGAGCTGGGCATCAAATTCCTGGAAGTGATCTTGGCTCTTTACTCCAAAAAGATCAAATAAGCATTCCAGGTGCTTTAACCCTAAGACATGGAGGAAGTATATAACCTAAGAAGAAAAGGGAAAGTAAGCAAAAGTGCATATGACACCAGTATGCCTGAAAGAAATCCTGAGTCCCTATAGTGTATCCCATTGGTACAGATTTTCCTTAAACTTTCCAGAATGAGGAACCCCCTTTTCATTTGTGAAGAAATCCCTAGGACCTGCAGGCTTTATCCTATCACCAATGCTTATATTGTTTTCATTCTTAACATAGTGTCATGTATACTGCTGAATTCGGAGCCTGATAGCCGCATATGATATGATATGATATGATATGATATATGACATGACATGATATGATATGATATGATATAATATGATATGATATGATATGGCATTTATAAGGATGGTGCAGTGGTCCTCTCCCTAATTCCTGCTGGTGTGCGCAAACAACTTGAGATCTTTGTGACTTTCACTAAGAGGAAAAGGCTTTCCCTGAACATCAGTAAAACCAAAGCCATGATTTTCAATGCTAACCCCAGGAAGAAGCAGATGCCTCTAGTTCATTCTCTAGAGGACGTTGTGATTGAGCAAGTCCAGTCGTATGACTCTCTAGGGCTGAGAGTCATGGCCTCTTGCAGCTGGAAAATGCAGGTCGATAAGGCCAAGTTAACTCTGGTCAGTTATAGTGGGGCCCTCACTAGATTTACCAATTAGTATGGGAATGGGGCTGTACAGGACTTGTTGGAGGCCTATAAATCACAAGCACACCAGGCAGCATTGTACAGTGTTGAACTCTGGGGACATGCAGAGACTAAGCCCATTGCAGTGGTGGAGAGAACATTTCTCAAAAATATCCTGGGCTGACCACCACTGCCCCATAAACCCCAGTGTTACTGGAAACTGGATTGAAAGGGTTTGAGAAAATCTGTAAAATGCGCCCTATTGGGCCAGATTATGGTCAAATCACCACTTATTAGATTAGTTTAGTTTATTCATTTGTATTGCGCACCAAACCCAAGGGTATGAGGGCGCAGGAGCGACAAGGTTATTCACAGCTTAGTTACATGTTACAATACATTACAACAATTACAATAGGATCAAAGAAGGTTACAGCAATCACGATAGAGACAAAAAAGGTGTGCAGATTTACAAGTATACATATTTACATAGTGGGTAACGGAGGAGTGTAGGATGGAATTAGTGGTCGTTGTTCTTTATCCAATGTATGTAGTTGCATCTAAAGTGTAAGTAGGTTTGGGGTGTCCTTAGAGGGGGTGGTAGGGAGTTCTAATGATGGGCTGCTTTCACTTGGAAGTTGTTGCCACCCATTTTGGTGTGTTTGAACCTGGGAACTGTGAGTAGGTTGGCGTTGGAGGTTCTGGTGTGTCTGTTGGAGGAGTGTTTACTTAGTCTATCGACTAAGTAGCGGGGGCAGCGTTGTTGAGGCATTTGTGTGTTAGTGAGGCTACTTTGAGCAGGATTTTATCTTTAGTGTTAAGCCAGTTATGGGCTCTCCTAATGTTAGAGATGTGTTTTTTCCTGGGGATGCTAAGCGCTGCTCTAAGAGCGTTGTTTTGTAGCGTCTGTATTTTGTTGGTAACCTGTTTGCTAGCTCCTACGTAAAGGGCGTTACAATAGTCCAGTTTTGATAATATAAGGGCTCTGGCTAATGCAATGCAGCTCTGGGTGGATAGGAAGGGTTTGGCTGCTCTTATAAGCTTACATGTGTAGGCCGTGGAGGATGCCATGGAACTAACCTGTTTATGGAAGGAGAGGGAGGAGTCAATGTATATTCCTAAGGTTTTCACTTCCTTAGCTACTTTAATCAGGTTCCCGTCTATTAAGAAGCTGGTGTAGTTCTGATCCAATTTGGTTAGATTTGCGGTGGAGCCAAGTATGATGAGTTCAGTCTTGTCATTATTCAGGCATAGACTGTGAGAAGGCATCCATGCCTGGATGATGAGGTGCACCTTGTTCACCAAGGCAAAATCATGGTTGTAATCTCCCGTCAACAGGATGAGGATTTGGGTATCATCGGCATAATTAGTGTAGGTGATACCTAGACCATCTAGATCATCAAACAGGGGCTTCGTGAACATGTTGTACAGTGTAGGGGAGACGCATGAGCCCTGGGGGACTCCGCATGTAATGGGGATGGGGTCAGCGGCAACTGTGGTGGAGAAGACACGCATGGATCTGTTGCTGAGAAATGACTCGATCCAGTCGATGGCTTCTTGGGAAAAGTGGGCATCTGAGTCTAGGTGATTGCATAAGATTTTATGATCAACTAGATCAAATGCCGCGGAGAGGTCTAGGAGGAGCAATAAGGCAGTTTTCCCATTGTCTCTAAGAGTGTCAATTTCAGCCTTCAGGTCGATAAGGGCTGTTTCTGTCCCGTGTTGGGGTCTGAAGCCTGATTGCCGAATACCGAGGAGGGTGGTCAGTGAAAATCTCGAATTTATAAATATCGAAAAATATAATCTCGAATTTATAATACCGAAAAAAAAAATCTCGAAAGTCAAAATCTTGAAATTTTTTAAACAATCTCGAATTTATTTCACTTTTAAAGGTAAGTAAAAAACATATTTTTAACAAAGGTAAGTAAAAACCACACTTAATATTCTTGGTATTTTATTAATAACTTTAACTTTTCTAATATACACTATATGAAAAGTATTGTAATATAACATATTTAATATATTTTTATATATTTTTATTAATATAAGCTTACAGATAGTTCATGTTAAACTGAGTAATTATTGAAACATGTAATACATTTTTTTTCCTCTGGATGGTGCTATTGCATCAATAATAACAGTTGTATATATTCTAAATTTGCGTATGTTTACTTATTTAAATCCAGGTTACGTAGTCCTACGTAAAACGTAAGCGCCATTTTTAAAGTTTATATTCAATCGGTTTCTGCTGCGGTCGCGTCTCCTGCAAGCTGTTCCTGGATTTTCGTGGATTTTTATTTTTTTTTTAACTTGGATTGCCTTTTTTTTCACTGGATTTACTCCGATTACATGGACTGTGGATTTCTACAGGATTTCCCGGATTCGATGGACGTCGCGACTCCTGCAAGCTGTTCCTGGATTTTCGTGGATTTTTCTTTTATTTTTCCTTGGATTGAGTTTGCTTCATTGGATTTTCTCGGAGTACATGGACTGTGGATTTCTACAGGATTTCCCGGATTTGTTGAATTATGGATTTGCAGGGGATTTATTTGCAGTCGCTGGATTATGGATTATGGCTTTAACGTTGTTTTTTTCTGGATTTGCATTGGCTTTTTTGAATAGCATGAGGACTTTTCTTGTTTTTTCGCACAGATTTTTTGGTAATTTTTTCCTGGCTGTGTATTTTGCTTTATGTGATGGTTTTATTTGGGTTTTTTCCAATGGATCGACGTTCCAGTTCCTGTATGTTGCATCACCAGGATGTTTTATTCACAATCTATACCGCCATGGCACAATGGACTGCACCTTCATCCGAAACGTGAGTGATATTTTTTAACATTTCAAGTTGAACGCTATAGAGTCTAAGAAGGTTTCTTTATTTTGTGGGTCAAAAGCTTCTATTAATTGTATCAGTTTTCCTTCATAGTCTCTGTATATTTTTCTCGTTTGTGTCTGGTTAGTTAAGGAAACGGTTTGTGCCAATTTAAACTGTTGGTGTTGTTCTTCATCTTGCAAGTCGCGTAAAAAATGCCACAACGTGGGGTTGTTGATGTTAAATTGTTTGTTTAACCTGCTGTGCCATCCGTCCAGGGCGTTATTCGTTCTAGGTGTTTTTTCTAGGGTTGCCTGATAACAATTCCAATAATTTAATGGGTAATTTGGCCTTCTTCTTGTGCCACTTCTTGTTAATTTTCCAATCCATGATTTTTCAAAATAGTCTAAAAGATCACTAAATTCTTCCTCATGATTTTTGTAAAAAGTACTGTCAATTAAATGTTCATAAAATTCTGTTACATAATCTATTTGTACAAAAGCTAATGCAAAAAGTTTTTTAATATTAAACTGGTAGCAACTGTCCTCCGTGTATTTTGTGTTTAGACCTAATTTCTGCATTTTTCGCCATACACTCTGTGTGAAGTGGAAAAAACATCCTTGAATTCGTGTATTTTCGAAAATTGTTTTAAAACCGTTGATTTGTGCTGTCTCGTAATCCATGATTATTGTAGTTGGGTTTGCCTCAGGATCGTTTGTTTTATTTTATTAAAAATGATTTTGTACGCCTCTTCAGTCTTTTTCGGCATTAATGTATATACAAGTGGAATTGTCTTGCCGTTTATTGTGCCATGAATAGTATAAAACTGGAGGAATGGCTGTGGGCATATTTTAAAAGTTGCGTCGCTCTGCCATTTTTCACTGTTAGTCAGATGGTGGAAATTACTTGCAGTGGCAAATATTAATATTTTTTCGCGGTTTAAATCAATTGTTGCTTGGTGAAAAATGTCTCCATTTTTTGTTGTTTTGAATACATCAGTGATTGTAATGTCTTCAAAAAGCTTTGGTACAGGTGGCATATTTTCTTTTTGTTTTCTAGCTCTGTTTACTGTCCGTTGCATTAACCTCTCACCTGGTAACTGTGCAGCGATATGTACTGGTAAATGGTCACATATCTTTGACACAACAGAGCCACTTGTTTCCCCGAGACTTTCTTCAGCCTTTCTTTTCAGCTCTGAGAGGGTTTTTTTAATTATTATATTAGATTGGTCCGGTAGATGATTATGTTCGTTTTTACTGCGCACATTTGCTCCCTCAGTAATAGCTCGAGCGCTGCATTTATTTCTTTTATATTCGGCGCATTTCCAGTAAACACGCTCATTCTTCTCATATTCCTTATGGTAAACGTATCCATTTAATACCAGCTGTTTTCCACCCTTTTGGGTTGTCATAAATTCCATTTCGTATTCTAAAAAAAACAGAAGAAATATTTCCTGTCATATATCGCTAAGTAAACATTTTTTTTTACTGTTATTCCACTTCAATCTTTTATAAATATTACCTGGTGTTTTGCGAAGTAAACTCAAGCGATTTCCTGCAGTACAGCATCAAATGTAGTCCTGTCAGGTAATGACGGTTTGGCAATATCGTTATTCCAATCGTGGTTCACGAACAAGGTTCTTTACTCTTGCTTTTCACCTATCATTTTAACCCCTTCTAAACTTTTGATTCTAATACGTATGTTGACAGTACAGGGGGGGGGCGTGTGGGGGTAGCGGTGTGCCGGGTAAGGCGGTGGTCGACAGAGGGAGTTGGGGGGGGGGAAACCCCCCATCATAAAATACTAATTTTGTTTTTTCTTTATATCTCTTTATGCATGTTCGGGTTTTTTTTTTCGACATTTAAGTATTCGAGATATTGACCCTTTTATTGAAATGTATATATTTTCGATATTTTAATTTTCGATATTTTTTTTTCGAGATTTTGGTAGTTCGAGATTATGTTTTCGGTATTTTGACTATAAACCACCGAGGAGATGATTTATTTCAAGGAATTGTTGGATTTGTTGGTAGGCTGTTTTGTCTAGTATCTTGAGCAGGAAGGGGACGGTAGTAATGGGTCTCTAGTTGGTGGGAATGGAAGGGTCAAGAGAGGGCGTTTTGAGAAGGGGGAGGACCCAGGACTCTTTGAGGTTGCTGGGGACGGTACCTGAGGAGAAGGAGGGGTTGATGAGTCTTGTGATGAATGGCGAGAGGTCTCTTGCAGCGTCTTTAATAATTTGTGGGGTGCAAAGGTCACCCTGACAGTTGGATGGTTTTAGACTGAGAATGAATTTTTCCACTTCGAGAGTGGAGACTTTGGAGAAGGTGTTGGGGCATGGGGCGCGAGGTCATGTTAGTGGGGTTGGTTGGTTTGGCTATGGAATCTTTCTTGTTTTTAATTTTAGTTTGAAGGCCTGTGACTTTATTGTTTAGGGCATTTTGGACACTAGTGCACCATTGTTTGTCCTTTACGCAAGTGTCTGGAGTTAGCATAGGTGTTTCCAGTTCTTTAATGATCATAAACAGCTCTTTGGTGCTGGAGTTGGATTGTGCAATTCTCTGGTTGTGCAAATATAAAGAAGCAGTCATGGATGTCTTGTCCCAGCAAGGGAGTACCTCTTTGAAATGGGTGGTTAATGTGAAAAGCTATTTGGGTAAGTTGAGCTTGGGGGAGTATTGGTCAAACCATTCTGTAACATCACCCGTGTCTAAGAAAGTGATCAAGAGTGCAGCAGGGGCTAAGGCCTAACATGATATCTTGGTGAAATCCATGGTCTCAGAGAAACTGGCCCGTTATCTTGATATTAAGAAACGGGTCGGCTGTGAAGAGTACCTTGATTACCTTTCCTCTAGGTGGGAAATGTCTCTGTATCTAAAGTTCCGTATCGGAATCCTCCCTACAGCCACCCTCCGGCACCGATGGAATGAGGCTGTTCCAGTGCCTTGCATTCTTTGCAGCGAGGCCGAGGAGAATGCCCTACATTACCTATTGTTATGCCTGGTGACTAAGCCCTTAAGGAAAAGTTTCTTGAAGCCCCTGTTTTTAAGTTGCTCCTTGAGAACACTAAGTGAAGCAATGGCAAAGCTGTTTGGATACTGCAGACATACTGACAGTTCTTGCTACTAGCACTTACTTGAGCAGGGCAGGAGAAATCTACATGAGAAAGGCTAAGGTATTAGCACTATGTTCTAAGGAAGAGGAAATCAATTGTCTGTGAGTCACTCTCCTTGGCAAAATGTTGGCAAATGTTGAATTTGTATGTGTCTATTAGGTCATAGGTCAAGTTGTATGATGCTGTTGCATTTTCTTTTAATTGTGTACTGCTTTTAGGACTTCTTTTGTTGAAATAAAGCTGTTGACTGATTGATTGGTATCAGTTGATTCTCATATGTGCAGTTTGTATGACTGACCCCTTTAGCTGGTCCAAACCAATGTAATATGTTGATACAGGTATCCTCCCTCATCCAATGCCCGCACTCCCTGAGAGGCCTACCCATCCTCCTATTTCCACCGTAGTCCCAATTCCCTCTTCTGGACACTCGCTGTCCTTGCCCACATCCGGAGGCTCAGTGTTATGTTGAGGTGGTGAGGGATTCACAGCACCACAGTTGGACCAGCAGGTAAGGTTGTGCACTGTCAATCTTGTTCATGGCTGGCAACGTGTGCACCCCAATAGTGGCATGCCGTGGCACATGTGATACCGAATGAGAAATAAATGCTAAGAGAGCTTGTCCAGGAAGCAGGGGGTACACACAAAAGGGGATGCATGATTGCCATAGTGCATGCATTACAAGCTATATGGTAGATGCGGCTCTGAACGCCATCTTGGCAAGTGGCAGCCACCTTAGAAGTTAGCCCCAAGCGCGGAAAACAGTGTTTTCTGTGTTAGTATTGGGCCCGCTGCATGAGTGCGAACATCACCCCCACCCTGGCTCGTCTGAAAGACCCACAACCTCCCCTATTGTTCAGAAAGTAATAGGCACTCTTGCCCCCGGAAGAATGTGCCCTGCAAGGTCATGTAAAGGGAGTAGAGTGCCTCTTGGCAGTACTGTCCCACGGAAAAGATAGCAAGGTCCTCCTGCCCTCAATGATCCCTACATGAGAAATACAGCTTTGCCATGCTTTCATCCCATGACCGCCGCATGGCACAGCACCATCCAAACCCAGACGACCGACCATAAAACTTTTACACACCTAGATCGATCAATAGGATCAGAAGGCAAGGATATCGCGCCTTCAAGAATGGGTCGTGTGATTTGTGCAGCGAGGTGCACCTGCATCAGAATTATAGCCCAAAACTAAGGTGGAGGACCTTGGGAGTTTCTGACCTGCCTGGGAGCGAGTGAAGTGTGTATCAGTTAGTGTGACCTTGGTTCTCCCCCCGAGCCCATCCCTGTATCTGCCAGATTGCTACAATCATAAGAATAACATTGTGTGTCATAGTAGCTAATTAATTGTTAGGTCAGCTCACCGCGAATGACGAGCCCAGCAGCACCCACTCGAATAAAGATGGACAGATGAAGATGAGCCAATGGCCTGGCATCCATCTAAAGACCTACTCCAATCAGTATTGTAGAATTGTACTTTATATAATTTAGTCATTAGTCACGCTGTTTGTGCTTATAATGTACCACACCTGCCTACAGACCTCAGAACGTTCTGTGGCAGCAGAGTTCATTCTTGATGCTTTCCTATTTTTTAGAAATAAATACTTTTAATCTTTGCAAGAGTGTCTTGGGCCTTCTTCTCTTGCAGGCTGTATTTGTTTCTGGTGTGAGGGTGCAGGGGTGTGCCTTCACATGCGTCACGTCCAGTGGCCACTCCATGACCAGGGATGGACTGGTTTATCGGGTATTCTGGTGAACTCATGGTAGGTCTCTGCACCTTGGACCTCGTTTGTGTGTTGTTTCCACATTTTCTCATGTGAATGGGGTTGGCCTTGTAGTTGAAGTGTGATATGGCATAACTATGCGCATCATTTCCAAGGCCTCTTTTGGTTCCCGGTCCACCCCTCTCCATGTTGCATGGGCATGCAAAACACCCGACTGTCTCATTCCACGTAAAAGGATCATCCATTTGACATGTATGCATCTGGGTGATGTGTGTAGTGTGCAGAGCATTACTGGTGGGGTGCAGGTGCAGGTTGTCAGTCTATCCTTTTCATGATTCATGTCACTGATGTGTTGCATGAATATGGTCAAGGAATGTTGAGGGAGAGGGTTGTATTACATTATCTTTTCATTCATGTTTTGGTATCCTATGGTTGGCTAATGTGCTTTGTGGTTTTCCCGGAGAGAATCTTCATGATTGGATTGGGGACATGTTGAGGGCATTAAAGACATACATGTGAAGGGGTTGGGTGAGCAGCTGTTGATGTTCCCCATTTCAGGAGCATGCACATGGCTGTGGTGTGTGGAAGGTGAGCAGGTCCAGCAGCAATGATGCGAAGGGGAAGATTACAAACAGGGCATGCAAAACCTTCTTGCCCACTCGCATAGGTAGACAGTGTGGTTTGAAACAAGGACTGCCTCAAGGAGTCCATCATGGAATTTGAAAACCTGACAGCTATGGTCTACCCATTAGGGCACTCGGGCTCCCAGGACCTGCACAGCTCAAATGCATTTGGAAGTTGCCTTGCCTGTCTGTGTAGTATTCGCAGGGCATCAGGGACCCTTCCCACCTGGGCCCATTGGAATGCATTGCACTACCAGATGCCGATCTCTAATCCCAGGCATTCGGTAGTGGGCCATATGAATGCAAGGAAGGACCAGATGGCTGGCCTGCTCTGGAAGTCAAGATGGGTGCCAATTAGTATATGTACTCCATTTAGGTCTATAAGGAGGCTAAAACGTTTGTCATGACTTCCCCTTCTGTCAACCAGGGTACACAGACAAGAAAGCTTACTCACCTTCTCCTGGAGTACTGCAGAGTGTATGGATTTGGGCTCCACTCGGAACTCACTGCCCAACATGGGCTCCCTGGGAAAACGACAGCTCCCCCACAAGCCGGACAAGGGTCAAGACCCATGCAATGTCCCAGCACAGTTTGGTCTGCTGGGAGCACTCTGCTGATTTATGGCAGTTACCAAAAAATATGCCTCTGGTACTTTTCCAAGAGTCCAACATTTTTCCTGCCAGTAGAGTTCCTCGCTGAAAGAAGCAACGTCGTTACAAAGGGGAAGCAGTCTGCAGCAGGAGACTTTCTTCCCGAGTTACATTTACAGGAATTTACATGCATTTGTTCAACAGCACCATCACTTTAAGGCTGGGGATGCTGTGTCGAGCGAGAAGAGCTCCACCTACGTGTTAAATACAAAACCACACGGGATCTGCGAAGCGGTTACAAAGTGAGAGAAGTCTGCAGTCCGCAGACAGCAGCTGCAGCGCAAGCACACAGAGCCTTCCTGGCGAACCTCCTCTGTGAGTACTTGGGAGCACCGTGGCTAAGGCCTCTGTCTCGAGGCTTTCGTTATTCTTTGCGGGTCATCTGAAAGCCACGCATACCCGCTGCTCTACCTTTCAATTGCCTTGATTAGGGGGCATTATAAGATTGCTGACACACCCACACCGCTGTTGGAATTAATTAATTCATCGGCCCAGCTGCTAAACTTGGAGACTGCGGGGCATGTTCCCAAGTAATTAAACTGCCTCATAGCGTGATGGCTGACAGAATCAGTTGAGGCTGGGTGGATAAATGCAGAACACAATTGAGAGAGGTGCTGAGTGTGAGTCTTTGGGTCTCGAGAACTGTTTGGTGAATGCCTCTGAATGGGGCGGGGAAGTGGAAACAGATATGCTTTCATGGCGAAAGGAAACTATCCGCATGCTGCCTGGTGCCAATAGTGGTAACCAAGGTATTGAGGCGGGTCAATGGATGAGTGAAGGCCTCAGGCTGCAAGGGACTTGTCCGTTCAATGTTAGGGTTGATATTGGGGCCAGAACCGTTTCGCTGCGTAACATGTTGGAAAAAGATGTGGGCATGATGCATCACAAAGAGGGTGCAACAGAGACCCTTAGAGGAGATGAAATCCCGTTGCACCCAGTTAACTCGGCAGTGGCCCCAGTCAGCACCCTGTCGGCAAGTGCCACCTCAGAGATAATCAATATAGCTGAAAAAGCTAGAGAGTCGGTACCAGAGAGTGATTCTGGACCAAACAGGACCACACATCAGATGACTATATATACGTTTGGCAAATCTAACAACAAAGGGCCAGTAAAAAAACAAACTCAACCTTCCTTAAAAGCAGTTTGGAAACCCAGGGGCATCACTCCAACAAATGTGTTATCAAACTAACGTTTTTTCTATTGCAAGCCAAATCTTGTGTTACCGTGATGGAAAGAAATGCAAGATCCTTGAACTTACATTCAGCATCAGGTCCCGCACATGAGATAGTGGAAGAGGGGCCAGATACAGTCAATTTGGATAGGGCATGTGGGATAACCCCAATCACGGATGCCGTACAACCACCACTCATAAGAGCGACAAAACACCTGAATGTTAGGGGATGAGCGGGAGAGGCGGCTGAAACTCATGTGGAGGCGAGAAATACTATTATGGGGGGCTCGCCCCTATCTCAAGTGCCTTGAGGTCTTGGGCACTTGACATTGAAACTTCCCATATGGAGGGACCAGGGCCTATTTGGGGAAGCATTAACAAGCAAAAAAGGGGCCAAATTAACTCCCAATAAAGCCCTACTATCGAGCCCAGTTGGAGGATACAATTCTAGAAGATCGTCGGCCATAGGGGAAGAACATCGAAAGTCAGACAAACTTCTATCAGATGAAGACTACTGGCTGGACATGGTAGCCACCCAAGTGGAAGATCAGTCGCCAGTTAAGCCTATGATTGATGCTGGTTTGATAGCGGCTTTTACGATCACAATGGTACCCTTCATGAAGCTGTATGAAAACCTGAGCGAGCAAATCAAAGACCAGAAAACTATTACGGCAATGCTCCACTCCAAGATCATATTTGTTGAAGGCTTCATAACCACCATCCAAGGAAGCTTAGACAAAAGTTCAGAACAGATCACAAAAATTCCACACAGCATTATTGATCCAATAATAAATGAAAAAAATGAAAGGAGGTGTGACCTGGATAAACAAATGTCAGACCCCAAATGAAAAGCAGATAAAGCAAGAAACATCACTTAACAAATGTATGCAACAAGCCCAGTGAGCAGAAGCCTTCAGGTAGGGCCAAGATGCTGAAAGACAAACGGGAACCTGATGCGATCTCTCTGGGTCCTACTGAGGGAGAGATCAATGACATTAGCTGTTACGAGAACTTAGAAATTGAAGGAAGAAAGGACCTAAAGGATCGAACTACAGTAAGCAAGGTCTCCAAGGGCTAGGAGCCGCCCCTGCGCTCAAGGAGCTGACTACGAGTAAATCACCGAAGAAATTTGAGATATTTTCCAGATCGAAGTAAGGGAGAAAAGTCAACCAAGACTTGGGAATGTCCCCTTCAAACTAAGAGAGAGACTTTAAAGCTGAAACTCTCAAAACACAAAAACCAGTGAAGAGAATTACCCAAAGCCCGAGATCTTCTCAGCAGATGCTGTCTCTGAAAGAAACCTCTTTAGTGAGAAATTGTCATGCCTGCGCCATGGGCGCACACATTGGCAACCATCATGGACTATTTGTAATTCATGTATCGTCAGAATACTCTTAGAACAACCCCTATTCACACTTTGGTACTTAATTTCCATTTGCGTGACTTTGGTGACTTCTTACATAACTCAACTAACTACATGTACCACAATGCACCTTGCTACAGCTATCAATCCCTGGCCATTCCCATTCGTCAGCATTCAAACCACAATCCCCAGAAGCCCTAGGGATCAGTGCTGCTTCCACCATCTCAGGACCAGAGAGGGAGGAGGCAGATTGTTTTCAGGTGTGCTGCTCCAGGTGCTGCCAATTAGCCTGCCTCAGTACAGGGCAGGGCGGTATTTAAGCAGCTGCCTGCAGGAGCTCAGTCTCTTGCATCAAGAGTCCTCCCAGCCCCTTTTTGCCTTTTGTCTCGAATTTGTATGTTGTTCCTGCTGCTGCATTTTCCTGCTTTTGTTCCAGAGCTCTTTCTGGGCTTCCTGCCTGTTTCTTCCTTCATTCCCTTCTGCTAGATTTCTCTTAGACTTCCTTGTCCCTGGTTATTTCTGTTCTTGTCTCTCTTGTGTCTTATGTTGATCCTTTGTACAGAGCTTGACTGTTGGTTTCCGGCAGGCAACCTCTGCCCCTTCCCATGTCGCGTTTTCTGTTTAACAGACACCCACAGCTGTTGTTCCCAGCCATGAGCAGACAGAGTGGGCCTCTGTAATAGTAATCCTGCTGCCTACAGCCCTAGCCTTTTGGGCTCTCTGCCTCACAACCCTGCTCCGCTGGGCTTCCTGCCTTGCAGCCTGCTACACCCTGCTGCCTACAGCCCTAGCCTTTAGGGCTCCCTGCCTCACAGCGCTGCTCCTCTGGGCTTCCTGCCTTGCAGCCTGCTACACTCCGCTGCCTACAGCCATAGACTTCCGGGCTCCCTGCCTCGCTGCTCTGCTCCTCTGAGCTCGCTACTTGCTGCTCTGCTCCGCTGGGCTCGCTGCCTTGCAGCCTGCTACTCTCTTCTGCTTTCAGCCCTGACCCTCGGGTCTCTCTGCCTCTACGCACCTGTTCCTTTGGGTTCGCTCCTTGCTGCCCTACTCCTCTGGGCTCTCTGTCTGCCGCCTACTACAGCTCTCAGTCCTGCTCCTCTGGACTCTCTGCCTAGCAGCCTACTACAGTCTTCTGCATTCCACTACAGTTTTTCTGTACCTTGTACCATTTGGTACTGCAGCCCTGCTTCCTTGTTTGCAGCCCCCCCCTCTTTCCTGGATGCTGTTCCCTTGCTCTCTTCTTTGTAGCAACCCCTTGTTCTTGATCCCTGTCCTTCTCTTCCTTGACTCCTCTGTCCTCTCCTTTAGTTTACCCATTGCTATTGTACTGTTTCTTCCTTCATTCCCTTCTGCTAGATTTCTCTTAGACTTCCTTGTCCATGGTTATTTCTGTTCTTGTCTCTCTTGTGTCTTATGTTGATCCTTTGTACAGAGCTTGACTGTTGGTTTCCGGCAGGCAACCTCTGCCCCTTCCCTTGTTGCGTTTTCTGTTTAACAGACACCCACAGCTGTTGTTCCCAGCCATGAGCAGACAGGGTGGGCCTCTGTAATAGTAATCCGTGCAGAAGGCTGGAGTTTCCAAAGGTCCGTGGAACACTCCTTTTCCATATCTGCATACACCCCAAGAGGGAATCCAGTTTGTTTGTATCTTGATATTTCCTGCCCCTTTCTGTTCACAACTACAGTTGCCTACTTTTCTTTCTTGATGAGTTTTCTGCTGTGTGTGCACTTATCTGTCACCTAACATCAACACAGCTACCCAAACCCTACCTGGGGGCCCTGTGCCACTCTTGACAGAGTGCCATCCTTGACAGAAATCTAGTCCACCCAAGAAATATTGAGGCACCCACACATGAAGAGAGCGAGAAAAATGAAGCATCTTAAAGAACTCCAATGACGCCAAGCAGGGACATTCCAAGGTCACACAGAAAAATGTTCACAGGCAAATAGAGGTAGTCTTCGAGGAAGAGGAGAATGGGGATTTCATTAATCTGTCAACGTACTCATCCTCTGAAGAAAAGGGAAGCCCCGACACAAGAGAGTCCGAGGGCAAAATGGCCCCACAGAGGGTTTTTAGATCGGATGACAGCAGGGAGGTTGGGAGAAGTAGTGAGGAGGAAGTTGACAATGAAGAAGAGGCACAAAGAATTGATGAGGAGCTAACCAAGACTGACGCACAAGATAATTTAGAAACATCAAAGTTCCAGCCAGGATGTGGCATGATAGGGCCCCTAACAGGGCTGAAGTCCACCCCCCCACCACCAATGGCAATATGTATCCAATCGAGAAGGAATAAAAATGTGCTACCGCTAAGGTGGAATTCTTCAAAACATTGGAACAAAGGAGGAATTATCTGGTCAGCCAAACTAGTGCCAAAGGGGGCGAAAAATCATCTGCGCCACAAAAACCTGACAAGACAGGGAGGAAGGAGTCAGAAAGTAGCAAATAAAGGGAGTTAGATACTTTCAGATTACTCATGGAGCGAGTACTGTTCATAAAAAAGATAATCCTAAACAGAGTTTATGTACTCTGATTATTCCACTGTAACCCCAAATTAAGGGGGATCCAGTCAAATGATCTACATCTGATTGAATTCCCAGAAGAAGCACGGGTAGATAAATCAGTAATGTATTTATCTTCAGCTGAGATAAAACATCTATTGCTCACGGAGGCGTCAAATTTACTACCTATGGGCTTTCCATTATCGAAATTTGAGCTAAGAGAAAAAAGTCCCCAGAGAGTACAAAAGGTTGGGCAAAAGAGGTTATCTTAGAAAAATACAACATCTAGAAATTGGAACTTAAACCATTGGGTAAAGTGGGAGGCAAAAACAGAAATGGATTCTTCCCACATGGCGACTAAAAAAATCCCACGATATTGGGAAAATTGTTGTAACTGGTTTGTGTTCCTTTTATAGAGTCGTACGGGTTGCGCCTATCTAACAACCAAGGAGGACCTTCTCGGCAGCCTGGAATGGAGAAACCAAAGAAGATCCGGAAGTGACACTCCACACAGTGAAAGGAATATCCAAGGGAAAGCGAGGAGGTATTGTTCAACATTCCAAACAGAGGCAGCGAGGGGAGTGTGTTGCATCATTTGCAGATGGAAGAAGTACTCATAACCAACTGAACCTCCTTTTTCAATAGAGAAATCCTACTTGCCCAACTCCCCCTTGACTTGGAAAGCCCAGGAGAAGTCGGGGGGCGGATGTGTGGGATATATCGACCCACTCAACGCATTGCCCCACATTACTGTGCTGCATTGGTGCAAGAAACAGGAAAATGGCTGCGCTGACTCCTGTGCGTGCCAGGATCTCAAAATTGTGTTTTTACAACCTCCCAAAAAATGGTTGCACCACCCTGCCACACACATTTCAGGTGGGGGGACAGAGTACACACTGTTGGAATGTGCCAGTGTGCCCTCCAACATTTACCATGGAATTAAGTAAATAGGCAGCATTGCCTTGCTGAAAAACCCCAAAATTCCCTTTTAAAATGAACCCTTTTCACCCTTTGTAACAGCTGCATTGACGATAATTCCTTCCATTCATTTTGAAACCACTGTGATTAAAAAGGCCATGCCATTCCCAGGATCATCCATTCTGTCTCTGCAAAACCGGGCCTAATTTCTTGATGACAGCCCCTGTCAGAAGTAACTTTGAAAAAGTAACCAAGAACTCTACCTTTACTCGCACGGGAAAGCGTGCATATTTCTCCACAATGTATCAAACACCAGCTGTCTTCAAAAGTACTTTAACTATCTGTGCCTGGTCAGTTTCATATACCAGTGTTCAGATAAAACGCATGCATTCAAAGAATAATGACTTTAGGTGCAAGGACATTGTGGAAATCTGAGTGAGCTGCCCAAAACCGAATGAAAGAAAGAAATGTCAGTTTGCACCACGTGTGAAAATAGGCTGCTTACAAAATAAGGAAAAACGAATGCCTGTGTTTTAAAACAGTACACTGGTAAATAAAAGTGTTACTTGTCTTTAAAAATATAAAGGGGTTTGTACTGGGGATAATATATCACATGTGTTATTTGATGTAACAGGCTTATTTAATTCTGGATTTAAGGTCAAAAGTGAAAGATGTTAAACCCAGGGTGACTTGAGTTACCAAGCTGACAAACAGGTTTTCTGCCAAAAGGGCTATCTCTCCCAACAGAACCTGCCAACCCACTGATAATTATAGGGTGGCGCAGACTTTCGTCTCTGTTGGAATTCAGGACAATACCCCTTCCCAGGAAAGGAAGCCGGAAGTGTCAAAGACCATACAACTTCACTCAGGCTGAAGCAATCCCCTATCCTGCTTGAAAGGAAATGCCAGTTGGTGTCAGCTGGGAAGAAAAAAAATGACAGACAATGACTCCCATTTGTTCTTAAGACTATTTTATAAAGAACTTTAAAAGACACACTCTGGACAGAAATGGTGATATATGTTGTATTACAAGAAAAGCATCCATGGTGAAACATAACATTTTGTACATACATCCCTGGGGATAATTCCCATCTGTGTACGAAGTTGGGGAATTTTAGGCCAAATCTTTCATGTTTAAAATTACCAAAATATATCAGAAACGCGAAGAAAGGTCCCATAGACTTGAGGATTGGACTGATCTGTGCAGCACAAAATATATAACCTATTGTATCTGACTTAATAAGCGTTTGCAACTTCAGAAGTATGTGTGTTTGGCAAAAACAGATTTTCAGTAAAGTAAATGTGGGAGTTTCTAGACATTGTAAACTTCACCTCATAAACCTGACCTCATCCCCTTAGAACTCCAACCAGTAGAGAGCAGGGCAGAGATAACTACTCTTGTCCAAACCTATTGTTAGGGGTGTGTGTAGTAAAGCCTGTCCGTGTCATATACTGTGATGATGTCACCTGGCATTATAAATAAGAGCCCTGACAACACACAGGAAAACACACTGATTCCTGACTGATTCCTGATTTCCTGCCCAGCGTCCCGTCTGTTCCTGTCATCTTGCAATTATCCATCTAGAATCCAGAACCAAACCACAAGGCCAAACCTTGCTGATCCTGCTTCAGCTAGGCCTCAATTTTTAATTATCCCAAAAACCAAAGGGAAGCTGTGGTGTTTTGGGAAAGCATCCTGAATTTAACCTGGCTTGCTGCTCACTAAATGCAAACCTGCCATCCAGCTGATCTGTAGTATCCAGTAACCAGAAGTGCTACCCGGTGTCCAGTCAATGCCCACTGATTTTGTTTGGCTGTCCTATGTTAGACCAGATCCGTGTGGTGATCCAGAGAGCTGACTGTTGTAACGCTCACCTGGTATCCACAGGGACGCCTCCTGATCTGGTTGGACTGCCTTTGACCTGGATTCTCCTCCCCTGGGTTCTCACTCTGCAAAGGATATGATCTGGAATACAGGAGTTTGAATTTAGCCCAGAGTCTCCTCCTCTCTGTGCCCACCTTCCTCGTGACCCCTGTGGGATGTCTTAACCCACTAATCAAAGCCCTGCAACATCACTGTGCAGAAACATCATAATGGCCACCGGAAAGCATGCTGCTTGCCAGAAATCACCAGAAAGTGTGCAGTGAAAACCTGAAAAATAGGCCAGAATCTACTTTTGCCTATGTCAGTGAGCACATGAGATCACTGCCAAAAGCCACCATTGGGCTACCCACAAAGTAGCCTGAAATCACTTGAAAAAGCAATGCTGATTGCCAAAAGAAATACAGAGCAGCTTTAAAAATCTGTTTTTATTTGGTGTCAAATCTGCAAAAATCATGGCTCACAAACCACCCAAAAAGATCCAACCTCCTTGTTGGGGGTCAACATCATTCTACTGCAAGAATCTACATAAATATAAGGTCCACAGAAGTATGTGTTATCTGAACACTTTTGAGGATTGCTTGCTGGAAGAAATCTGTCAAAAATGGGTGTAATACCGTTACTCACCTCTACCAGAAAGCGGCGTTTTAAAACCATTTTGTTTAAAGTTGTACATTGAGCTCAAACTATGCCAAAGAAGGATTTGCTAAGAGGTGAATACAATTTAAAACTATATTCTGAAAAGGCTTGAAGCAAGAAACTGTTTAATGTATGTGTTAAAAATGTGGGTTATATTATAAGAAAAGACAATTTTCAGACATTGGATTAAGAGTTAAAAGATTCCCACACTGTGTTCAAACAAATTCCACACCACCTCCCTGGACAAAGGGGGCTTCCCCCTGCCCTTGGCTAAGAGATTGACAGGCTGGTGTCAAAAGGAACTGTGAGTGGCACCCTGACCTGTTGCTCTCAGTGCAGACAAAGGAATCCTTGAACTGAATAGAAAATACTAATTTGGGCGTGACTGAAAACAAACTGCTAGCAGGAAGGAGAGAAATGTGACCTCTGAGTCAGCACAGCTCTGGGGGCGGACCAGACTGAAATGTGGATTTAACATTGGGTTAAATATATGTTTTAGAAAAATGCTTATAACAAATTATAACAAACGGACAAAAATGTGAAACTTTGAGATTGTTAAAATGAAAAATGTGCTCACAGTTTTAGACTAAGCAGGACTCCGTGCGATGTTCTGAGACCAAACCTGGAATTTTTCATATTGTAGCTTCTATGTTTATGCCAGGATCCTGAAAAATTACAGAATTGTGCTCAGATGGGGTGTGAATGCATGTCTAAAAATTGGTGTAGAAATAATATTGAGAAACTCACCAAAAGCGCAAAAAGTGGTCATTTGTGGACCCAAGTTCTTAGGAACATGAGAGTTGAACAGAAATGTACCTTAGTTAATCTGTCATGTGATTTATGTAGTATTAACAAGTTGTGTATATTGTAACTATGTGTTTTATGAAAAATAAGATATGCTGTACAGAGACCAAGAGGAGTGTTTTTCCCCAAGCCATAAAGATGACACAGGATGACACGCTGATCCTTTCTCCAATCAGGGGACAGGGAATCCTCTAACCTATCAGATCCTTAGAGGGTTGGTCATTGTAGAATCAGCCTCCCCACCCACTTTGGAAATACATAAATAGAGACTACTGAGGACAGGCAGACACACACTTTCCACTTCTCAACCGATTTCTTGGCGAAGCACCCTGCAGGAAGACTCCAGACATAGATCCAGAAACCAGACTCCAGAACCAGACTCTAGAACCAAACTCTAGAACCTTGAAGCAGAGAGGCCTAACCCACAAGCTGAATCTTTCTCAGCAGGCCTGCAGAACCTAGCAACCTGAGTCTAACCCCTACACATCCAAGGGGCTCTCACATTCAACAGCTGGGCTGTGCTGTTTTGCTATTCTAGCCAAGAACCCTCTGCTAGAACCAAGAGCCAGACCCAGAAAGCAGAGCTCTATCCAGAACCCGTCAGATCCAGTCCAAGAGGCTGCTCAGGCCGCAGTGCAGTGCTGAGAGCAGAACTGAGACCTGTCTGGTGGCGAGAGAATCCTAGCCAAACCCTTGACCAGATCTTTGACGGGGCCCATTCCATTCCAAAGCCATAGGAGTGAGTATCTGGTCTAGAACTGTCCATAAACAATCTCTTAGTTTAAAGTAATACTATGCCATCCATTTCAATCTGTCCAGAACTGCATTATAGAACATCTTTTGCCTATGCTTAATTCTTCTCTCCTCCATATAATTCTTGATAATTGTAGCAATAATCATCTTTGCACTGATTTTTCTGAAGAGGGACAAGTGTTTTGATGGCAGAGATCAGAGCGGAGGCGCTGCTGTTCTGGTGGCTGCCCGTTGAGTGTCTTGCTTCTTCATAGCTCCTAAGCATAAGCCTATCCTTGTTGGTAAATCTTTAAAGCACATCTTTCATTTTTGAAATCTTGACTTTATTTGTGAAAAAACTACCTTCACAAAAACCTCTGTAACTTTTGAACCGCACATCCTAGAACCGAAACTTAACTGTCATTTTGAAGCTAAGAACCTAAAACGACATTCCAATTCCTTATAGTTTTTCCGCAATCGCGTTTCACGCACACGGAATAATTGCCGCAAATTGCAGTTTAGCTCCATTTCATCCCTTGTCAAAATAGCTGTTTCTTGTTTTCAACTGCTGAATTTCATTTTCAATCTGATAATCATTCATGAATCATTGCTAGTGTTGACCTGAACCTATCCAAAGTAACTCACTTATCCTGAATCTCCTTTAGTGAATTTAAATAATTTTAGCATATTTTCCCTTTCATTGCAATCACATTCAAAAGCATTTTTGACCTGTTTTAAAATCATACCGGTTCTCTCTAAGCTTGCTGGTGTCATGACCATGGACATAGCCCCTTCTGGTTTTCCTGGTCCTGGTCCAGACGGAGAGTGTGCTCTTTGATACTTCCAACATGGCCGTGCCCAGTGCCGTGTTCCGTACTAGCCTGTACGTCAGACACGGCACGTCCTATAAATGGGCCACGCCCTCGCGCCTCCGCGCGTCTCAACGCTATCTCTAGGTAGTGTCTCGACGTGTGTGTGCTGCTCGGCGTTACCCTTCCAAGTTCCTGGCCAACTCCCTTATTCTTTCTTCCCTTTGCCCCTGTTTCCAGAATCTCTTAACTTTCTTCGATCCTCTTCCTGGACGTCCTGGAACACGCGACTTCCTGGAACTTTGAACGCTCACGCTGGAGTCAGACTCGACTCGCGCGCACTTATACAAGTCCCGGTCCGGCCGGGAGAAGGAGTCCTCCGCGGAACGCCACAAGAAGAGAACTCAGGTGAGCCGGGGGGAAACCTTTGACAGATTGAGACGCCAAACGATCAACACTGATACCGCTATGGAGAAAGCGGTCCAGGACCTCATGCGCGGCATGCAGGAGCTAAAAACCGAGGTACAGAACTTAAAGGCAGAGAACGCAGCCTTGAAACAATTAGTGCTGTCACGTGACTCTGCCAATAAGGAAAGGGTGATACTGGGTGGAGTGGTAGACAAATACGATGGCTCGCCAAAATCCTTACGTGGATTTCTGGATTCCTGCTTGGTGCATTTTACATTCAAGCCCTATTATTTTTCAACTTCCAGCGCCAAGGTGGGCTTCATAATCTCCCACCTTACAGGGAATGCGTTATCTTGGGCCACTCCCCTAGTGAACTCTGGAGACGTCCTCCTGGACGATTATGATGCATTTATCCAGGCGCTCAAGTCTATGTTTGACCGTCCCCAACAAGTGTTCAGCACCCAGGAACGCCTACTTGATTTTCGGCAAAGATCCCAGGATATGCTAACGTTCGTTACCAGATTCAAACAGCTGGTAAAGGAGGCCGATTGGGGCCCTGAAGCGAGTTTCACCTTATTTCGCAGGGGTCTAAATGACGATATCAAGGATGAATTAGCCAGATAGGCTCGCCCAAGTTCATTTCAGGCTTTGGTAGATCTAGCCTTACAAATAGACTTTCGTATCCAGGAAAAAAGGGCTGAAAGGAAAAAGGCTAAGACTGCCTTTCAACGAACCCCTCCGGAGTCGACTGTGAAATCCGATCCTGTCTCAACCCCTGATAACGACTCCGAACCAATGCAAATAGGCGCCTTTCATGGGCCAATTACTACACAAGAAAGGATGAGAAGAATTCACACCGGCCTGTGTATGTATTGTGCCTCAGACAAGCATCACGTTAGAGAATGTCCTTTAGCCCCTCCACGGCGTTCGGGAAACGCCAGCTCCCGGCCCTAGATGGAGCGAGGTTTCGGGAGAAAGATGTCTGCTCCACATCAATCACATCCTTGAACTCTCCTGGACAGAATAACCTGGTGGTGCTAAAGGCCTTTCTATCGCTCTCCAAGCACAAGACTTATCCCATACTGGCCCTGGTGGACTGTGGAGCTATGGGAATTTTCATTGATCAAGACTGGGTTATCAGACATAAAATACCATATGAGTCACGCAACATTGAACAGCCGGTAGAAGCAATTGATGGGAGACCTCTCTCTTCAGGACCCATAACCCTACAGACAAAAGAGGTCCGTCTCTCCATAAACCACCACCAAGAGCAGATCACATTCGACATCATCAAATCAGCCCATTACCCTATGGTTCTGGGTATGCCCTGGCTTCAAAGACATAATCCGTACATTAATTGGACAGCAGGGTCATTGTTTCTGGGCTCTGAGTTTTGTATGTCCCACTGTTTATCCCTGGATCTCTCCTTAACACCAGCTATTGAACATTCAGGAGAGCAAAAAACCTCACTCATGGTTTCCAACATTGTACAAGTCCCAGAGGTCTACCAAGGATATACTGATGTCTTTTCAACTGCCATAGTCCAGGCTTTACCCCCTCACAGACCTGAAGATTGTGCCATTGAGACAGATCCCTCAGCAGTAATTCCCTTTGGCAGAATGTTTATCTTTTCAGAACCTGAGAAAAAGGCCCTCAGAGAATACCTGGACATCAATTTGGAAAATGGCACCATAAGACCCTCAAAATCTCCATCGGGTGCCTCATTGTTCTTTGTTCCTAAGAAGGATTCCAAGGAACTCAGACCCTGCCTCGACTACCGTGGTCTAAATCAATGCACCCTCAAAGATCGGTACCCTCTGCCTCTGATTTCAGATATCCTGGAAGCTGTCAGAGGCGCCGTAATATTCACGAGGTTGGACCTCCGGGGTGCCTATCACTTAATCCGTATCCACGAAGGGGACAAATGGAAGACCGCCTTGAGAACGCCCTTTGGTCACTTTGAATATCTAGTCATGCCCTTTGGATTAGCTAATGCCCCTGCAGTTTTTCAACGTTTCATGGATAGGGTGTTTTCTGACATGCTTTTTCTCTTTGTCATTGTCTATCTAGACGACATTTTGATTTATTCCAAGGATCCCTTGAAACATGAAGAACATGTCATGGCGGTACTACAACGGCTCTGTGAAAACAAGCTCTTGGTCAAACCTGAGAAATGTCTTTTTCACATGACTTCAGTTCATTACCTTGGATTCATCCTCAGCCCAGAAGGAGTTGGAATGGACCCTTCAAAGGTAAAGGCCATACTGGCCTGGCCTGCTCCTACATCGGTGAAACAAGTTCAGTCTTTCTTGGGACTTGCTAACTTTTATCGAAAGTTAATTCCTACCTTTTCTGAGCTCGTCCAACCGATCGTTGCTCTGCTGAAGAAGGATGTTCCCTTCATCTGGTCTTCCTCGCAAGAGAAGGCTTTTCAACGCTTGAAGACAAGATTCACGCAAGCCCCCGTCCTGGCTCAGCCTGACTTAGATCGCCCTTTCATAGTGGAAATGGATGCCTCCAACCATGCCATAGGAGCAGTCTTGAAACAGGTGCTTGAGGACAAGATGGACCACCCAGTGGCTTACCTCTCTAGAACCCTAACAACCAGCGAAACCCATTACTCCGTCCTCTAAAAGGAGCTGTTGGCAATCCGCCAAGCCTTCACAGAATGGCGACATTTACTCCTGGGTGCTAGATATCCAGTCCAGGTCCGTACGGACCATCGAAATCTACAAATTCTCCAATCTATGGAGTGCAGGAACAGTCATCAGGCGCGTTGGGCCTACTTCTTCGCCCAGTACCAAATTCCAAATCACTCATGGTCCTGGATCACAAAACGTGATTGCGGACGCCTTGTCCCGATGTCCTGACTATTTTACCACTGAAGATAGGACCTATCCTACAATGTTTCCCAACACAAACTTTATAGCTCAAGCGATCAACCTCTTGGAAGAGATTCGAGCCAAAACCCAGTCCTCTGACCTCTGGAAGGACGTCTCTAGGAAGAATCCCTGGAACTTAAGAATCAAGGAAGGATACTTATTCAAGGACAATGCCTTGGTCATTCCCACACTGAAACTTCAACATAAAATAATAACTCTCTGCCATGATACTTTTCATTCTGGACATCGTGGTGTAACCAACATGCTCCGTCTTATACAAAGACAGTTTTGGTGGCCGGAAATGAAATGCAAGGTACAAGAGTACATCAAGACCTGTACTGTCTGCAGTCAGAATAAGCATGACAATAAGAGACCGGCGGGCCTTCTATTGCAACCTACACTGCCAACAAGACCATGGGAATATATAGCTACAGACTTCATCGTGGAATTACCACCTTCCCGGGGTTACAAGACCATCATGGTAACCATAGACTTGTTTACTCATATGGCACATTTCACGCCTCTCTATAAACTTCCTTCCTCTTCAGAGCTCGCAGGAATTTTCCTAGAACACATTTTCCGTCTTCATGGACTCCCTTCCAAGATCATATCGGAATGAGGACCGCAATATATTTCACAATTCTGGAAACATCTCTGTCGTGTTCTACGGATTCAACGCGCTCTTTCATCTGGATATCACCCACAGACCAACAGGGCCACAGAACGTGTTAATCAAACCCTGGAGCAATATCTTTGTTGTTTCGCAACCAAGGTACAGGATGATTGGTCCCTCCTTATACCCTTGGCCGAATTTGCCTATAACAATTCAGATCACTCAGCGATCAACGTTAGCCCCTTCTATTGCAGTCAAGGTTTTCATTCCTCCGTGTTACCTTCAGTTCTACCACATCCAATTCCAGTACCTTCACTTGATTCCTGGATTGAAACTCTCCTCAACATCCACAAGGAAGCGAAGGAACAATTGGGAAAGGCCCAGATTCGCATTAAGCGATATGCTGATTCCAAAAGAAGACCAGCACCCTCCTATTCTATTGGTGACCAGGTCTGGTTGTCTTCGAAACTATTACCACGACATCTACGCCCTAACAAGTTAGCCCCTCGATATTATGGTCCATTTTCCATAAAAGAAATCATCAATCCTGTTTCTTATCGGCTCAAGCTACCAGACTCCTGGAACAGAATACATCCAGTTTTTCACACTTCTCTACTCAAACCCTACATCCACTCCACCCGGAAAACCGGCAGACCCAGTCCTGTGATTGTGGACAATCAGCTGGAATATGAAGTATCCAGAATATGTGACTCCAGGTACAAACGGGGTCGGCTTCAATACCTGGATGAGTGGAAAGGCTATCCTCCTAGCGAGAGAACATGGGAACCACTATCCAACCTAAACACCCCTCGATTGCTGAGAAGATTCCATCTCATACACCCTGGCAAGCCTGGTGGGACGGGGTTTCGGAGGAGGCATGCTGTCATGAACCATGGACATAGCCCCTTCTGGTCTTCCTGGTCCTGGTCCAGAGGGAGAGTGTGCTCCTTGATACTTCCAATATGGCCGTGCCCAGTGCCGTGTTCCGTACTAGCCTGTACGTCGGACACGGCACGTTCTATAAATGGGCCACGCCCCCACGCCTCCGCGCGTCTCAACGCTATCTCTAGGTAGTGTCTCGACGTGTGTGTGCTGCTCGGCGTTGCCCTTCCAAGTTCCTGGCCAACTCCCTTATTCTTTCTTCCCTTTTCCCCTGTTTCCAGAATCTCTTACCTTTCTTCGATCCTCTTCCTGGACGTCCTGGAACACGCGACTTCCTGGAACTTTGAACGCTCGCGCTGGAGTCAGACTCGACTCGCGCGCACTTATACAAGTCCCGGTCCGGCCGGGAGAAGGAGTCCTCCGCGGAACGCCACAAGAAGAGAACTCAGGTGAGCCGGGGGGAAACCTTTGACAGCTGGGGGAACTGGGATTGAACTGCATTATTGATTGTATTCCTGAAACCTGTGTGCCCTCATTTCCATCTCTTCATATTGCATAGGGGGCGGGAGTGAGTAGTAACAGGGGGAAAAAGTGATTATATTATCTTTTGATTGAAATCATATCAAGTTTATTTCTGTGTTGCATTCTTTCCTACCATTGCATTTCCTTGAACCATATAAAGTATTCTCTGCTACCTTATCCCTTCTATTCCTACTCCTAACTGATTTTAATTTGTAAAACAAACCTACTTCTTGGCTCAGTGAGGTTGGGGAGATTCAAAGAGAGGGGCGTTATATAAGGGTTCATCATCCAGATTTAAAGAACTTTGACATAAATATATATAAATAAGGGCTTCCATTGGGCACCCCATACTAAGCATTGATTTAGTTGGAGTGCTGGATTGAAGTAATTTACAGATTAGGGGCTTGTTGCGGGACTTCTGGATTAGAACTACCACTTGTGCAGCTTAATACAGTGTGCTAACTAATAAGATACATAAATCCTGTTGGGCTACCGCGCTGTGTTACGCTGTAAAAGCACCCCTCAAAAAGGGAACACTCTCAGGAAGCGGTCTGTTTTGCAAAACAAAATAAAACACTTCTGCAAGTCAGGAAGGAAATCAATTTCCAGAATGGTGACATTGGTAGAGATCAAGATAGCTAGAGAACACCTTTTACATAAGCTATTTGTGGGAGGTGAGTGGACTGAGCAGGACCAGAATGCGTGGTTGCAGGCGATCACACAACAGGTCACTGCAACTGGGTTAGATACCTGGAGAGATCAGGGTCCCTTACATGTGTCCCTGAGTGAACTATATATGGCCCCTAAGGCCAAGGATGAGCACAGCAAGATTGCCAGGGTAGCTATACCAAACAAATGTGCTGAAGGCCAAGATCTGGCAAGTAGGCATCGGTTGGCATTAGAGAAGGTCCAATCTGATCTGGACCATTCTGAGCACAGGCTGCAGAGCAGCCAGGAGTCAGAAAACGAAATTAAGCAACATCTAGTTAAAATCAAAGAGGAGATGGGTATCCTGCAACAGGAAAGGGCAGACCAGGATACCAGAATTCTGGCCTTGCAGAAGGAGTACCAAGAAAGTTTGGACTCCCTACTGCAGAGCCAGAAAAAGCTGGAGCAACAACTGGATTTCAAGAGGGTATGCGCAGAGCAGGTAGTCACCCTGCAAAGCCACCTAGATAGAGAAAAGGCAGAGAGCAACAAATTATTTCTGAAAGACCTGGACCCCCAGGCAGAATTTGAGGAAGAGCGCCAGAAAGCTGGTGCCCTTCAAAGGCAGAGGGATGACATGGCGGCACAAAGGCAGGCTCTTGCTCAGGAAAGGGATATCTTAGGCCAGGAAGTCTGCCACTTAAAAGGGAAGCTGGAAGAAAATCACCTGGCCCTCCAGGGACTGGGTGACATCCAAAAAGAGCATCAAAACTTGTTGGAGCACACCAGGAGGGTGGAAGATGCTCTGGCAAGAAAGGAGCAGGCCAGTAGGGATGGGACTCAGGAGGAAACCCTCCTGCAGCAAAGACTGGCCCAGTACTCCAAGACAAACCAGGAGACACAGAGAGAAAATGAGGCTCTCTGTCAGCACAATGATAAGCTCCAGCGACAGGTAGCCATGCAAGAGAGACTGATAGAGTCTAGTAAGGGCTTGATTGAGGAACTGAAATCTCAGGCTCTTGCATGGCAACAGGGAGCATGGGCTGATAGAGATGAGGTTCACTGGGAAAGGGAAACACCTGAGCATAACCTCAGGAGCCCTAGTACCAGAGGCCTTCATCTCTCCCAGTCCCTGGACTCTGCCACCCCCATGTCCCCTGGTGCACATGAGCCCAGGGCCACGGGATGGCAGATTACTATCCAGTCAGAAGTATGAGGCTCATAGGCCAGTACCTCCCAGGATTGGATGGGCGGGCATCCGGGTATGGGCACCCAAGTACAGTGCAATTTAGTAGGGAACCCCAGGAGAGTAGGCCCACTAAGGGCATCCTGAATACCTCTGCCCAGTTAGGTGAGTGTGGGGGTACCCATCAAATCCTGGGAGCAAGGAGGAATCAGAAGACTCCTCTGAGCATCCCAGAACAGAGGAGGCTAGGTTCCCACATTCTGCCAGCCAATCCTAGGCTTGCAGAATCTGGGAAAACCTGGAAGATCAGACGGGCACCTCTGGGAGCAGTTCCTCTGAGTCAGAGGATGAATGGACCAGGGTTACCCGGACCAATAAGGCCAGTAAGGCAAAAACGGCCTTGCTTAAGGACCCCCTAAAACAGATTAAGGTAATAAGGAGTGTCATCACGCCTTATCACAAGAACGCCAAGTATTCTGTGTGGGAACACTTAGAGCTCTTTGAGGAAATGATGGAGACTTTCGATTTGAAGGACAGCAGTAGCTGCATTCAGTACGTCAAATGGACATTCTCCCCAGAATACTCCAGTTTCTTTGCAGGGCTGGAGGACCAAAATCATTCAAGATGGTCCACATATAGGGCGGCCATCTTAAAGCACTTTTCTGTTCATAGAAATCCCCAAGAGGCTCGCAAAGTAGGATACAATTTACAATGTGGGGAGGATCAGGCCCCACAAGAATTTGTGCAGGAGTTGAAGCGTGCCTTTGCGCAGACTACCAGAAGGGTGCGCACAGACAGCAAAGAATTTGTTAATACGTTTTTCCATGCGCTGCCAAATACATCATGACCCAGCTAGTGAGAGATTTTCATGAGAAAAGATCACTAGACTGGGTCATTGAACAGGCCACCCAAATCTATGAGGTGCAGAAGCCCATAGAAAGCAAAAATAATGCCAAAAGCCCCAAACAGCACCCCGGCTGCTGCTAAGGTGTCAGAGGTAAAGGTTGCCCCCATTTTAGATTTGGAGATGGGGGAGCCTAAAAACCTGCCTGCACAGAATAATTCCAAGGCCAGAAGGCCCTCGGGCCAGTCACAGTCAGGGAGTCAAGGAGGTAGTCCCACAAATGGGGTCCCTCACACCCCTGACTATGTAGGGCCCCGCTACAAGGGAAACCGACCCATTCTGGATTGTGTGTGGACTCCTCCAGCCCAAGGGGGGGGATCCAACCAAGAACCTAACCCAGGAAAATTCCCTCCTAACTTCCCCCAGGAGGGCACAAATTCCCCAAATCCTGGGGAGAACTTTTTCCCCAGGTACCCACAGAACTTCCAACCCCAAAATCATCCATCCTTCTTTCCCCACTTTCCTGAGCCCAGACAACCTAATCCGGGAGAGGGGAGGCCACGGGTGGAGGGGTACCCAAATCTTCCCAACCCGGGGTACTACCAGAGAAGGGATAGCTACCCTTCCCGGGATCAGCCCAGGGGAGAAAACAGAACCTTGTATCAGCCTGAGCGGGTTTCCCAGCTTGAGCGCCAGGTCCAAAACATGGCCCAGGACCTGGGTCGCATGCTGAGGGCTCAGCAGAATCTTCAGATGGGCATGCAGGCACAGAATGCCTCCAACACTGGACCTGGTGCTCCAGAACAATGACGGGGGCAGCATCCCGACAACTCACCGGTTCCCAGGGAGGAAGCACAAGGGGAAGGGGGGTGTAAAGCCTGGGAGGAAGCTTCCTTCCCCACTTGTAAACAGCCCCTGGAAACCCAGGAACCGGAAATAAAATCTCCTGCCCCTGAAAGTCTGCCACCCAAGGAGCAGAGGAGGGGTAGGAGAAACAAAGGACCCATTTTGAGGAGGAGGTAAAAATCTTCCAATTTGTAGGAGAGGGATCCTCAGAGGATCCTGGGAAAATGATCTTCTCCTTCAGAGATGGGGGGAACTCCTCCCAAAGAAAAATGACTCCCAAGGGATTCACATCCAGAGTGGGTAGATGTGGGGACCGAGCTAGTGCCGCCCATCATCCCATCCCAGAACCAACAGCATCAAAATACCCTGGTTCAAACCCATCCTGGTGACTGCCTCCAAAAAGGGGGGAGGCCCAGAACCAGAATCAGGGGAACCCAAAACCTCTCCATCTCTAGTTGACACCTTTTTCTTGCAGATTCCCAAGACTCTCCACAGACTTCTGCCCAAATCTCTTCTCTTTGTATGTCCAAAACTAAAAAACTAGCCCACCAGTTGTCAAAAAGTGTGCATTATTTGTGCCCCCTTGTGGAGAAGCAGGGAAAATACTATGCCACGGTTCAAGTACAGGGGCAGGGTACAATTTTGGCACTGGTGGACACTGGATCCCAAGCTACCCTTCTGTCCAAAAAGGCCATTGATGAACTGAATTCAGGAAGGGGGGAGAATTACCAAATTCCTCTCAACTCTCTTCCTGGACAACTTCAGAACTTTGACGGGAAGGAAATTCCCATCGAGGGGACTGAAGATTTGGACATTAAAATTGGGCGACACAAGGTGAAACACCCGGTCATAGTAGTGACTCCGGAGGGCACCCCTTGTTTACTAGGGAATGACCTCCTGAGAAGGTTGTCACCCCTAAAAGACTATGTAAACAAGGTCCTCTGGACCCAGACTAGCTGATCAATAAAATTGAAACAGAGTGTCAACCATGTTAGTTTAAACGGCACATGCCACATGGTTGAACAAACATCTGACCAAGTAGAATTTCACTTCCAGAACAACCAAATTCCAGACGTGACAGTAATAGCAGTAGGACAACAGACTGGTGATGGGGGGGGGTCCTCTCTATTTCTGAAAATCAACCTTCCTTCCAGTTTGAGGTGGTATTCCACACTGGAAGGAAACACTCTGAAATTCTTTACCAATCCTCAATCAGACATTCCCACTCCTATAGTCCAGAAAGATGAGAAATCAGCGCAGAGCCTGGCTGATATTCAGCAAATTGGAGAGCAGTTGTTCATCCCTGTTCAGTTAAATGAAGGGAAGGACTCTGTTCTCGCACGAGTGTGTGTGAACAACGGTAAGAGCTTCATCAGCGAAGCCATGTTCCGCCAACTCCCAAAAGATCCAGCCATTCCCACATTCAAACTGATAGACAAATGGGAAATGGATCTGAAATCACCCAATTCCAAACATCTCCTGCCAAGCAGGTGTATGTTTAAAATCTCCATTGGCAACAAGAGCATAGTCAATAATCGTTGGGTTGTGCGAGATGTCACTGCCGCCTTTTACTTAGGCAGTGATATTCTCAATCACTTTGCCATTAGTTTGGACCTTATAAACTTCAAAGCTTGGTTCCGAATGGCAGATAATCCCATGGGCTTTGATGATCCAGAGAAAGCATTTAGGTCAGCTCAACTGCTGCCTTATGCAGTTTAAATTCAGATTGGAGAGGAAGTCACCATCCCAGAAAGGACCCAACACCACTAGTCAATATAGAACATGACACCATTCCAATAGAGGTGGATGACAGCGACTTAAAGATTATCAGTCTTGCCCCAGGCACCATTATTGAATGGCGGTTGATGACCGACATTTTTCCATAGATTTAGGCAATGAACTGTTAGGACCAATCCCCAAGGACTGCTTTGACAGTGACCGTGATGACAACACAACACCAGACAGGATCTTTACCCAGCATGGGGGGAACTTCCTGGTGTACACTTCCTGCCCTTATGGTAAGGAAGATGTGATTTGTGACTTCAGAAGGGATGAGGTGATTTACCAGGTTCATGAGGGCCGCCTTTCCCACCTGAAGCCACCAGTCCAAATCAGCACTTTGACCAGGGACTTCTCCACCCAGCTGGAGGAGGCCGCGGAGATAGCGAAACCAAAAGTCTTTCCAGGCTTCAGGCAGATGGTTGAAAAGAGAGTCAACCTAGCTGATGCCTGTGAGACTCTGGAGCAGAAGCAAAAGTTGAAACAAGTTTTCTTGGATTTTCAGGATCTCTTTGCAGTGGACTCATATGTCTGTGGTCGCACCGACATCCACACAACAACAATTCCCATGGACCCTGGTATGACTCCAGTGTTTGTGAAGCAATATCGCTTACCTCTCGCATCAATGGAGTCCCTTACTGAAATAATTAAGAACCTTGAATTACGTGGGATAATCTGTCCAGTCCACAGCACCTTCAATAATCCGGTGTTGGGGATATTGAAGCCAAATGGCCAGTGGAGACTCTGCGCCAACCTTAGGGAGCTCAACAAACGGGTCCATACTTTCCGATTAACTCTTCCATTCATTGACCAATGGCTGGCCCAGAACCAGGGGTCACAGGTATTCACTGCAATAGACCTGTCCAATGGATACTGGACTGTACCTGTCAGTAGGGAGGATCAATACAAGCTGGCTTTTACCTTTGGGGGCCAGCAGTACACATGGACCCGGACTCCCTTCGGATACCTCAACTCCGGCAATGAATTCAACATTTTTCTGCATAAAGCCATGCCCGACCTGGGTGAAAGGGGTAACCTAGTTTATGTAGATGATGTCCTCATCAACAGCTCAACTGTGGAGGAACACATAGCGGAGATCTGTTATGTTCTGACACTGTTGAGGGCCGCCGGAGCAAAACTTTCCTTTCAGAAAGCACAGTGGTGTAGAACCCGTGTTAATTTCTTGCGGCATGTGATTACTCCTCAGGGTCTCTGTCCCAACGAAAAGTAAGTGGAAGCACTCCAGAAACGGAAGGACCCCACAACTATGTGGGAACTAAAGAACCTCCTTGGACTGACTAATTACAGTAGAAAGTTCATTGAGGGGTACGCAGAGATCACCAGACCCCTGATTCATCTTTTGAAGAGGGGGTAAAGTGGGAATGGGGTCCAGAACAAGCCGAGGCAGTAAGACAACTCAAAAGAAGCCTCCCACAAGCGCCTTGCCTAGCTTACCCTGTCTGAAACAAGGAGTTCTTCTTGGAGACAGGGTTCTCTAATACATACTTGACTGCAGTATTGTACCAAAAGCATGACAAGGTCAATAAAGTAATCTCCTATGCGAGGAAAACTTTATCCTCTGGAGGAAAAATTCAACAATTGTGAGAAGGCACTCCTGGCAACGGTGTGGGCATTGAAGAATTACCGCCCGTTTATCCAGGGGGAACACATCATAGTGGAGACTCCACACCAGCCTCTGCGATATCTCCAAAGTGACAGAATCTGGCCCGGAAATGTGAGTAATTCCCAAATTACTTCCTGGATTCTGTCAATGCAAGGCTTTCCTTTGGAGGTCAGATATGGCCAAAACAAGAAAAGTCCCCTCACGCAAGGTCTGGCTGACTTGCATGATTGTGCCAGAGAAAACTGTCTCGAGGACAAAAGTCTAAAAATCAAGGACAACATGGAGGCATACCTTAATTCCCCACACAAAGTCTTTGAAGAAGACAAGTGTGAGGGAATGCCCACTGTCTAGGTGGATGGATGCTCTTACTGTGTTGACAACAACAGGGTAAAATAACTTGTGGCTGGCGTAGGGAATGCATGGGTGAATGAGATCCCAGAACCCTCCGCTGGGTACAAGATTGGTCCCCAAAATAGTCAAGTCGCAGAGTTGATGGCTGTGCACCAAGCCATCCTCACTGCTGTCCAACATCAACTCCACGAACTGTTCATAATCACAGATTTGGATTATGTACGGAACAGGTTCGTGGAGCACCTAGTTAACTGGAAAACCAGGGGCATGTTATGTCCTAATAACAAACCCTCAAAACATGGGAAGTTAACTCAAAATATTGATGATCTGGTCACCTCGAATGGGATGACCATCTACTGGAAAAAGATCAAGGGTCATTCCAAAGTAGAGGGACCAGACAAAACTGGAAATGACTTAGCTGATCAGCTGGCCAAAACTGGGGCCATCCAAGGGGATCTAATTGAGATTGAGTCCCTGTGGGGGGAAATCCAGGTTACTGCTATCACTAGGTCCCAGACAGATGCTCACAATGATCTTTCAACTTCACAATGGAGTAAGGAGACCCCAGATGCTGATTTGATTATGGCTCAAAAAGGGGATCTGATAATTGGTAAGTTTTATCAACACATTGAGGACCCTGATAACTTTCTCCTGACGGATACTGATTACATTGGGAAAGAGGACCTCAGAGTGTTGATGAAATGTCCAAAAATGTTCCGAATCCAAGACGGTTTGTTGGTAAGGAAATCCCTAGCTGGCCATGATCAGTGGGTGGTCCCTACCTCATTCCGAAGCCTGATGTTAAGTCACGCCCATGATGCGGCCACAACCGGTCATAGGGGTTTTCATACAACACTTGAAATCTTAAGAGAGGTTGCATACTGGCCACACATGGGGCAGGACCTCGACCAATACTTGAAGGGGTGTCTTGTGTGTGCACAATTTCAGCCAGCATCCCTCACAAACCGTGCGCCTCTCCAAAAGAGTGGGATGACACTGCCATGCAGATTTGTAAGTAGATTTCATTGGGCCCGTGATTCGCTCCTCTAGGGGGAACAAGTACATGTTGACCGTGACATGCTTGTTTACTAAATGGTTGGAATGTCTCCCGGCCCCAAACTGCAAGGCAGAAACAGCAGCTGCCCTGATGATCAACCACATCTTTTCACGTTTTGGAGTACCCCAAAGGATAGAGTCAGACAGAGGTAGCCATTTCACCAATAAAGTAATGATAAAGATGTGGGAGATACTTGGGGTTAAAAGGAGGCTACACATTGCTTACCTACTAGCCTCTAGTGCTGTAGTTGAACGTTACAACAAAACAATTGTGAGTATATTAAAAAACGTTGTGGCAGATTCTGGGCTTAGTTGGGATATTCGATTACCTCTTGTCCTAATGGCCATCAGATCTACCCCTTCATCTGCAACTAAAATGTCACCGTTTGAGCTGATGACTGGATGCAGGATGGTGCTTCCCCAGCATCTGCTCTACAGGACCCAAGAGCAGACATTGATCAATGCCTCCACAACGCATGAGCATGTTGAAAATTTAAGAAAACACCTTCAACTTGCTTTTGCCTATGCTCAGCGAAATCTAGAAAGATCAGCCGAAAGCATGAAGACCCACTATGACTTAAAGACTACCAGAAAGGCATACAATGTAGGAGACCGGGTTTATCTATACAATTTCCAAAGGAACCAGGCCAAACAGCAGAAATGACTGCCAATCTGGAAGGGACCTTTTGAAATTGTAGACAAGATCTCACCAGTCGCCTAAAAGATCCGCATCCCAAAAGGCATTTTGGCAGAAGAGAAAGATAAGTGGGTCCATATTAATCAGCTAAAGTGTTGCCATCCTAGGCACACTCTGCAGCAACTGAAGGAGTCTTCCGAAACCCCAGCGGGGGCCACTCCAGAACTATAAAATTCCATCTCTAAAATATTCCACATATAGGCCATAAAATACAATAATGCAAATGTCTCCTGATTTATAAAATGTATATGTCTGCCCCACTACATTAATAGTGGTGGGGAAATTTCTACAAATATGTTTTTGTTTTGTTATCCTAGGAGAGAAAGAGAGAGAGATAAACCATGGCGACTAACCAAGGAGGATAACCTGGGGACCGGGAGCAAAGATCCGAGGGGCCGGAGTGTCGCTCAATACTCCCATCAGGACTGGTGATGAGAACCGATCGATCCACCCCTGATGGAGGAAAAGATGCTGAACTTTGCCATTTGTGGAATCTGGAGAGATGAGGCTGACATCCCAGTCTTGCGAATTTCCATTGATGGAAGATCAACGGCCATCGCAAGAGTGTGGCTTGTGGGATGTCTTAACCCACTAATCCAAGCCCTGCAACATCACTGTGCATTGCTGGCAGCAGAAGCATCATAATGGCCGCCCGAAAGCATGCTGCTTGCCAGAAATTACCAGAAAATACGCAGTGAAAACCTGAAAAATAGGCCACCATCTACTTTTGCCTATGTCAGTGAACAGAGGATATCACTGCCAAAACCCACCATTGGGCTTGCCAAAAAGTAGCCTGAAATCACTTGAAAAAGCAATGCTGATTGGCAAAAGAAATACAGAGCTGCTTTAAAAATCCATTTTTATTTGGTGTCAAATCTGCAAAAATCATGGCTCACAAACCACCCAAAAAGATCCAATCTCCTTGTGGGGTCAACATCATTCTACTGCAAGAATCTACATAAATATAAGGTCCACAGAAGTATGTGTTATCTGAACAAAGTCCACTTTTGAGGATTGCTTGCTGGAAGAAATCTGTCAAAAATGGGTGTAATACCGTTACTCACCTCTACCAGAAGCCGGCATTTTAAAACCATTTTGTGTAAAGTTGTACATTGAGCTCAAACTATGCCAAAGAAGGACTTGCAAAGAGGTGGATACAATTTAAAACTATATTCTGAAAAGGCTTGAAGCAAGAAACTGTTTAATGTATGTGTTGAAAATGTGGGTTATATTATAAGAAAAGACAATTTTTAGACAATGAGTTAAGAGTAAAAAGTTTCCCACACTGTGTTCAAACGAATTCCACACCTTTTCACTGGACAAAGGGGACTTCCCCCTGCCCTTGGCTAAGAGATTGACAGACTGGTGTCAAAAGGAACTGGGGTGGCACACTGACCTGTTGCTCTCAGTACAGACAAAGGAATCCTTGGTCTGAGTAGAAAATGCTAATTGGGGTGTGGCTGAAAACAAACTGCTAGCAGGAGAGACATGTGACCTCTGAGTCAGCACAGCTCTGGGGGCGGACCAGACTGAAATGTGGATTTAACATTGGGTTAAATATATGTTTTAGAAAAATGCTTATAACAAATTGTAACAAACGGAAAAAAATGTGAAACTTTGAGATTGTTAAAATGAAAAATGTGCTCACAGTTTAAGACTAAACTGGACTCTGTGCGATGTTCTGAGACCAAACCCCGGAACTTTTCATATTGTAGCTACTATGTTTATGCCAGGATCCTGAAAAATTACAGAATTGTGCTCAGATGGGGTGTGAATGCATGTCTAAAAATTGGTGTAAAAATAATATTGAGAAACTCACCAAAAGCGCAAAAAGTGGTCATTTGTGGACCCAAGTTCTTAGGAAGATGAGAGTTGAACAGAAATGTATCTTAGTTAATCTGTCATGTGATTTATGTAGCATTAACAAGTTGTGTATATTGTAACTATGTGTTTTATGAAAAATAAGATATGCTGTACAGAGACGAAGGGGAGTGTTTTTCCCCAAGCCATAAAGATGACACAGGATGACACACTGATCCTTTCTCCAATCAGGGGACAGGGAATCCTCTAACCTATCAGATCCTTAGAGGGTTGGACATCGTAGAATCAGCCTCCCCACCCACTTTGGAAATACATAAATAGAGACTACTGAGGACAAGCAGACACACACTTTCCACTTCTCAAATGAGATTTCTTGGCGAAGCACCCTGCAGGAAGACTCCAGACATAGATCCAGAAACCAGACTCCAGAACCAAACTCTAGAACCTTGAAGCAGAGAGGCCTAACCCACAAGCTGAACCTTTCTCAGCAGGCCTGCAGAACCTAGAAACCTGATTCTAACCCCTACACTTCTAAGGGGCTCTCACATTCAACAGCCGGGCTGTGCTGTTTTGCAATTCTAGCCAAGAACCCTGTGCTAGAACCAAGTGCCAGACCCAGAAAGCAGAGCTGTATCCAGAACTGTCAGATCCAGTCCAAGAGGCCGTGCAGACCGCAGTGCAGTGCTGAGAGAAGAACTGAGACCTGTCCGGTGGTGAGAGAATCCTAGCCAAACCCCTGTCCAGATCTTTGACAGGGCCCATTCCATTCCAAAGCCATAGGAGTGAGTATCTAGTCTAGAACTGTCCATAACCAATCCCTTAGTTTAAAGTAATACTATTCCATCCATTTCAATCTGTCCAGAACTGCATTATAGAACCTCTTTTGTCTATCCTTAATTCTTCTCTCCTCCACATAATTCTTGATAATTGTAACAATAATCATCTTTGCACTGATTTTTCTGAAGAGGGACAAGTGTTTTGACGGACAGAGATCAGAGCGGAGGCACCGCTGTTCTGGTGGCTGCCCATTGAGTGTCTTGCTTCTTCATAGCTCCTTAGCATAAGCCTATCCTTGTTGGTAAATCTTTAAAGCGCATCTGTCATTTTTGAAATCTGTAACTTTTGAACGGCATGTCCTAGAACCAAAATGTAACTGTCATTTTGAAGCTAACGTAAAACGACATTTCAATTCCTTATAGTTTTTCCGCAATCGCGCTTCACGCACGCGGAAAAATTGCCGCGAATTGCAGTTTAGCTCCGTTTCACCCCTTGTCAAAATAGCTGTTTCTTGTTCTCAACTGCTGAATTTCGTTTTGAATCTGATAATCATTCATGAATCATTGCTAGTGTTGACCTGAACCTATCCAAAGCAACTCTCACTTACCCTGAATCTCCTTTAGTGAATTAAAATCATTTTAGCATATTTTCCCTTTCATTGCAATCACATTCAAAAGCATTTTTGACCTGTTTTAAAATCATACATGTTCTCTCTAAGCTTGCTGGGGGAACTGGGATTGAAATTCATTATTGATTGTATTCCGGAAACCTGTGTGCCCTCATTTCCATCTCTTCATATTGCATAGGGGGGGGGGGGTGAGTAGTAACAGGGGGAAAAGTGATTATATTATCTTTTGATTGAAATCGTATCAAGTTTATTTCTGTGTTGCATTCTTTCCTGCCATTGCATTTCCTTGAACCATATAAAGTATTCTCTGCTACCTTATCCCTTCTATTCCTACTCCTAACTGATTAAAGGGATTGTTAATATTGTACTATCACCCATTCCTGATCATTGTTCATATTCATAAGTGTGCTATTCAGATATTATTCATATTCATAAAAGTGTAATCTATATATTGTTCAAGTCTTCGAATAAACCTTTTAATTTGCAAAACAAACCTACGTCTTGGCTCAGTGAGGTCGGGGAGATTCAAAGAGAGGGGCATTATATAAGGGTTCATTATCCAGATTTAAAGAACTTTGACATAAAAAATATAAATAAGGGCTTCCATTGGGCTTCCCATACTAAGCATTGACTTAGTTGGAGTGCTGGATTGAAGTCACTTACACCCCACCGATCCCATGAGAGCCTTCCTCACTTTGGATTTGGATATGGTGTGCTCTCCGTCCTGCAGTTCAGTGCAGGGGTGCGTTGTGGTTGGGGCACCTTGCCGCCGAGTTGCTTCACTGGCGCGGGCCCGTGAGTCCAGACCTTCTGCGACTAAGTTCTTCAGGTAAGTCTTTGTTTTTCTTGTTTGTCCTTATTTTTTATTTCCCCTGTTAATGTCTTTTACCTCCCTCAGGTGCTGGAGGAATGGTGAATTCACCAAGTCGGCTGGAGCTGTGCCTGAGATGGTAGGTGACTGCACAGTGTGCAGCGCTATGTGCACTTTTATGATGTGCTAATGTCATGATCTCTGCTTCCAAAAGGTCAGGGTTTTCCCAACTCCCTTGGAAGCAGATCCATAACCCAGGTTCCGAGTGCCAACCAGTCCTAATTGGGACCTTTTGGACCCAGTCCTGGCGCCAGTGGCACCAGGCTCATAAATATGCCCAGTCCCAGCGCTGGAAGCGCCGGGCTCATAATGCTTGGGTGGACTTACCTGCAGCAGACCATGCTGCTTACTTGCCTGCCAGTTGAGCCTCTGATCCTCTTCTGTTTGGAACTACTTTTCCTGTTGGGTGGGGCAGGAGCCACTCCCTAGGTTCAGAACACTGGAACTCTTCTGGAAAGCAGGAACTCTTTTCTTACCTAGGCGTGGCTGTGGAAGGAGACACCTAAGCACTACAGGAGGCTATTTAAACCACACCCGATGGATGAATCTTACTTTGCGTTATTCTGCATCCTCTGCAGCAGAACGCTCATCGTGTCTTCTGCATCTGATCCTGGGCCTAAGGAAAAAGGCTTACCATCCTGAATCCAGTCTTCAGCAACACCTATAAAGACAAGAAAGAACAGGTTAGCATTACGGTCTTCAGTGACAGCGCTTCACTTGCCTGGTCCATCGGCTGTCACCAACGCCTCGCGCTGCATTCCGGCATCTGAAAGACAACGGCTTACCTACTCTTCGTGCGCTCCGGAGGTCTTCGCACTGCATACCGGCATCTGAAAGACAAAAGCTTACCAGCTCTTCGCACGCTCCGGAGGCCTTCACATTGGAGAACTTTAATACTCACGTGCCATTACTCCTTTCCACATCTAACCCAGTGGGTATTCCGGCACCCTGCAGCCGCTCCGAACTTGTACCTGCAAAATAAAAAGACAGTTAGAGCGCATCGTGAAGCAGGCAACAAGCGCTTACTTACGTGCTTCCAGGCGCTTCCATTCATCACACGAGCTCCATCTTCAACTCACTTCAGCCCGTCATCCGCCATCGCCGGAACCCTGCAAAAACAAGAGACATCATTACTAAAGACTTTTAAAGACATTAGAATTACTCAAAACTTACCGTTCGTGCAGTAAACGACGGACAGCAGTCCTCTGAAGTCAAGAGGCCTGCTCCCCTTATCCAGTGAAGAAACTGGTTACAGCACCCTGCCCCGAGGCAGATGGAGAGCACGGCGTTCACTTACCTAAGGTGAGAGCCTTAACCTTTGGGGCTCTACAGGAGAAGAGAAAGGGAAGAAGAGAGAGACATTCAATAACCCAGTTCATTAATCCCATATTTTCTATCTGCAGACATCTTACCCTTCGAGTCAGACATACAGTGCACAGAGGTCCAGCCCAAAGAGCCAGCCGTGTGTTACACATCACCTTTGAAGATACGGTATACGCCCAGTCAAGACCGGCGCCTCTACGGGAATCAGGTGAGCGTTACAGCTAACCTGTGTTATTCTTCTTTACAGCTAGTCTTGATGTTCCGGATGGTTGCTGCCGAAAGGATGTGGAGTGGTGAGAGGAAGATGTCCGAAATCACCGTTGAGTAGTCTGCGGCAGATTGATGGAAGGCCGTGGATGAGAATAAGCTAACCACGACTTCCATTCAGGTAAGCGTGCTTCTGAATTACTGTTTAAATGCGAAATGCGAACGCTTACTAATGCCGTCTTCGTTTCTTTCCTTCCTTCCAGGTTGATTTTGAGAGGAAGCGTCCGCATTGATGCCAGAGATTCAGGACACTGGAGTGAACAACAGACGCTGGAGTACTCGCAGGTAAGGATGAATAATGATGTTCTCCTTCTTCTTTCCACAGGTGCAGGTCCGGAATGCAGAGAACAGACCTCAGTGAACGTCACGCTGTGAGTGCAGAGCAACACGAAGCGTGATCTGCAGCTCGGGCGTGGCTTTTATAGTCTGTAGGTATCCCAGGTGTCTTCAGGCCTGACCACACCCAAAGAGCTAGACCGCATGGTTCAGTTCTGGAACTGAACCATGCGGGGGCATCCATGTTGTGCTATTCCCATTGAAGTTACAGCCCCTCTTTCTGCAACATGAGCCTTGTGCCAAAGGTGTCAGGCCTGACTCCAGGAGAGTTTTTGGGAGCATGATTGGGCCCTTGGGGCCACGCAGGAACGCTGCGATTTGGTCCAGAGGCCCCGAATGTCCAGGCCAGGGGCTATGGTCGTGACAGCACTCCTCCCCACGGCCCCTCTCAGGGTGATTCTTCTGTCTGGTCCTGGCTTGGTGGAGTAATCACGATGAAAACATCGTATTAAATGTGGTGCATGGATGTACTTGCTAGGTTCCCATGTTGGGTGGCAGGGCCAGTTTAACTGCAGCTGGATTTATTATGGATTCAATGGTAAAGGGTCCTAGATATCGTGGTCGGAATGTCCGCATCCCTTTTAGAGGTAAATGCTTTGATGCTAGCCACACTCTGTCTCCGACTTGGTAGTTGGGGGCCTTTTCACAACGTAGGTCTGCGTATGTCTTCTGGTGAACCTTGGCTTGACGTAACTGCTCTTGTGTACTTGTGAATGCTTGAGTGATTATGGTGTGTAAGGTCTTGACGGCCGGCATTTCCAGAGTCGTAGGGACATCCATTTTGGATGTGCGTGGGTGTTTCCCGTACATAGTATAAAATGGAGTCTGTCCAGTACTGCTGTGTTGGGAATTATTATAGGCGTACTCGGCAATCCACA
The DNA here is from genome assembly GCF_040938575.1 of Ambystoma mexicanum. Classification (NCBI taxonomy): domain Eukaryota; kingdom Metazoa; phylum Chordata; class Amphibia; order Caudata; family Ambystomatidae; genus Ambystoma; species Ambystoma mexicanum. The sequence goes on along the minus strand of NC_090921.1, from coordinate 1,221,341,053 downwards.
ATAAGTCTTTCCAATTCCCCTCCACTTGGTGTAGCATACAGCGCAGGTACTGTTCGAGTGTTTGGTTTTTTTTTTCAGTTTGGCCATCCGTTTGGGGATGGTGACTAATGGATAGTCTAACGTCGATTTGGGCCATTGAACAACATTTTTTCCAAAAGTTGGATACAAATTCGGTACCTCGATCTGAAATCAGTACTGATGGGAACCCATGGAGTCGTACGATATGTTCCAGGAATGTTTTTGCCAGACTGGATGCGTTTGGGAGACCTTTAAACGGAAAGAAGTGGGCCATTTTCGAAAACAAGTTTGCGACCACTAGGATGATATTGAATCCTTGACTAGAAGGTAGGTCGGTGATAAAGTCAAGAGATAAGGTATGCCATTTAGCCGGTGGAATGACCAATGGTCTAAGGTGCCCAGCTGGTTTCTTTTTCGAGGACTTATTCTGTGCGCAAATATCGCAAGAGAGGATGAACTGAATGATGTCCTTGCGCCACGTTGGCCACCAGTAGCTTCGTATTACCTTGGCCAGAGATTTGGTGATTCCTGGGTGGCCTTCCATGATGGGTCATGATATGCTGAGATGACTTGTTCCTGGAGCTCTTTCTTGGGCAAGAATAGACGGTTCCTGAAGTATGGTAGCTGGTCCTTGACTGCGCGGTGTGCTCCCCGTGACCTCCATTATCGTAATGATTCAGGAGTCATTGCACATCGAATTTCTTGTAGCAATTCGTCTTGTGTCATGGCGGTTGTAATGCCTAAGAGTTTGTTGCTTGGGATGATAGCCACAGGATCCGGGGCCGTGTATACCTGTTCATCTATACCCATGCAGGAAAGGGCATCGGCTTTGCCATTTTTGACCACAGGTCGAAACGTGATTACGTAGTCATACTCTGCAAAGAAGAGTGCCCACTGTAGTTGTTGTGAAGATTGAGCCTTCGCACTCTTTAGGTATTGTAGCTTTCGATGGTCTGTTATCACGGTGATTGTATGCCTAGCGCCTAGCAGATAATGTCGCCAGGCCTTGAAGGCTGATTTTATGGCCAGAAGCTCTTTGTCCTTGATGCCATAATTGAGTTCAGGTGGTGAAAACTTACGCGACCAGAAGGCTACCGGATGTAACTGGCTGGTGTGTGGGTGTCTTTGCGACAGAACTGCGCCCATGGCCATACTGGAGGCATCTGTTTCTACCACTTACAGAAGATCTGGACGGGGGTGTCACAGAATTGGAGTGGAAGTGAATCTCGCCTTGAGTTCCTGTAAAGCCTTTTCAGCCTCCTCTGTCCACTGGAATTTCTTGTTGCACTTTCTCAATAACGACGTGATTGGGTGTACTATTTGGGAAAATCCTGGGATGAATCAGCGATAAAAGTTTGCAAAGCTCAACATGCTCTGGACTCCCTTGAACGAATTTGGGGCTGGCCAATTTAGAATGGCATCAACCTTGTGCATGTCCATTCGGATACCCTTTGGAGTGAGGATAAATCCAAGGAACTCTACCTCTGTAACATGAAATGAACATTTTTCAAGTTTGGCGTAAAGGTGATGTTGGCGAAGCTTGGCAAGGACGGAGCGGACATGTTTCACATGGTCCTGTTCTGAGGCCGAATATACTAGGATATCATCTATATAGACGAGGACACAGACGCCAATCAATTCTCTTAAGACATCATTCATGAAATACTGAAATGCGGCAGGGGCATTGCAAAGGCCAAATGGCATCACTTGGTATTCATATAAAGCATATTTGGTACGAAACGCGGTTTTCCACTCATCCCCCGTTTTGATTCGAACAAGATGGTATGCCCCTCTAAAGTCCAGATTTGGGCTTCTTTGACTTGGTCTAACAATTCCGAGATAAGGGGTAAGGGGGTTAACGGTTTTTAATAGTTACTTGATTCAGTGCGTGATAGTCAATACAGGTCCTCAAATCGCCTTCCTTCTTCGGCACGAAGAACAGGGGAGACGCTGCAGGTGACTTTGAGGGGCAGATGAAACCGTTGGCCAGTTATTGTTCTAGGTAGGACTTCAGATGTTGATTCTCTGGTTGTGTAAGCACATAGATTTGACCACAAGGGATTTGTGCAACGAGTATCAGGTTGATCTGGCAATCGTAGGGCATGTGGGGAGGCAATGTATTAGCCTGTTCCTTTTGAAACATGTCTTGAAAGTCCTGATATTGGCTTGGTAGGGTACCAACCACACCTAAGGTATTTTCCGCCCCTTTCTGGACAGACTTGCCTGTGTTCACTGGTTTCCTTCCGTTATAATAGCAAGTGTGTGTACAATCTTCGGAAAAGGTCACTTCTCTTGTGCTCCAGTTGATTTGTGGATTGTGTGCGACCAGCCATGGCATTCCTAAGATCAACCGGAACTGGGGTGCCTTGATGAGATCAAAAGTAATTGATTCCCAGTGACCATTCTGACATAGGAGGGTTAAATCAGTGGTACATTCAGACACTGGGACGGAGGCAATTTCAGTACCGTCTACGTTGGTTACAGTCTCTGTGTTTGACTTAGGGCAGAGTGAGAGCCCCATCTTTGCTGCAAGATCCTGGTCCATATAATTCCCCACGGCTCCGCTGTCAATGTATGCTTTAACCGAATGCATACTTGACAGCTGTTGGTGGCTGATCAGGATCACGGCAATGCAAAATGGGAGGTCTGGAGTTGAGTTTCTTCGCTCGACAAATGGAACCCTATATTTGCCGGGCCTGGTAGTTTTCCGACTCCACACTTGGTTTTCCTTACCCATGGCTCCTACGGTCCTTCTTGGTGGCTTTACTGGGCACTCTTTGAGAAAATGACCTGCTTTTCCTCAGTATAAGCATAACTGCTGTTCTCTCCTCTTGTCCCTTTCAGGTTTGCTTAAAGGGGGTCCTAGTTGCATTGGTTCAGTGGAACTATCCATCCCTCGCTGAACATGGTCCTTGGAGTGCACGAACATGGAGTGTACATCCGGTCTGCTTTGATCAGCTCTTCGATCTTCCAACCTATGATCAAGTTGAACTACCAGGTTGATAAACTCGGCACAGTCTTTGAGTGGATACACTACCTGGGCAAGAACTTCCTTTAGCTCTCCCCTTACGCCCTGATGGAATAACGTGGTCCTTTTGTCCTCCGGCCACTCTGCTTCGACCACTAACCTGTTGAAGATCGCTATGTAAGTCAATAGGTCTTGGTTTCCCTGACAGAGGGACAAGAGTTCATTGTCTAAGGCTTGCCCATGAGAACGGCGGGTGAAGAGCTTTTCCATTTCCTGCTGGAAACCCCCACAATCAAGTAGCAGTGGGTCATCTCGGCTAAAAAAATGTACAGACCAATCTGCAGCACTACCACTCAGATAAGACAGTACAAAGGCCACTTGTGACGGGTCATTAGGAAATGCCCCAGGCCTGCAAAGTAAATGTAGGCGACACTGATTCACAAAAGTTGCGCACTTCCTAGGGTCCCCCGAGAAACGCTCTGGTCGGGGTAAAGGAACTGATCCTGGAAGGGTGATCTGCACCAGATTAACTGATGGTGCTGGCATAGATGGAATGGCCCCAGGCAATGGAGCTTGTCCGGCCTGTGCTTGAAGAAGTTGTCTACTTAGATCATCAGTGCCTTCCTTGGCCACTGTTAGTTCTCTCCGCAATGCATTGGTGTCTTGTCTGGCTGAATGCACTTCAGTGCGTAACTGCCCCAGCACCTGACTAACTGGTCAGTTTCTGAGGTTTCCATACTGGACGCCCGGGTGGATTATGAATTTTGAGGCTTCGCGTTCTGTAACGCTCACCTGGTATCCACAGGGACGCCTTCCGATCTGGTTGGACTGCCTTTGACCTGGATTCTCCTCCCCTGGGTTCTCACTCTGCCAAGGATGTGATCTGGAATACAGGAGTTTGAATTTAGCCCACAGTCTCCTGCTCTCTGGGCCCACCTCCCTCGTGACCCCACCGATCCCCTGAGAGCCTTCCTCACCTTGGATTTGGACGTGGTGCGCTCTCCGTCCTGAAGTTCCATGCAGGGGTGCGATGTGGGTGGGGCGCCTTGCCGCCGAGTTGCTTCACTGGCGCGGGCCCGTGAATCCAGACCTGCTGCGACTCTGTTCTTCAGGTAAGTCTTTGTTTTGCTTGTTTGTCATTATTTGTTATTGCCCCTGTTAATATCTTTTACCTCCCTCAGGTGCAGGAGGAATGGTGAATTCGCAGAGTCGGCTGGAGCTGTGCCTGAGATAGTAGGTGACTACGCAGTGCGCGGTGCTGTGTGCGCTTTTATGATGTGCTAACCTGTGTTATTCTTCTTTACAGGTCGTCTTGATGTTCCGGATGGTTGCTGCCGAAAGGATGCAGAGTGGTGAGAGGAAGATGTCAGAAATCACCGTCGAGTAGTCTGCGGCAGATTGATGGAAGGCCGGGCTGAGTTTAAGCCAACCGCGACTTCCATTCAGGTAAGCGTGCTTCTGAATTACTGTTTAAATGCGAAATGCGAATGCTTACTAATGCCGTCTTTCATTTCTTTCCTTCCTTCCAGGTTAATTTCCAGAGGAAGCGTCCGCCTTGATGCCAGAGATTCAGGACACTGGAGTGAACAACGGACGCTGGAGTACTCGCAGGTAAGAATGAATAATGATGTTCTCCTTCTTCTTTCCACAGGTGCAGGCCCGGAATGCAGAGAACAGACCTCGGTGAGCGTCACACTGCGAGTGCAGAGCAACGTGAAGCATGTTCTGCGGCTTGGGCGTGGATTTTACAGTCTTTAGGTATCCCAGGTGTCTTCAGGCCTGACCACACCCAAAGAGCTAGACCGCATGGTTCAGTTCTGGAACTAGACCATGCGGGGGCATCCATGTTGTGCTATTCCCATTGAAGTTACAGCCCCTCTTTCTGCAACATGAGCCTGGCAACAAAAGTGCCAGGCCTGACTCCAAGAGAGTCTTTGGGAGCATGATTGGGCCCTTGGGGCCACGCAGCAACGCTGCGATTTGGTCCGGAGGGGCTATGGTCGTGACACTGTCCAAAATCCAAACTAAAAGTGGACTGTGAGCATCAATAGGAACCATAGAAAACCATAGCATACCTTGCCTTGCCTCATCCTATCCCAAACTCCAAACCACCCTATCCTTACCTTAAGAACTTGTAACATTGTCAGAATCCTTACTGCAACACTGTCGTTGATTTCTAGTGCAAGCGCTATCTATTTAGTAATTCTTGTAATTTAAATCCTAAGCTATCAATCCTATTTCGAGGGTTCTGACTGGTTCCGCCAGGGTGGGCGCTGGGGAACTAGGGTTGAACTCATGAATCAACCCTGGATCTTACTGTGTCCCTCTTTGGTATTCTAGCCTGAATGCTCTAGTATAGAGTAAAACTATTCTTGTCCAAATTGATTTTCTTTTCTGTTTTCACTACCCGATTTTTCTAAAAACGCACCTCATACTTCCTTGCATATCTCCCTCAGTTTGATAGCTAGAGACTTAATTTCACCTCCTGATTGTTCCTAAGATCTAAAGCTACATCCCAACCAAACCACTGCACTCCAAATCAGTGCATTTACCCATTTTTATCAAAAACCGTTTGGTTAATTTCAGGCGGGAATGAGCATTTTTGCAAAGTTTTACAAGGGATATTTTTACTATCAATTGTTTTAAACCTTCCATTCATTTTCGAATTGTATGCTTTTGCTCAATCTATTGCTTATGATTGCTTATAACTTTGCAGTGTTGCTCCCATAGAGAAGTGTACTTATCTAAGGATTTTTGCACACATTCATTGTTTTATTCAGCCATTTCCGAGTGTCATTTTAACATTGCAAGGGTTTCAAATCCTTTTTTCTCTCTTGTTTGGGGAGGGAAGGTTGGATTTGAAATGTGTTTCTTATTCCTCATTCCTGATAACTTGCTGCTTCCTTATATCTATTTAGAATTGATTATTTGTGGGTGGAGGAATATTGCAGGGGGAAATCCTAACTTTAGTGCTATCTTTCTAAAAATTCAAAAGTGTCTCTATTCTCTGGTGTTTTCTATCTGTGTGTTATGGTGTTTATCACGAGAAACTCGTGTACCTGTTGGTTTGATTGTAGATCTTGATGTGGCAGCCAGACTGACAACTGTCTCCAGACGGACGTATGACGCGAGGAACCGACCCTTCCACCACCCAAAAATGGTACTGGGTGAAAGATGGACAGACTCCCAACGTCACGGGGTGCTCTCTCTTGATTAGCGTGACGTCAGGACAGTGCAAGCACTGACAGGAGAGGCAGATGTCCAAATGTGGTTGAATGTCCAATGAGGTTGATAGCCGGAGAGGGGTATACAGGAGAGCAAGTACAGGAAACAGCGGAACTGATGCTGGGAATGGTCGTAGTTCCAATGAAGACCAAGGCAACGAAGCTGAAGAGGTAGTCCGGCCAAGGAAGGTAGCCAGAGGAGATTCCAAGGGAACAGGCTGACAAGCAAGAGGGTGAGGAACAGATACAGGAAGGGAGAGACCTGGCAGGGGAACCCCAAGGAGATCCAAGAGCGAGACCCAAGGGAGCTGAAGAAAGGGAACCCCAGGGGAAGGCCACGGAGGGAGCACAAGGAACCCCAAGGAGGAGGCAACAAGGAAGAAAACCAGGACAACAACCAGGACCCAAGCAGGGAACAAGGCAAGGAACAGGAAACAGAGCAGAACGCTCGGGAATCGAGCGAGCAACGCGATAAACAAACCGCGTTGAGACGCAACTAACCCTCGCTCTCAACTTCTCTTATGGACCGTCAGTAACCGAGAGGCTTGAGGCGCAAGCTGTCTCGTTGCCAGGTTCTGACGAGCTCAAAACAAGGCCTGGAACGCAAGCCGCAGCAGCAGCGAGGGCCCAGTCTACTGCGCATGCTAGGAGCCGGGAGCATGGTCGTGCGCGCATGCGCAGAGACACACCAGCTCGGACCCCCAAAACTCTCCTGGCAGCAGATCCCCAGGTGCAAAATCGCGGGTAGAGCCGCCAAGAGGGAGCGGAACGGACTGGCATAGCGGATCCCGGTCTCCAGGTAAGTGGCGTGACACTATGACCCCCCCCAGAAAGACCCGGGGCCCCAGGCTTCCAAGGAAAGCGAGCATAGAATTCACTCACAAAGCAGGGACCGTGCACATGCCGGTACGGTTCCCAGGTACGATCACAAGCTGGGTACCCCTTCCAGTCCACCAAATAATGCAGTACCCCCCTGCGGAAACGGGCATCACAGATCTCCTGGACCTCAAATTCGGGGACACCCTGCACTAGGACTGACATTGGGCGAGGACAGGAACGACCATGGGTATCGTGAACATGGGGCTTCAAAAGGGAGATATGAAAAACCGGGTGGACCCGCCAAGAGGGAGGCAGCTGGAGGCGGTAAGCCACCGAGGACAGGCGCTTGGTTATCCTAAATGGGCCAAGATATCGAGGAGCCAACTTCACGGGTAAATTGCGAAGTGGCAGGTTCTTAGAGGACAACCAAACTGTCACCAACCTGAAAGTCAGGTCCCACACTCCTCCTCCTGTCAGCCTGCAATTTCATACGTTCCTTAGCTTCCATCAAGGACTTGCGTGCCATCACATGTTGCTTCTGAATGGTTGATATTAGTGAATCGGCGGAAGGAACCGAACTGGGAGGCACTGGGCGAAAAAAAAAATCAATTTGGGATGCTGGCCTGCACAACAGTAGAACGGGCTGTATCCTGTAGAAGCATGGGCGGAGTTGTTGTATGAAACTTCAGCAAGATCCAGACAAGTCTTCCAGTTGGACTAAGTAGCGTTGGCAAAACAACGGAGATAACACTCTAAAGTCTGATTAGTCCTTTCCGTAAGACCGTTGGATTGCGGGTGGTAACCAGAGCTCAAGGCCCTGCGGATGCCAAGATGATCACACACTTTACCCCAAAAAAGTGAGAGAAACTGAGATCCCCGATCCGAAATGATCTTTTCAGGCAGGCCATGCAACCGATATACTTCTTGCAAAAAGGCGACAGCCATCTGGGCAGCCGTGGGTATCTTGACGTGGGAACCTTGGCCTGGGAGCAGACGGGACATCTTCCCACGTACTTCTCGACCTCTTGAGCCAAACCAGGACACCAAAACTGCCGGGATACCAGTTCTCGGGTAGCGCCAATACCACGATGTCCTCCAATCGGTGAATCATGAAAGCCGTGCAGAATGTCGTCACGAATAGACCCCTCGGGAATGTACAACCTCCTTCTGAAGAACAGAAGACCCTCATGTTCAGATACTGATTTCCGCTGAAGAAGACCCGACCTCTCTGGATCCCGTTGGGTGGCATCGGAAATGGACTGTAAATGCGGAGAGAGTGTCAACAAGAAATGGTGTGGGGAAATCAACGGCTGATCCAGACTGGGGTTCCCATCCTCCTTCTCCAAGGATCGGGACAAGGCATCCGCCTTCAAATTAGAGGCACCAGGGATGTATGTAACATGGAAATCGTATGGAGAGAAAAAAAAAGCCCATCTGGCTTGGCGAGGCGTACAGCATTGTAGAGAACGCAAGTACTGCAGATTACGATGATCGGTACGGACCTCTACAGAGAAGCGACCTCCAAGTAAAAGATGTCTCCAATCCTCGAATGCAGTCTTGATGGACAACAATTCCCTTTCAATTACCGCATAATTTCTCTCGCTGGGGGACAGTTTGCGTGAAAAGTAGGCCACCGGATGTTCAATGGAAGTTCCGGGATCACATTGTAAAAGAACAGCCCCTTCAGCAAAACCCGAAGAGTCCGACTCCACAATGTAGGGTAATTCATCTTGAGGGTGATGCAAAATAGGGGCGGTAATGAAAGCCGTCTTCAGGGAATTGAATGCTTTAGTAGAAAGAGAATCCCACACATAAGTAACCTTGCTGCTGGTCAACCTGGTGAGTGGCGCTGAGATTTGGGAAAAGTGTGGAATAAATCGCCTATAAAAATTGGCGAAACCCAAAAAGCGCTGCAGCGACTTGACGTCATTAGGCTGTTTCAAATCCTGAATCGCTTGGACCTTCTTGGGATCCATTTGTATGCCAGTATGGTTAATCACATATCCCAAGAATTCAATACTGGGTTGGTGAAAAGAACATTTTTCAGCTTTGGCAAACAATTGGTTACAAGATAAGCGATGAAGAACCTCACGTACATGTCTTACGTGTTCCTCCTCTGTACAGGAAAAGATCAGAATGTCGTCCAAATAAACCCAGACCGAAATACCTATCAGATCACAGAAAATGTTATCCATGAATCGCTAGAAAACGGCCGGGGCGTTGCACAATCCAAAGGGCATAACACGGTACTCATAATGCCCAAAAGGTGTTTTAAATTCTGTTTTCCATTCATCCCCGGCCTTGATTCTAACCAGATGATAGGCTCCACTTAAATCAAGCTTGGTGAAGATCCGGGCAGTGTGGAGGGTCTCCAGGATACTGCGAATTAACGGCAATGGATATCGATCCTTAATAGTAATTTCGTTCAATTGCCGGTAGTCAATACAAGGTCTCAAGGTTCCTTCCTTCTTCTTAACAAAAAACAAAGGGAATCCTGCGGGTGACTTTGAAGGTGCTATGTATCCCTTATTTAAGCATTTTGACAGATAGTCCTGTAATACTTGTCAGAGAATACAGCTTTCCGTGTGGAATCTCAAAGCCTGGCAACAAGTCAATGGCACAATCAAAAGAACGATGTGGGGGTAAAGGTATATCCCCTGGCTCAGAAAACACACGTTCAAAATCGGCGTACGCTTGTGGAACATGAGAAATGGAACAAAGACCAGACCCTTTGCCAAAGGATTCCAAAGTAGTCGAAGGGATCTGAGTCTGAACTGGCAAGCCGCAATTCTGAGAGCAAAAGGTGGAGGAAAATGACAGAGCATGAGTCCTCCAATTGATGAAAGGATTGTGATGTTGAAGCCAGGGTAATCCTAAAACCACTCTGTATGTAGGTGACTTGATGACATCCAAGGCAATATTCTCCAGGTGTTCGGCAATCCGAAGCGCCAGACCCACTGTGTGCAGACGGACGGGTCCGGAAGACAAAGGAGTCCCATCGATGACTTCCACAGGTAGTGCAGCAACGCTGGAAAGGAGTGGTATCTTGTTGATGGTAGCGAAAGCTTCATCAATGTAATTACCTGAGGCTCCACTATCCAGCAACCCGTATACTTCCAGGACCTTGTCTGGCAATAGTAGTTGAATCTTCAAGGTCAGTAAAACAGCGGGTTGCATTGGATGAAGCACAGAAAAAGATGAGGAAAGGACTGAAAAAGGGATGAGACCTGTTGTTGCCCTTCCATTACACAACAGGTCCTCTAGTTTTCCGCCTTCTTCTTCTGGGGGCGCAAAGGACATGTGCCCAGATAATGCCCAGAGGCCCCACAATAAAGGCACAGACGTAACGTCCTTCTTCGTCTCCTCTCTTCTTCCGACAAAGGACCTCTCATAGCCCCTAATTGCATCGGCTCTGTTCCAGAATCTGTGGACCCCAATGATCGGCAGGAGCACTGGTCATTCTGGAGGTAAACCTCTCGGAACGACGTCTTTCCATTCTTCGTTCCGCTAACCTCTGGTCGATCCGGAGCACCTGTTCAATAAGGCGTTGAAGGGTCTCTGGCTCAGGGATATGAAGCAACTCATCCTTATATTCTTCTCTCAGGCCTCGACGGAACAGAGTCTTCTGTGTGATATCCGGCCATTGTGAATCAGTTGCCAATTGACGGAAACGACTGATGTATGTTATCAAATCGGCGTTTCCTTGTTTCAAATCCATCAATTGATTCTTTGCTGCAGATGCCAGATTGGGCGTCTGAAACACTTCCAGGAAAGCTTTCTGAAAGGATGCAAAGTCGTTCAAAATGGGACTATTGGTAGCTACCAAAGGTGTTGCCCAGGACAGAGCATTCCCAGATAAATTTCCCAGAATGTACCCGATCTTGAACTTGTCGTTGTTGAAATAGGTTGATCTGAAGAGAAAATGGATTCGACAGTGATTACAAAATTCTGCCACTCGTCGCTGGTCACCGTCAAATTTATTTGGAGATGTATGTGCTAATGAACCTTCAGATTGCGGGGCACCCATTGCCCCCTGCATTACCATTTGGCGTAACGCTTGATTCTCCTGGTGTAATGCTGTCATCTCGGCTCTGAGACTGTGTAACTCGGTTCGTATTGCTTGATCTTCCTCCATCTCCAAATCTGAAGGCAGGCATCTCAATCTGTTATGGTGTTTATCACGAGAAACTCAAGTACCTGTTGGTTTGATTGTAGATCTTGATGTGGCAGCCAGACTGACAACTGTCTCCAGACGGACGTATGACGCGAGGAACCGACCCTTCCACCACCCAAAAATGGTACTGGGTGAAAGATGGACCGACTCCCAACATCACGGGGTGCTCTCTCCTGATTAGCGTGACGTCAGGACAGTGTAAGTACTGACAGGAGAGGCAGATGTCCAAATGTGGTTAAATGTCCAATGAGGTTGATAGCCGGAGAGGGGTATACAGCAGAGCAAGTACAGGAAACAGCGGAACTGATGCTGGGAATGGTCGTAGTTCCAATGAAGACCAAGGCAACGAAGCTGAAGAGGTAGTCCGGCCAAGGAAGGTAGCCAGAGGAGATTCCAAGGGAACAGGCTGACAAGCAAGAGGGTGAGGAACAGATACAGGAAGGGAGAGACCTGGCAGGGGAACCTCAAGGAGATCCAAGAGCGAGACCCAAGGGAGCTGAAGAAAGGGAACCCCAGGGGAAGGCCACGGAGGGAGCACAAGGAACCACAAGGAGGAGGCAACAAGGAAGAAAACCAGGACAACAACCAGGACCCAAGCAGGGAACAAGGCAAGGAACAGGAAACAGAGCAGAACGCTCGGGAGTCGAGCGAGCAACGCGATAAACAAACCGCGTTGAGACGCAACTAACCCTCGCTCTCGATTCCTCTTATGGACCGTCAGTAACCGAGAGGCTTGAGGCGCAAGCCGTCTGGTTGCCAGGTTCTGACGAGCCCAAAACGAGGCCTGGAACGCAAGCCGCAGCAGTAGCGAGGGCCGAGTCTACTGCGCATGCTCGGAGCCAGGAGCATGGTCGTCCGCGCATGCGCAGAGACACACCAGCTCGGACCCCCAAAACTCTCCTGGCAGCAGACCCCCAGGTGCGAAAGCGCGGGTAGGGACGCCAAGAGGGAGCGGAACGGACTGGCATAGCGGATCCCGGTCTTCAGGTAAGTGGCGTGACACTGTGTTGCTAAAGGGTTAATTTAAGTGCATTGCCAACATTCCTATTGTCACCACATTGGTGATTGCTGCCCCATATATTAAAAAGTACGATTTTCTTGAATTTTAAATCAATAAATAAATATTACCTTTACCAACTAGCCTGGTTCCTGGTCCACCGTGACCCGGGGTATTTGAAAAAGGCGTGTGAAATGAGTAGTGTATCTCTCAAATATTGAACCTATATATATAACAAAATAGGCATTTCAGTTGTGCACCTCGTAGTAGGCTGAGACCAGGGTGTATCGCCTGATTGAAATACTTAACAGATTTGGGGGCTCATGCCGAGATTTTGAGTTGGTTACCACTGTGACAGTCTAGCACAGCAGACTAACCTGCAGGGTAGTGATACTTTGCGTGGTTGAAATACTGTGCTACACTGTACAAACGCCTCCTGAAACAAATACTGGAAGAGCAGACTGGTCTGTAAAAGTAAAATTAAATCAACCCCGAAATAATTAATAATGAAATTGACATTCCCAAAATGGGGATTCCAGTAGAAATCAATTTGGCTATGGAGCACCCCCTGCATAAGATTTTTGTCAGGGGTGAGTGGCCAGAACATAATGAACATGACTGGCTACAGGAAATCACAGAACAGGTCACTGCCATGGACCTGGATACATGGCAGGACAATGGCCCATGACTACCTCGGAGTCCACGCTTACCAAATGAATAAACTTCAAAGAGCACAAAACGCCGCATCCAAACTGCTACTAGCGCTCGGCCCGAGAGACCACATCTCCCAGGCCCTTAAAACTCTGCACTGGCTTCCAGTGGCCCCAAGGGTGAGTTTCAAAACCTTATGCATTTCTCATCGAGCAGTGCACAAAACCGGACCTCAATATCTCCAAGACAAGCTAAAACCCTATCACCATCCATGTACTCTAAGATCAAGCTCAGCCGGCCTCCTAGTCATACCTAAAACAAACTCAGTCAGGATAGGTGGATCATCATTCTCAACTTTGGCCCCCACGCTGTGGAACGCACTCCCACCCCACAACCGCCTAACCGAAGCTCTAATGTCTTTCCGCAAACTCCTGAAAACTTGTCTCTTCCCCTAAAACCAACCCGTACGCAAACTAACCCAAACTGAATAACAGCATCTCAATGACACCAAACCAACAAACTACTAGATCTTGAATAACAATAAGACAAATAACAATACAACATCAAGATCCATGCGAGAAAGCAACAACTAATAACCACTAATGTAAACTAAGAGGACAAACAGAACAGAATGAGTAAAATAGATCAAAGCAGTGAAGTGGATAGAAAGAATAAATCGTACAAAAACAGTAATGAGGTTTAAATTAATGAAATGGATGTAATGAGTGCAACGGACAAATTGAACTAAATGGGCGAAATGAATAAAGGGAAGAGGATGGAAAGATGAATACAAGAGACTTTAATGAGTGCAATGGAAAAAATTAACAAAATGGGCGAAATTAATAAAGAGAAGAGGATGGAAAGATGAATACAAGAGACTAATGAGTACTCAGACAAATGACACCGACTGTATGAGTGCATGGCATAAATGGAAAATACAGAATAGTAGATTCAAGTACATGAGACTAGTGTAGTGCATGAAACAGATAGAGAGCACGCAACGGATCCAGTGCGTATGACGAGTGACATGGCCTGAAAACGATAATGCACAATGAATGAACAAAGTGAATGGAGCAGATGAAATTGTTAGAATGATTGAAGCGCGTGGAACAGATGAGTGCCCAGAGCGGATGAATGCGTTGAACAGATGAGTGTGTTGATCTGATGAGTGTATAGCATGCATGAGTGTGTTATGCGGACAAGTGTGTAGAGTGGACGAGTGTGTAGAGCGCAGGAGTGCATAGAGCATATGAGTGTGTAGAGCGGATGAGTGCGTATGAGCGAACAACTTTGTAGAGCAGATGAGTGCATATAGAAGATGAGTGCGCAAAAAGAATGAGTACATAGAGTGAATGAGTGCCGGGAATGGATGAGTGCGTGGAGCAAATGGGTGTGCCAAACGGATGAGTGCGCAGAGCGTGATAGGTGAACAGGGGGTGATAGGTGCGCAAGGAATGATAGGTGCGCATGGCTGAAGAGTGCACAGAGCGGAATAGTGTGCAGAGATAGGGGGAGTGTGTAAGAATGGAGGAGTGTGTAGAGTGGATGAATGTTTAGAACAGACTAGTGGGTAGAAAAGACGAATGTATGGAGCAGACGAGTGCGTGAGAGCGGACGGGTGCGTGAGAGCAGAGGGTGCATGCGAGCGGGTGAGTGTGTAGAGCGGTGAGTGCGTACAGCATGAGAGGGCATAAAGCGGATGAGTGCATAGGGTGGATGAGTGCGTAGAGCATGTAGAGTGGATGAGTGCGTAGAGCGATTGACTACATAGAGCGGTTGTGTGCCTAGAGCGGACGGAACGGGTGATGTATGTTGATGGAATGGGTGACATATGTTGATGGAATGGGTGACGTATGTGGATGGAATGGGTGATGTATGTGGATGGAATGGGTGAAGTATGTGGATGGAATGGATGAAGTATGTGGAAGGTACTGGTGTAATATGTGAAAGATACAGGGAAGTATGTGGATGGTACGGGTGAAATACATTGATCGAGTGCGTAAAACAACTTAGCAATACACTGAGCGGATTGGAGTGCATGGAGCGGATTGGAGTGCGTGGAGCGGATTGGAGTGCATAGAATTGCGTGAATTACATGGAATGGTTTGGAATGCATGGAACGTTTTGAAGAGCATGTAACCCACCATATCACATCACCAGGCTTACTCTCTTCTTTACACCACCATTCAACTAGAACACAGAGATACTATGTCACCATTCAGTATAACTGTTCTCATACCAACATCTGCCTCATACTCCCCATCACTCTAGCTAAACACTGCTGGTTACACCCCCCCCCCAGCCAGGCGTTCTCCTCAGACCTAACGCAGCCACAATCGGTCTAGATAAATCCCGCCAGAATGAACACATACTCTTGATCTCTCAACCACCAAACCTACCGCTATGAAGCAGCTATTACACAAATACCACACCAGCTGCACACATATCTGGTGCTCATGCGCACCTTTGACTCTCTCTAATCTCTACTGACTTGAACTTTCGTTCCCAAGGGCGTTTCACCTACCAGCACCTTCAGAACATACCAATGGTATATAAGGCGCCATATAAATGCAAAGTAACATAACATAACATAACCAAGCTCTCAGTGAATTGTACATGGCTCCAAAAATTTAAGAGGAGCAAAGCAAAATTGCCAAAATTGCGGCCTACCTATACCTCCACATAGGAGTGATACAGGAAAAGCATGGTGAAAACACAATGCTGGCACAGAACCAAATTGAATCCTTAGAAAAAATCTAGACTGATATAAATTCTGCAGAACAAAAATTACGGTAGAGCCAAGAATTGGAGGCAGAATCTAGGGATGATGTCACAAGATTAAAAGAGGATCTGGCTCTCCTACAGCAAGAGAAGGCAGAGCAAGACACCCAATTACAGGCACTAAAAGAGGAGTGTCAGGAAAGGGTTGACTACAAGCTGGCACAACAATTACATTTTAAAAGAGCCTGCGCAGAGCAGGTAATCATCCTACAAGGCCAGATAGATAGATTGAATGAGGTAAATAATACATTCATTGTGAAAGACTTCCACTCTAAAGAGGAATTTGATCAGGAACGCCAGAAATTCCATACTTTAAAAAAACAAAGAGATGACCTGGCAGAGCAGAGGGGCACCCTAAATCAAGAGAAAGAAGCCCTAGGCCAGGAAATAAGCGAGTTACAAACCGAGTTACAGGAAAGCAAGTTGGCCCTCCAGGAGCTAAAGGAACTAAGAACTGAGCATGGGAAGTTAATGGAGCATGCCAGACGGCTAGAAAGTGCTCTGAAAGAGAACACCCAAGCCAAAAACACACAAACCCAGGAGATGAATCAATTGCAACAGATAATGTCCCAGTACTCCCAAAACATGCAGGAAGCGTAGAAGTACCATGAGGCCCTCTGTGAAAATATTGATGGACTCCACCAACAAGTAGCAGTGTAAGAGCGAATCATTGAGACCAGTAAGGCCTTTATAGATGAACAAAAGGCTCAGAGTTTTGCTTGTTACCAGTGTTAGGCAGAATCATATGCAGTACCCTTTGGGAACACCACCCACAATTAAGACTACAAGTGATAGTACAAATTCACCTTAAGTACAAGCCTTTACTACACAGTAAAGTGGTAGCAATGACTGAGCAGCCACACTTATCACAAGAGTAAAGTGAGCAGTATCAGAAGTTACACAAAGGACTGCAATTACTATGGTTCAAGCAAACACTGACTCAAAGTTTCTGAGTAAAAGAATATACATTTATTTACACATCATTTGTAAAACAGATCACTAAAGTAAAGCAACAGAAAATCACACTCTTAATATACTACACAACACCCAATGTATTCTGGACAAGTTAAGCTCAAAATGAAGTGTGAGCAAAATGGCACTCCAGCAATTTAAAAAGTGAAGGAAAGACAAGCTTATACAAAAATTAAACAGCACCAACAAGTAACTAAGAAGGGAAATCTGGAAAAGGATACTAAGGTGAGTAAATCAAATCAATAGACCTGGGCCAAAGTCTATGGTTCAGAGTCTTTGCAGAGGATCACACAGTTCAGAGTAGTTTGCGGTTAAGTCTTTGTCAAGAGTTTGAAATGAAGTTAGTCGGAAGAAAAGTTACTTTAAACAGTAGAGAAGGACAAGCCCTCGGATTGGCGAAAGATTTCAAACACTTTCACCGCCTTCGGACGGAAAAAACAACTGGGTTTGCACAGTACCTTTAGAGCAGAAGAATGCTGTAGTTGAGGCAGACGTCCCTGGCAGATCCTGCAGGCTCATGGTTCCTGAAGCGACTGTCAGACTGACATGAGGGAGGAAGACTGGAGGGTCCTGCACTGCCGAGGGAAGAAACCAGCAGCGTAGCAAAGCAATGAATAAAAGGTGTGCTCCTTAAAACCCAAGCAGGGTCCGGTCCTCCAGGCTATCCGGTTCACTGTAGCTGTGCACAGCAAATTTCGACCAGAGGAGGGAGGCCTGGCTTGGAGTTTGGCAAAACTTGTTGGTCCCACCAGCTCAAGTGAAGAAGATTCCTTGCAGATCTTCCCTGTCATTGAAGTTTGGAGATTCGGACCCACAGCAGGGCTTCACCGGGAGGTTCAGTCATGGTAGTGGTCCTCTTCTTTCAGCTTCTCTTTGGTTCTCTCGATCCAGTGGAGACTCTGCCTTCCAAGTCCCAGAGACCTGCTTGTTATGCAGTTGTCCCCCATTCACACAGCCTGGCTGTCAATCACACAGCAGGGTGGCTGTCCTTGCGGGACAGTCACCACAGCCAATCATACAGAGTGCGACATGGGTCTCCAAGAAGACCATGTGCAGGGAGTCTCAAACCCCTCCCTCACATCCTGTCCCACTCAGACATGCAGGCACCTAAGGAGGGCTTCTGTGCAGAAGCACGCCAAAGGATGGCGAACAAAGGAACCAAACCCGGTTTGGTGCACAGAGTAAAACACGACAAAGACCTTTGCAAAAAGAAATGGTGAATAAACCCATCCAGAACCGAAATAAAATGAAAGGGGTCCAGCGGGTTTAAAGTTCGAGGCTACTAACTTATCCTAAAACAGTACCAAAGCTATTTTCATAGACTGCGGTAGGAAAAAAATGGTAAATACCACTGCCACCTGACAAATCATAAAGAAAGTAGATACTTGGTACTGGGTCTGTGAATTTAAAAAGACTTCATTAGTCAATGGCAACTTTACATGCTTGCTGGGACATTAGTCAGCCCCAGAAAATGTAGTTTAGAGTAGGAAATCTGAAAAAGACAACCCTGTGTCACTGCACTAAAGGTGCTGTGTGACAGATAGTAAAAAAGAGGATGCCTATGGGGTAGGTGAGACTCCTAAGTCTATGAACACAATAAATGGAAAACACACAGCAAAACACATGTAAGAGTGGGGAAAAAAGACTCACTCTCTTACCAGGTGGAAATAAAATCCTAGAAATCCAGCAAAGTAGGTAAGGGAAATTAGCCATACTGGAGAATTCTCCCTAACAACCAGGAAATCTGGGCCGAAAAAGAAAAGGCAGCAAGATTGGAGAAAGAGGGTGCTAGACTAAATTTGAACTGGAGAGGCCCTGAACAGGTAGAGAGGGGCAGGGCAACCTCTGATCATATCATAAGGACCTCTGTACTCAGGGACTCGAACCCCTTAATTACCATGAACACTGCCAGCCTCATGTCTACTGGCTCATATGAACCGGGGGCCATGGGGATGGCAGAATTCTATAGAGTTGGTAAAATGAGACTGACAGATCAGCGCCCCTAGAAATTGATGGATGGGTGTCCCTGTACAGATACCCAAATGTTAGGGCTGATATCTCTGACAAGGAAGACTCCTATGAAGAGAGGGTCAGGGAATTAGATCCACTAAAATACTGACTTCCAAGGGAGCAGTTTGTGAAATTTGGTGGGTAACTCAAGGAAATAAAGCCCAAAAAGAGTATCCTGAAGACCTCTACCCAGTTAGGTCAGGTGGGGGAATACTCTGCCAATCCTGGGAGCAGAGAAGAGTCAGAAGACTCTTCTGAGCACCACAGGAAAAGAGAAACTAAACCCAAACATTCTGCGAGCCCTTCTCAAACTTGCATAATCAGGGAGTGCCTAGAGGATCAAGAAGCCACCTCCTGTAGCAGCACCTCTGAGTCTGAGGACGAGTGGACTCGGGAGACTAAAACAAAGAAGGCAAACAAACTTATAGAGCCATGAACAAATATCCCATTAGGCAGATCAAGGCCATTATAAGTGTGATAACTCCATATCATAAAAATGCAAAATATTCTGTCTGGGAACACCTAGAATTATATGAGCAAATGAGGAATACTTTTCATATGAAAGACGGCCAGAATCGCATAGAGTATGTGAAATGGACATTCTCCCCTCAATACTCCAGTTTCTTTGTGGGACTGGAGGACCAGAACCACTCAAGATGGTCCACCTACAGGGTGGCCATCCTGAAAAATTTCTCTGCACACACAAACCCCCAGGAGACCCACAAGGCGGCCTACAATCTGCAGTGTGGGGAAGATCAAGCCCCACAAGAATTTGTGCAGGAGCTCAAACGCGCCTTTGCAGAGACCACAAGGATGGTGCGCACAGATAGTCGGGAGTTCATCACCACCTTCTTTCATGCACTCCCAAAATACATAATGACCCAGCTGGTGAGGGACATTCCTGAGAAAAGATCACTGGACTGGGTCATAGAACAGGTGACCGGCATTTATGAGGTACAAAAACCGGCAGATAACAAAAACACAAACAAAAACCCCAAACCAGCCAACACCCCTGCTGCTGCTAATGTGGCGGAGGTGAAGGTTGCCCCCATTCTAGATCTGGGGATAGAGGGCCTAAAAATATACCTGTACTGAATCAACCCATTCAACGACCCAGAAGGCCCGCGGGCCAATTCCAGACAGGTCGTAGTCAGCGAGGTAATCCCCCAAATTGGACTTCTAACTCTTCTGATTACATCAGCTCCCGATACAAGGGTAACTGACCAATCCTGGGTTACGTATGGAATCCCCCAACCCAAGAGGGGGGATCCAACCAGGTAAGTGCTGCCACGGGAAACTTCCCTCCTAACTTTCCCCAGGAAGTCAGTAATCCTCCAAATGCCGGGTTGAGTTCCTTTCCCCGGTACCCACAAAGCCCCAACCTGCAGGACAACCCTCCTTTCTTTCCCCACTTTGAGGAGCCCAGACAGCCCAATCCGGAAGAGGGGAGGCCAAGGGTGGAGGGTAACCAACATTCTCAATACCCAGTGTACTATGGGAACAGGGATAGTTACCCTTCCCATGGCTCAACGCATTTGAATAAGTTTGGCTTCTGTGGCGAAGTCCGAAAGCAATGTACAATTTCATCGGGCTCTGATAAATTCTCCCTTTGGGATGTTGGAGATAACATGTTTTTTTATGACAGCTTTTTGAGTGCAAAATCAAGTTGACTGAGGTACTTTTTCTGAAGGTTTTGGTAATGAACCCATCATTAGTGTTCATGATGGTGAGATCAAGGAGATCAATACTGCTAGTGCTGGATGAGCAGGTGAATTGGATGCCCCATGTATTAGAATTGAGCACATCTACAAATTGAAGAAGTTGTTCCTTGTTACCTGACCACAGCATCAAAATGTCGTCTATATATCTTTTCCAAAGATATATGAATTGGTTGTATGGGTGTTGACAAAATGCATGGTGTTCTTCAAAGAAATGCATAAATATGTTAGCTAGTGCTTGTGCGAAGCTCGTACCCATTGCTATATCTATTAGTTGCTTGCAATATGTCTCGTTGAACAGAAAGATGTTATTTTGCAGAGTGAATAGCAGAAGTTGTTCAAGCATTTCAATATGCACGCAAAATGAAGCTGAGGTTTGTCTGAATATGAAATCAATACTTTGCATTGTCATATCATGTTTGATTGAGGTATATAGTGATTTAACATCTAAGGTAACCATCAATAGGTTTGGTTCGAATCTTAGTTCTTGAAGGATTTGAAGAACATGCATTGTGTCTCTTATGTATGCCGGTGTGGTCAGCATTGCTGGTAACAGACATTTGTTAATATAGATGGAGACTGGTTTCAATACACCTACCCTTCCACTGACAATTGGTCTGCTTTCAGGTATGTCACTGAATTCCTTGTGAATTTTAGGCAACACATATATTGTTGGTGTCGTGGGGCCATCAGTCATTAGAAATTGCCTTTCTGCATCAGAGATAACACCTTTTTTGCGCCATTCAAGGATAATCTGGTTGATTTCTTTTTTGATCTGATGCGTTGGGTTAGAGGGTAATTGTTGGTAACAACCCTCCTGATTGAGATGCCGGAGTGCCATGGCAATGTAGTTAGTTTTGTTCATCAAGACTACATTGCCACCTTTGTTGGCTTCCTTGATTATGAGGTTTTGGTTCTGTGCAAGCCCCTTGAGGGCCAATCGTTCTACTTGATTAAGGTTGCAATGGTTCTCAATTGTTGGCCGAGAGAATCTAAACTGATCAATAGTATTATGAATGTCCTTTATCACAGCTTGGTGAAAGGTATCGATAATACTGTCTTGGGGAAAAAAAGGCATACATTTGGACTTGATACTGAGTTCTTTGATATGCAGATTTTGCTGTTTGATGTTTAAGTTACTTAACATATTTGAGAGGCTCAGTTCTGATTGTGTATAGTCATCTTCTAATGACATCAGAATATGCGCATTCAGCATAGTCTGTAATGTAATGTGTGATGGTACCACTGGTGTTTCCTTGGGTTTATATGTCT
This sequence comes from Ambystoma mexicanum, assembly GCF_040938575.1. Classification (NCBI taxonomy): domain Eukaryota; kingdom Metazoa; phylum Chordata; class Amphibia; order Caudata; family Ambystomatidae; genus Ambystoma; species Ambystoma mexicanum. Next base: position 1,221,319,449 of record NC_090921.1, on the reverse strand, counting down.
TAACCTGTGTGGAAAAGAATTTTTTCAGTTTTCATTTTCTGATGAATTGGAAAATCTCAATTTGAATGGTGACAAAATTATTAAAACCAGATGGTACAAAAGATGAGCCTCAGTTGAGAACCGAGTGCTCAGCGTGCGAGAGCGGATGTTTACTTAGATTGCAAACAAGATTCAACGGTTCTGGGTGTTCTGTTGCTGTTGATAGTAGGCTTTGATGAACCTTCGTGGTGCTGCTGGGACGTTTATGCCAGTGGGGTTTACCACCTCTGGTGCCCCTTGTTGTATATTTGGGGTTGTTGTATTTGTAACGGCTGATGTTTGAAAACGCAGCTTTTTTGGCGGTATTGGCGAGAAACACTTGCCGGTTCCATTTTTTGTAGTGCTTGTTTTGCCCTATAAAAGCACTTGGAGGACGTGGAGTCTGGATTTGATATTTCTTCCTGAACATTTGTAGTAGTTGCAGGGGCTTGTGATTCTGTTTCACTGTCTGGGTCAGAGCTAGCTGCAGATGATACTATGCTGCTGGATCTGGATCGTGAAACTTGGTCATATTTTGGTTGATACGTATAAACTCGATTATCCCGATAGTCTCTATCATCTCTTGAAAACGTCTGAGATTTACGCAACTTTACATCATCTTGGTGTTTCCTGATGATATTGTATAATGTTTGGAAATTCTTATCGATTGTGGCCCTTGGTGCCTCAAACATGTCAATTTCTTCTTTTAATTTGTCCATCTCGACGACAATCCGAGCGTGTTCTCGTGTTGCATGCTCAATTAGCAGTTTCATCATGTTGTTAGAGCTCGTTTCAAGATTGGTTTCCCATTCTGAGATATGGTCAATATCTTGAGGGTCTTCGAAATCTGGTAACATAACGATTCTCAAAACTTGTGGTATTATCTTTTCACTCAAATAATGACTTAATGTAGTCTTTTCCCAAAATGTGTTTCCTTAATACTGAGCCTTTCAAGCTTCACAAAAAGGGAGCGCAGATCTGTAGTTTCTTTAGTGATTCTTTTAAAAGGATTAAGTGTAGAGCCATATGGGGCAAAAAGTGCCTTAATATCATCATCTCGTGTGAGTAGATATTCGGCTTGTTCAGCCATGTTGATTGCAGCTGCACGTTCCAGGGGCTTGTAATAGCAAAAACAGATGGGGGGCACAGAAAAGCCAATTTAGGAACCTTGCGCTTGCTTGAAATTAATGGTGAGGAGGCAGCAGGTGACCGGAGGGTGTAAGTGCCTTGCCCTGGCACTATAAAGTAAGACAGAACTGAGTTAGTTATTCCAGTCTCACTACGCCAACACAATAGTCAATCAGATATTGCTTAAGTTGCAGATTTATTGCAAAAATCAAAAAACAGCCTGACACGTTTCGAGCAGTCCTTGCTCTTCCTCTGAGGCTGGTACAATATATACATTCAAAAATTGTCCAAAACTGATTGTATTCAGAAAACAATAAGAAACAAACCATATTTGTATACAAAATAAAGGTTTAACATATTAAAACATGGTGATACAATGAAACACACAATTTTCATGTGTGCATTGTCACATGAATAGTTAATTGCGAAGTGGGGCGGGCGGTATGACAACCTAAAATAAAGAGGCTGTTTCCAGTAAGTTTAGATCAAAACCAAAACAAACGTGGGTGACCAAACCCATGTTACGCAATTATGCATACAATTTAGCATGAGACAATGTTTCAGTACGGTACAATTGATCATGAATTGACACATGAGCATTCTCGCTAACAAAGAGCTTTTTACCCCATTCCTAGCCCGCCTCGCCAACACATCCTTTAGAGAATGCAAGGTCCCTGACTCTTTGAAGAAAGTAGCTGTCACCCCACTAATAAAAAGAAACAGGGCTGGACCCCAAAGACTATAACAATTTGAGACCTATCTTGAATGTTCCATTCTTATTGAAGGTAATTGATAAAGTGGCCACTGCACAACTTCAGGCCCTTTTGGAGGTCTCTAAATTACTGCACTATAAGCAAACCGGTTTTAGGGTTCACCACAGCACAGAAAGTGCTTTGGTGGACCTGCATACGGAAATGCTCCTTCTCTTAGACAAAAGTAAGGAAGGGCTGCTAATGTTACTTGACATCTCAGCAGATTTCGACCAGGTGGGCCATACTAAGCTCATAAACAGGCTGAAGAACATAGGCGATTGTTCACTGGAATCTGCGGCCTGGATTCAATCATTCTTGGACAATAGGCTGTCCAGAGTTGTCTCGGGCACGAGTAGCTGAATTTTTGAGGTGTGGTATACCTCAGCGTGCATGTGTCTCCCCATTCTTGTTCTATATATTCTACCATCCTTTATGTGTCTTATTGGATGAACTGGGAGTAATCATCAGCGAACTATGCTGATGATTGTGCTGTGGGGAGTATATGAGCAAGACGCGGAGAGAGTTTCCCTGATATACAATTCTATTCAGAGTTGGATGGCCAATAATGGAATGTACCTGAACGCAGTCAAAACCGAACTGCCTCTTTTTGGAGCTCCTTGGGCCCGAGCGAAACTCAGGAACTGCTACTCTGTTTTCATTATAGATAACAATGTTATTCCTACTGTTGCTAAGGTTAAAACATTGGAAGTTATCTTCAAAGCATCATTGAGCTCAGACACTCCCATTCAAAATGTGGTTAATAAAACCCAATATCACCTTAGACTACTGCAATTAATAAAACCCTCATCTCGGAAGCCAACTGCACTACTCTGTTGAGAGCATTGATTATGCCTAGGATAGACTACTGCAGTGAATTACATATTGGCACTAGTAAGCGAGGCCTAGGACGCATGCAGGTGCTACAAAATATGCCGTCCGGATCATGAAAAATGTGAGCAGACACGAACGGGTTTCGGCACACAGAAAAAGCCTAAATAGGATTCCAGTTGAAGCCAGGACCTATTTTAAGACACTTACCATTGTCCATAAGTGTCATTATGGACAGGCCCTAGCTTATCTCAAAGCTTGTATAAAAGCCCACACACCCAAGAGAGCCACTTTATCTAGTCAGGGCATCTATCTGTATGATGGTTCCTAGAAGTAACCAGTCTAGAGGCCTGGGAAGATCCTTCCCTGTCCAGGCCACTCGAGCATAGAACAACCTGCCTAAAGACCTATTTTATTTGACTAACTAGACTCTTTTTGATTCGGACCCTGCTTCTTCACCCTTTTTCTTCTTACACTCTGCGCCCTGATGCCTGCGAGTTCTGGCGCAATTCAAAGAAACAAATAAATAAATAAACAGAACCTTGTTAGGAAGTTGCTTCCTCTCACAAATCCAAACCCCACTTACTGGTATTGACAGATAAGATTGAGCCTCGAGAGAAGGTAGATGCAGATGGGCATCGTAAATCGCGTGCAAGACACGCTCAACCGCCCAGTCTAATTGGTGATCTCAAGGAGTCAATTCAAGATCTTAGCATTAAGGCACAAAGAGATCGATGGAGTTCCTTATCCCGGAGGAATACCAAGAGATGGAATAGGAATTGACAGAAGACTACCAACATTCATGAATCAGATAGAGCACTGCAGGATGCCTACCAGACGTAGGCCTTTGACAAGCTCCAGAGTCTGGATAGTTAATGAAGGTCATAGCCATGGAGGGATAATCATACTCGTAAACCATGCTCTTTCAAGACCGACTCCTAAATTGATTTTGTTGAGGAATTCGGAATTAGTCTCCGAACTTTCATCCCGATGGGTGTGTTGAACCGTGACTTCAACAGGGAACCTGCCTTCCAATATTATAGACTTTTTTGTAAATGTATAATCTATTATACTGCTAGATAATATTGTTAAGAGGTGTCTAAAGTGATTTATTGTTACATATGTTCATCTGTTGTATGTACTGCACCAGGTATGTCTATAGAACGCTTAGGTGTTTTACATGAGTATGCCTTCAGCTTTAATAAAAAAAATAAAATGTCAGCTGACAGGAAGCCATTAACCCGAATGAGATACTCCGTTGGTAAGAAAATGGCCAAATGCTACATCAGCTCATGGTGACACACATGAACGGGTGAACCGGGTTCCCACTGTCCCTACCTACTATCTAATAAAGAAAAGGCTTGGCTACTCAACAGGGATTGGAGACCCTGTTGAGCTTGACTCCAGTGTGGCACTGTGAGAAGAAATGAGATGTGTGGAATAGGTGGGAGGCCTTCGGCCAGCGGTGAAATACCACTACTTTTATCATGTTTTCACTTGCCCAGTGAGGCAGGGGTGGGGGCACTTCTAGCTCCAAGCACACAACTCCAGCCAGGTGTGACCCACTCCAGGGACATTGGCAGGTGGGGAGCTTGAATGGGGCAGTACACCTGTCCTACAATGGTGCATGTGTCCTAAGGCAGTCTCAGGGAGGACAGAAACTTCTTATCAAGATGGAAGGCAAACGCTTGCTGGATCTAGATTTTATGAATGAAGACAGACCGTGCAAGTGGGGCCTCAAAATCCTTCAGACATTTTCTGTTTGAAGCAGGAGGTTTCTGGCGGCAAAGCATTCATAGCAACTTTGCTTTTTGATCCTTGTATGTCGGTTCTTCCTATCATTGCGATATGATATGATATGGCATTCATAACGCACCTGTACACAAGTGTTTCTAGGCGTGACAAGACAATGAGGGTGAAACAGAGGGAAGACAAAACAACCTTACAAGACCGTTTGTCCTCCAGATCATGCAAGTGCAGGGAAATGGAAGGGGAAAAGTACCGGGGGGGCTAGTCGGGGAGGGGGGCAGGTAACTCAATAAGTGCAGCCAGCAAGTGGCTCATAAGTATAGTACAGAGAGAAGGGACTGTAGGTTTGCAGACACAGACCAAAAGGGCAGGGAGAGCCCGTAGACAGTGCAAGGGCAACTGGGCCTGCAGGAGCCTTGGCCCGAGTTTAGAGTGTAGTCAGGTGGCCAGTGCGTAGAGCAGTTGGGACAACAGCAGGGAAGAGGAAGAAATAAAGCAGAAGCGAAAAGAAAGGTCTTGAGTTGCTTCCGGAGCCAGAGGTGGTTTTGCTCAAGTTAAGTTTGAGAGAGGCAGGGAGGCTGTTCCAAAGGGAAGCCCCAGCCAAAGAGAGAAATCTGCCCCCCAAGTCTCTGCTTGGAAAAGCGTCAGACCCTCAGAGAGTTGGAAGTGGCTGAACAGAGAGCTTGAGAAGGGATATGTTTAGGAAGAGAGAGTTGGTGGTATTGCGGTCCCAGGACCCAGAAAGCCTTGTTGATGATGCAAAGGGTCTTGAACTTGATCCTTGCTGCCACTGGGAGCAAGTGAAGAGATTTCAGAGCTGGAGAAATATGATCCCTGGGCTTGAGGCCAAGGACTGTAAGAAGTTTCAATTCAACACTACAGCTAAGTCAATGCCTAGTCTGGGATACCGAATGGAAACCCTTATTGATATATCTTTATGTCCAGTTCATGAGTTCTGGATGACTACCCCTATATAACACCCCTCTCTTGGAATCCCCCTGAGCCCACTGAGCCAAGACGTAGTTCTGTTTTGCAAGTTTAAAAGGTTTATTTGAGAATTTAAACAATATATATATATCACACTTTTATAATGAATTAATAATTGAATATCACACTTAATCTGAGCAGTAATCAATAATGGATAGTGTGGCACTAGCACACTTCTTTATAATCAATGATGAGTGGGTATAGGATGGATAAGATAGCAACAATACTTTTATGGTTTCAAATAGATGCAATGTGGAATGAAAATGCAGCACAGAAAATAACTTGATAGGATTTCAGCAAAAGACAATGTAATCACTTTCTTGGACAATTCACCCCCCCCCCATTATGCAATGTAAGGAGATGAAGATGAGAGCACACAGTTCTTAGGAATGCAATCAAATAGAATTCAGTTCAATTCCCCCCCAGCAGCTTATACAACAGATAGGAGTTTTGAAACACAGGCAAAATGCTTTGAATATGGTGACAATGCAGTGAGAAATATGCTGAAAATGCTTTTAATTCCCTTTAGGAGGTTTAGGGTGAGTGATAGCTACTTTATATGAGTTCAGGATCACTTTAACAATGCTCTAGGAGTAACTAGCAGGTTAAACGAGTTTTTGGCAAAGTAAAGCAAGGAAGCTGCCGCTTTTCACACGTGAGAGAAATCAGCTGAAATCGCAAATCGCGGCAAAATTCGCGAATGCGTGAATCGCGGTTACGGCAAAAGTATAAGGAGTAGCAAGTCAGTTTTAGATTCGTTGAAAAGATTCTAAGCTTTCACAGGAAAGTTACAGCAAGTTTCTAGCCCAAACGTTTCCAAAGATATGAACGATTTTGTAAAGGTCGTTTTTCGAATTTAAAGTAACTCAAATTGACAGGTGACAGCTTTTAAAAATGACAGGTGACAGCTATGCGGCTGCAGAATTAACAAGTGACAGTTAGGAGGCAGTTCTACTTAGATTAAATAGATTGAATTATATCACTGGAAACTAAGAGTTTGGTTTCACACCGTCCTAGCTGTACTCACAATGTATTTGGAAGGTCTAGGTCTCACGGATCGGGTCAAGATGGCTTTGGTTCTGGTTTCGCCCCGGACGGTCTCTGCGCACAGCGTCTGGTCTCTGCTCTGCTGGTCTGGTCTGACACTGCTCCTGGCCGGGCTCCTGGATCTCTGGGTACAGCGTCTGTGCACAGCTCCTGGATCTTTCTGCACAGCTTTCTCTGGACACAGGGCTGATCTGCACGGCTCCTGGATGCTGCTACCGCTGTTAGGTTTGCTGGATTCTGAGGCCTGCTGAGAAGAGTTCTCAGTTTGTGGGTTTAGGCCCTTGCTTTGAGTTCTGAATCAAGTTCTTTGGAGTTTTAAAGTCTAAGTGTTGGATCTGGTATCTCCTGGATGTTGTGTGGTCCGGCAGAGCTCGTTGCAGCAACTGGATTTGAATCTCCCTACCTGTCCCAGCAGTCTCTTTTTATGTGTTTTGAAAATGGGTGTGTTCCTGGGCATAGCTAAGCCTGCCCCTCTCTACTTGTCATTGGCCCAATTCTCCCCTCTCCCATGATTGGGGGAAGGAAATGTGAGTCAGAGTGATGATGTAGGCTTTATGGGTCAGAGGATCCTCCCCTGGTCAGTTTGCCCACAAATCTATATTTGATTCAAATACATATTGTACAGATACACAGTTGTTTAAAATTACATGCACCCATCACATATCATATGAGGTATACTCTGTTCAAACTCTGCTCTTCCTGGGGGCTTGCATTCAGAAATGGCAACATTTTGCACTTTTTAACTGGTTTTGCAATATCGGACATTTACCCCAATTTACACACATGTGCGCAAGGAGTGTGGACATTAATTGATGAAGTGTCAGATTTTTTACATGCAGACATTTGGAGTGAAACCCTCTTTTCCGCTAGCAACCCCCCAGATCATACCACCAGGTCCTAAAACCTCTTAAAATTTGGGCAGAAAAATCACAAGAATTATGGTATCATTTAGATAATTTTGACAAGTTCGCACCATGAGTTATACATCTTTCTTAAAATCATATTCTGGCCAACAGGGGTGTGTCTTTTCAGGTCACATGGTGTAGAAACCAGTTTATCCAGTTTCTGCCAAGCTCAGAGACCCTGCCCCTCCCAGCTTCTGCCAAGAGGAAGCTATTTTACGGCCCCCCCAATAAACCATCTGCCTGAGTCAAGGAAGGGCTTTGTTCAACCTCCTGCAGTCTGTAGGTGCTCCACCCCTAATCCAATTATCAGAGAGATGGTATATCCTTTTAGTGTGGGCAGCAGAAGGCAGCTAGGCCTGGGAACTGCTGTGGATCCTGTTTCACTCCAGTTGGGGGAATTTGTCAGGCAGAATTCAATTCCTTTAAGCCAGAATTTAGCTAACATGTCACTTTTAGTTACCCAGTTTTCTGCATTCAAATAAAACTAACAATTTTTACACATGCAGCTAGAATGCTGATTATAAGTTCAGGACTATGACATTTTAACAGTGACAAACTATGTGGCAGTCACAAGTCTGTCCCTCAGTTTATTTACACATTTCTATTTTTGGTAATTTTAAATCCAGTTTCAGTTTAAGCCGCTGCAGTGCTTTGGGTTCATTTATTCAGTTTTACACAAATGTCTGGTGTTGTTTTAAAACGCCGGCTTTCTGATAGTGGTGAGCACCAGTATTGCAGCCATTTTTGGGAACTGCCTTGGATTCAAGCATTTCAAACAAGAGATATTACATGAAAGTATATTCTCCAGGTTCAACACATGGCACTGATGTTTTTCCTTTGGCACCCATTCCACTCATGCACGCACTGGTGGGTGGCAGGTTAGGCAACCATTTTGGTGTGCGCAAACTGCATGGTTCTCCTGGATTCGGGCGCACATGTGGGCTTTTTGGCCACCTTGGATTTTCTAAGCCCACAGCACCAAATGTTGCAGCATGATAGCTCAAACGTGGGTCAGGACACCCAACAGGACAAGTCTTGCAGTCATGTTCTGGATAACTTAGAAGTTGGAGAGTAGAGGCAGACAGGTTTAGAAAGAGGCTGTTGCAGCAGTCCAGCCTTGAGAGGACCATAGCTCTGGAGACTGGGAGCTTCTGGGGGAAGTGAGGAAAGGAAGAATAACTCTGCGGAGGTGCAGCTGATAGTTTAACTTCTTAGAGACGTCAGAGATGTGGGGAGAGAAGGAGAGGGTGAAGACCAAAGATGACCCCAAGGTTCTTAACCTCACAGGTCTGAGCAGGAAGAGGGCCCATATGGGGGGTCCATATGCCTGGAGAGAGAACGACAAAGAGGATGTTAGTATGGACCAGTCTGGATTAAACACTGTTGTAGGTATCAGCGATAAGGAGGCCTGGCTTGGAGACCAGGATGTGCTTTTTGAGCTTCTTCCTGCCAGACTTAGTGAGAGGGATAGGATAGTAAATAGAAACACAGTTAAAGATAGGTGAGACAGAGAGCACAAGGGTGCCATGAGGAAGCGGGGGGATGAGAGGAAGCAGAGAAGGTGGGGGGTAGTGCTGGGGAGCAGGCAGGCAGGGGGGATATAAGGGAGTGATACAAAAGTGGGGGCAAACAATGGACAAGAAGCAATGGACTACATAAATCAAATGCAATACATAGTCATCAGCAAATAAGCACACAGTAGGGAGTCTAGAAGAAAGGGATGCAGATGCAAAAAACCAACAACAAAGCACAGAGAACAGCAGGGGACCTAGAAGGGAAAATAGATTAAGGGGGAACAGCACAATATTGGAGAAAAGGAGAACAGCACAAGATGAGAGCAAAGGAGGAAACACAAGGTCAATCACCAAAGGAACTTAGACGTAAAGAATGTTCACAACAGGAACGCAGGCAATGATAAGGAAAGCCAACAATCGTGGTGCAACAAAAATGTCAAGAATAGTACACAATAGGTTAAGCGAGGGAGGGAGCTAAGATGAGAGTGGAGGGAAGGCACTTCGGGGAATGTGGGGACCTAAGATTCAAGGGAACACAACGACTAAGAGAAGGTGGGGTGCGCACGGCCAAGTGGAGTGGAAACACAAGCAACTTAAGTTGCAGGGGAGCGCACGTGGCTTACGTTACGAGTGGGCACCTATGGCCTAAGTTGCAAGGAAGCACACACAGCCAGAAAATGCGAGGGTGCACATGCGGCCTAGGTTGCGAGGGGGCACACTGGGCTGAGATTTGCGAATGGCACAAGTGGCCTAGAGTTGCGAGGGAGCGCACGTGGCAAGAAATTGTGAGGGAGCTCATGTGGTCTTGGTTTGCAAGGGGGCACACGTGGCCTAAGATGTAATGGAGTGCACATGAACCTGGGGTGCAATGGAGCGCAAGTAAGAGGGGGGGCAGGTGCAAGGACAAATCTTGGGGGAAATCATAGCATGTGCAAGAGTGAGAAGAGGCACCAGGTCAGGGGGGGTTGCGTGGAGTGTAGCAAGCTAACTCTCCCAAACATACTTACCTGGCAGCTGCAGATAGGAGGGTGAGGTCATTCGCACTCACTGTCTATGCAAAGGCTTTGCTGCAGAGGGTCTGTACCTCAGATCTTAAAGGGACGGAAGTATGGAAGTAGCAAAGCATGCTACGTATAATCCGGCAGAGTCTCCTGTGCACCTGCGTCGCTTCACACTGCAGCCTTGTGCTGCTCGGGCTTTGCTGCAGAGGGTCTGTACCTGAGTTCTTAAAGGCACAGAAGCATGGACGTATTGAAGTGTGCTACGTATAATCGTGTCTCCTGAGCATCTTTATCACTCAACACCACTGCCTTGTGCTGTCAGGGCTTTGCCGGAGAGGGTTTGTATCTAGGTGTCATGGTCAGTACTCTCAGAACCTATTTGCACCCCCACCCCCGACCCACGGTGGGAACATTGTACCACCAAGCAGCCAAAAGAGGCCCAAAACTACTGAAAAAGGACCACTTGGTCACAATCCTGGTGCCTTTGTCACCAGGCTCATCATGGTGTTCGTGGAACCATGCATCAAGCATGGAGGACAGGAAGTCATCTAACATGGAGGACAGGAAGTCAGGGTCCTATTATTCCTTTGGACCATGCAATCTAGTTTATTGGGTGTGGTTGAGCACATGGGTGTGGCTGGCTATATAAGCAATGCCCGAACCTGAATCCATGTTTCGCGTTACTCTGCATGACAGCAGCATAACACTCACCGTGTCTAGCTCCCGGCGCTCCACGAACTTCAAGCTCCGATCCTGATCCGGGCACCGACCTGCAAGGAGAAATCAAGACAACGTTATACCTCGGCTTATCCTGAGAATCCTGTGAAGTCCATAAAATTGCATGGATTCCTCGATCAGCCTCCGTCGAGCCACATCCTGCAACACAAAACAACAGGTTTGAGAAACCCACAACCCAGCGCTAACCCTTTGAGCATTTGAACTCACCTGCCCTCTTCATCGGCTTCATTCACTGCATCGCTGAGTCGAACCGCAAGTCTTCCGGTCTTCTCCGGCTCCGATCCAACCTGCAAAGACAAAGAGAAATAGCATGAAAGTCGATTAAGAAGCGTGAAATAATACCTTAGGACACACAAAGAAGGAACGAAGGTAGAAAAGGAGCAAGAGAGCAAGGTGCAAGGAAGAGAGAGAAAAGGAGCGAAAGAGCAAGTGTGAGAGCGCAAAGAACACTTATAGAAAGAACTGAAGGAGAAAGGAAGTAAGAGGACAGGCTGAAAAACACACATAATGCAGGAAAAGAATGAAGTAAGGACAATCTCAAGGAACAGTGAAGTAACTAGGCCCTTCATACCATACTTCGCCAGCAACAGCACCCCTGCATAGACAGCAGGACGGAGAGTCCACCAAACTCATACCTAAGGTGAGAATTACTCTAGAGGGAAAGGCAGTGAATGCCAGAGGGAGGTGTGGTTCATTCTCCAGCAGGACCAACACCCTAATTCCTTTGCTTATTGTAGGAGAAGCCTCTTTTCAACCCAAAGCTGACCGCCAGAATGACCAGAAGCATAGTCAGCAGACGACCATGCCCAGCCCCGTCTGGCACCCCGGCAGAGACCAGGTGAGAGTAACACTCGGTTCTTAAAAGGCACGGAAGCGTGTACATAGCGAAGCATGCTACCTATAATCGGGCAGCGTCTCCTGCATACTTGTGTTGCATACTTGTGTCACTCAACACTGCAGTCATGTCCTGCAAGGGTTTTGTTGCAGGGGGTCTGTATCTTGCTTCTTAAAGGCACGAACGCATGGGCGTATTGCGTACAATCGGGCAGCATCTCCTGCGCACATATGTCGCTCAACACTGCAGCCTTGTCCTGCGAGTCCTTTGCTGCATAGGGTTCGTACCTCAGTTCTTATAGGCACGGAAGTGTGGACGTAGCAAAGCATGGTAAGTATGATCGGGCAGCCTCTCCTGTGCACCTGCATCACCCAACATCACGGCCTTATCCTGAGAGGGCGTTGCTGCAGATGGTCCATACCTCGGTTTTGATAGGCACAGAATCATGGATGTAGCGAATAATAATATGCGTGCTATGTATAATCGGGCAGCATCTACTGCGCACCTGCATCACTCAATACTGTGGCCTTGTCCTGCAATGGCTTTGCCACAGAGGGTCAGTGAGTCGGTTCTTATAGGCATGGAAGGGTGGACGTAGCAAAGCATGCTACGTATAATGGGGCAGCGTCTCCTTCGCACCTGCATCACTCAACACTGTGGCCTTGCCCTGCGAGAGCTTTGCCACAGAGGATCCGTACCTCGGTTCTTATAGGCACAGAAGCAAGGACAGAGTGAAGCATTCTACGTATAATTGGGCAGCGGGTGCACCCGCATTGCTCAACATCGCGGCCTTGTTCTGCGAGGGCTTTTTTTGAAGCAGAATTCAGAAAACATTTGATTGTTCAACCACTAATAGGCAACGTGATCTGAGTTTAGACCATCGTGTTACACGTTAGATTTACCCTACTGATGATGTGCTGTCGCAGTAGTAAGTCCTGCTCAGTACGAGAGGAACCGTATGTTCAGACATTTGGCGTATGTGCTTTGCTGAGCAGCCAATGGGGCAAGACTGCCATCAGTGGGATTATGACTGAATGCCTCTAAGTAAGAATCCCCCCTAAATGGTAACAAAACACTGTGGAGCCTTGGTTAGCCTAGGACAGCCAGCCTATGGGGCAGTGCATAGAGCTGCTTGACTCAGGACTCAAGTGTGGACTGAAGGGGGCAACCTCTCTCACCCGCGGTGCACCACATGTTCATGGGGAATGTGGTGAATAATCATTTGCAGAAGACCTGATTCTCGGTCCGTGTTTCGTTAATAGCAGAGCAGCTTGCTCACAGCGATCTATTGCAAGTCATCCTCTGCACCAAGGTTTTGTCAAAGGCGGTGCTGCGGTTCTGAAAGGGTATCTGTCCTTCCTCCTCCTGCTGCACCATGGGGTGCACAGGAAACTCCAACCTGCTCTGGTGCACCTGCAGGGATGTGGCCTGAGGCGGAGAGTGCTCTTCTCCCTCTCTGGTCAGCCTAGCAGACCACATGTCCATGGCCGAGCCCACTGCAGATTGGCAGGACCCAGACTGTGGGAGTCAGGGAAGGGAGGCTGGGCCTTGGTTGCAGATGGCAGATTAATCCCCAGAACCAAGACACACAGATGATGGCTTGAGCCCTGCACAAGGGCGCAGAGGTGGTAGTTTAAGACATGGACAATGGACAGTGACCTTAAGGTAGGCACAACTTCATAACAGCACAGCCATGTGGTCAGCGAGGACTGTCCTGGGCCATCTGGTTCTTCAGCTAAGCCCAACTGGCTATCTGGCCATGGCGGTCAGACCAGATGGCCAGATTCGTGGGCCCAGCTGTCTCTTACATTTGTCTGCAGCTGGGCTTCATAATAGTCAGTGGGGAGTGTCTCTCTGGGATGAACATGTGTCACGGGAGCTGGACGGGCTCCTCTGTACTCTGGGGCCACAGAGCAAATGGGCCTGGCCACAGATGGAAAGGATAAGCAAGCCCAGCAGCTGAAGGGCAAGGTGAGATGCAGGGTCTGGTAGGTGTCCCAGAGAAGTGCTACGGGGACTGGGCCAGGTGGTCGGGGGCCCTGGCCACACCAGGGGGCATAGCTTAAAGATATCTCAGCTAGAGCCCTGGGCTGCTGTCCCAGGCATCGTGCAACAGCCTCTGATGCAGGGTACCAGCCACCTAACGCAGTGGTGATCCCCACGGGGGCCCCAACCACTCTGAATGCAATGTTCTAAGCTGTCAAGGGCAGGGTCCAAACAGCCAAGGGTGCGAACCCCAACCTTGGGTGCCACTGGGCAGACCATAGCTATCAGGTTTCCTTGTTTCATGCAAGACAACTCAAGGTAGTCCTGTTTTTTTCAAACTGCATGTCTATGCAAGTGGACAATGTGATTTTGAAAACCTTGATGAAGGTGTCAGCCAGGTGAGGCCTTGATGCAGTTGGTGCATGCCACACAGGGGAGCACATGGCATGGTGACATTGTGCAGGGGGTGTGTTCACTGGTTTCTGAGATTTTACTTTTGTTGGGTGGAGGTGAGCAGGTCCAACAGCAATGGTACAGGTTAGACATGATTAAGATGTCAGTCAAGTGAGGCCTTTGATGCAGTTGATGCATGCCACTCAGGGGAGCACATGGTATGGTGACATTGTCCCTGGGGATGTGTTCACTGTTTTATGAGATTTGAACTTTGTTGGGTGGAGGTGAGCAGGTAGAACAAAAATGGTGCAGAGGGAGACATCTTGAATATGGCAGGCAGGTGTGGCCTTTGTTGCAGTTGGTGCATGCCACTCAGGGAGTACAGGGTATGGTGACATTGTGTCTGGGGATGTATACACCCTGTTTATGATGTTGTGCCTGTGACAGGGATACTGTTCTTTCCAGTTGCTATGACTGTGTATATTGTTTGTGTACTTGATGTGAGGAATGTGGATGGGGTGGCGTTGTAGTTTTCATTTTAGGAGCACCCACCATTTGCCTCTCACAGACACAGATCCTCAGGGTCTTGTTATGGGCAAGTTGAGTTGGCCCTATTGCACATAGGGCATCAGGGGTGTGGCTTTCCTTTGTGTGCTCCACAGGGGTTACAGTTCAGGGGAAGAATCTGTGTACAACCTGATTTTGTATGTCCTGTCCTTGTGCCCTTTGGCCTAATAAGGGGAAGGGTGGTGCCTGTGGAAGAGGGCGGCATTCCTCCTGCAGCTCATCTGCTATGCTACAATGTGTAACAATACTGTACAGGACACAACATGCCACAATGATCTTGCATGTTACAGGGGGTGCATATGGCAATTTACCACTTCAGTGGTGAAGGCAGCAGCAGTGTGATATGAGCACGCTGAATGTGCGCTGCACTATGCCCCTACTGGCTATGTGTGGTATATGGAAACTTGCTTCCCCTGGGGTAGCTGGATTCCTGAAGGGTGTCATCAGGATTGGTGAGGAGCAGATATGCACTGCCCCCTGCAAAAGGAGAAATGTTGTTAGTATTGTCATTACTTGTTTTACTGTGTGTCGTATGACTGCCTGTATGTGCGTGATCGTCAATATTCTCCCAGCAGACTGATGATACCAAAGGTTCCCGAAGCAAGGGCAAGGTTTATTGGAAGTAGATATAGCTGTCATTTGTGGATCCCGGATAATTTACATTGACATGCACGATGTGTCCCTTGGCATCATAGATAACCTGCGCATTGATGGAATGCCAATGCTTCCGGTTGCTACAGATGTGCTCACTCTTTCAGGGGGGCTGGAGCGCTACCTGGGTGCAGTCAATGGCTCCCAGGACCTGTGGATAGTGTACAATTGTGTAGAAATCCTGGCACACGCTACTCCTTGCCTGCAGTGTATGTGGAATGTCTATATGCCTAAGCACACATAATAGGATGCACATACAGCACAACACCTGGTGGAGGCACCTGGATTGTGTGAGCTGTAATATGCCCCTGACAGTGGC